>NC_044551.1:135561211-135893156 GCF_007565055.1 Rhinopithecus roxellana | reverse complement strand
TAGAAACATCCCAGGAAGTCACTGAAATGTTGTAGTACTGTGAGAATTTGTATAAAAATA
This sequence comes from Rhinopithecus roxellana, assembly GCF_007565055.1. Classification (NCBI taxonomy): domain Eukaryota; kingdom Metazoa; phylum Chordata; class Mammalia; order Primates; family Cercopithecidae; genus Rhinopithecus; species Rhinopithecus roxellana. The sequence continues at coordinate 135,893,096 of NC_044551.1, read as the reverse complement.
AACACTGGATTATTTCAGGCCTAGTCCCTTGAGAAAATGAGCCAGAATTACTCAGAACTACTAGCCTAATCTTGACAGAACAGAGGAAATTAGCAACTGAAGCCAGATTTTTTTCCCTTCTAAAAAAAATGAAAAAAAAAAAAAACGCTATTTATGATATTTTGGAAAATGAAAAAAAAAAAATCAGGTTAACTCATGTGATTCAAATGACCCTAAAATTAAGATGGCTGAGTTCCCTGATGAGAAAATGCAGTACAGATCATTGCCCCTTGGAAGGTGTCAGCTGGAAGCTACAAAGGCAGAAAAGCTTGAACCCATGGATTCAAAGAGGCACGTAATTTAGCTGCCTATAAACTCTATTCTCTAGAGCTTGGTGGATTTCTTTTAAGCTCTGCTCAAATATTTTTTTTTCCAAGAGACATAAAGATTTAAAAGCCAAAGGAAGCACATTCTATCACATGTCACTATGGGAACTGCTCCCAGGCATGCTCAACAAAGTGCTTCCTTTCCACTGAAAAATAATTTCCCATTGAATCTCTGGTTTGAAAGAACTCTACTCATTGAGAATGCCAAATCACTCCACTACTTAATTCATATTTGTAACAAGAATGCCTAAACAACAGCTCAGAGTCATTTATTGAAATGTTAAAGGTAATTACCTCTTCTAGGCAATTTCTTCTTCATCCTCTTTACTTTAGTTCTATCAATATGGCATACACACGTTTGGTACCTTCTCCATGCCCAGAACTGTTCTTTCAACTGTAACAGTGTAAGCCACAAGTCTCTGCTCAAAAAATTAGGCCACACATGCAGAGCTGTTGGATGCATAGTGTCCTGGGTTTGTTTTTCTTTTTGTTTTTGTTTCTGGGGCCACAGAGATAATCCAGGGCCTTCCATGGATCCGAAAAGGCAGATAAAGTCAACATCATACACCCTGTTTTTCCCTGCTAGCTTTGGCCTTATAATTCTAATTCAGACAATGAAACAGCCGATTGCCAATTCTTTTCTTTGCAGGATAATAGGAGTGATATACACCCACGGCTGCTGTTGTTCACCCTGTGTCACATGGATTCACTTCTTTATTTGTCCAGATACAGCTATGCCAGGGTTCCAGTGGGCCTCGCTTCCTGAAGAGAAACTTAGAAAAAGGAGGTTACCAAAAAAAAACTGCATTTCCCATCCCTGAGGTTGTCTCTAGGCCACAAGTAGTACTCACTATCTCCTTCCTTCACTATCCATTCTAATTTCCCCTTGTCCTCATGGATCCCTTCTCCTGGAATGGTATCTTAATCGGTGGCATGATGTAAAATTTTCATTCTTAAAGGATCTGGGCCCTGATAACCACCCTTTACTCAGGCTGGAGTTGCTACATTTATGCATTCACAGCCATAATTACACAAAGGAACATGCCAGGTAATGTCCAAATAGGTCAACAGAGTGTATTCTGGTCTCCCTCACTGAATAACAGCAGTCCTGCCTGCTCCTGCTATTCAAGTCCATCACTCCTGTAACGTAGTAATTACCCTTCTAACCTGTTGGTTCCTGGATACAGGACATTCAAAGTGCTCAAGCAATAGCCAGAGATTGGATCTCAATTATATCCATGCTGTGTCACTAAGGAGAGTATGCTATACTTAGGAACCAGGATCTCTACCCTAGAGAGCCAAGAGTGGAAAGGACAGGGAATGCAAAGTCCCCCAACAGATCACTGGAAATGATTGCAAGTGGGACCACTTCTGCATCTAAACCTTGGTTCCTGGACCCATGAATTTCTCCATCAGACACAATGCCATAGAGAGGTATCTGATTTGCAGAATATACTACATATTGGAGCAACATGCCATATCCTTCCAGAGCATTGCCCTTCACCAGAGCATTCATATGCATTAGTCAGGCCATTCTAACACTTTATTCATCTGGTAGCCTTTCTGTGTTGTGGTATTTAGTGTACTCAGTAGATCCCATGGTCATGATCCTGCTCCTACACTTCTTTAACTGTGAAGAGTGTTTTGCTGGGGGATTCTAGGCACTATGGGATTCCATGCCTGTGGGTGAAGCACTCTGAATGTCTCTGGATGATGGTGTCTTAAGTGTCATTTAGAAAGACAAACTCATGTTTGAATATCTTAAATATCATAAGAAAGAAACTCATGTTCAAAACATCTATTTCTGTGAGAAAAACAGCTGGGACTTCTAGGACAGAGTGAGGCCAAATGTAGTCAACTTGCTACCAGTGGGTGGTTGGTCTCGTCAAGGAAGAGAGACATTTTCAGAGACTCAGCATTGATGATAGCTGATCAATGCTGAGTCTCAGCCTTGGCAAATGAGAGTCACGGTGTTGGGCTTATGTGAACCTTACATCTCTGCTGCTGAGTCCTTTCTAGTCATGTGTTTATTAAGCCATTTCTGGGGTGGCTTATAACAGAGGCACACTAATGTCTACCAACCAAGTCATTCTTACCTATTTTGTAGTTCCGTGATTTTTCTACAATAATGCTTTCTGGTGGGTATTCACAAGCCATAGAAAGCTCTTCACACTTTGTGCCCACTCCCATGTGTTCATCCACATGCTTCTACCTCAGACATTCCTATCTTCAGTTTTCCAGGCCCCTGAGAAGCCAGCCAGGTTATTTGCATTGCTCATGACTCTGTATATATTCTCACTTCAAGCTACTTCTTCCACACAAAATAGATGCACCACTAGAAACTCTGACATTGGAAAGATTTTCTCTCACCATTGTCTGAGTGTAGCTTATAAAGCAACCACATCTATTTTTGGTTTGACCCACATACTGAACCAACTCATCTGTTAATTAGGCTTGGACTTGTTCTGCTTCTTCAGCAGTCATGAAGGACACCTGCATTGCCCCCATGGTCATAGATGTGAGCTGAGGAAGGCTGTTGGTGCAACCCTGTGGTTGACATGAAGTCAACGACGTCTAAGCTACTTGCTCATGGAGCTTTCTCATCCTTACTTGTCTGCTCCAGGTCAATGCAAATTAATCATTTATTGTGACCAACTGATGCTGGTTCCATTCAACGCCTTGAGGGATCCAATAGAAACCAACTCATATGAGTCTCTACAAGGGTCTAGTAACATCATGAGTTGTTTCTCAATAGGCAGATGATACCCCTCTGTAGATGGCATAGCCTTTCTCTAGAACCCTAGAGCCTTTTGTTCTCTAGAACCCTAGAGCCTTTGGGACGATTCTCCCAATGGGCTTGCCATAAGCTTTACTACAATGTACCTTTTCCCACCACTGACACCTCCAGCATCATAGGATCTGCTAGATAGTATACCACAAGAGAACATTTGCTTGCCTTGTGCCTGAATCTGCCACATAGCCCTTTCCTGTTCCAGGCCCCACATAAAGGTATAAGTATTTTGTATCATTTAGTATATTCACTGAAACAATATATCTAAGTATGGAAGATATTACCTCCAGAATGCAAAGAGGCTTACCAAATGTTATACCTTCTTTTTTAGTAGAAGATACATGCAGCAATTTGTCTTTTATTTTAGACGAAAAACCTGGCATGCACTTGACCACTGAACCCCTAAAAACTACAAAAGTGTCAGGTCCTTGAATCTTCAAAAGGTGTATCTCCCAAACCCTGGGACACATGTGTCTTACTAAAACCTCTAGCATGCTAGCCACCTCTTGCTCATTCTTTTTATCAGCATGGTATCATCAATTTAATAGATCAATATGATGCTCTATTAGATGTATAGATGGTCCAGATCTTTTCTGACTATATTATGTGAGAGAGTTGAGGCATTAACATATGCCTAGGGCAAAATATTAAGTGTATATTATTGTCCTTTCCTTGTGAATGCAAATTATTTCAGATCCTTTTTTACTAATTGCAATAAAAAGACTTGAGTTTGCTGTCTCAAAGCCTCATGCCATATGCCCAAGAATTCATTAATCTATTCTAGCAAAGATACTTCATCCAACACAGCAGCTGCAATCAAGGATATTACTTGGTTGAGTTTATAGTAGTCTATAGACATTCTTAAGGGTCTATTTGGTTTCTGTAGGGATTAGACTTGTTAATCAAATAGAGAAATGACAGGGACCACCACTCCTTAAGGTTCTTGAAGGTGATTCTAATCTCTTCTATCCCTCCCAGAGTCAATACTATTTTTTATTTACTATCTTGGTCGAGAGAGGAGGCAATCCCAAAAGCTTCTACTTGGCATTCTCTACTCTAATACTCTTACTCCACAGGCCAAAGATTCAACTGGGGTTATTTCGACTGCTGAGTATTTCAACTTTATATTTTGGAATTGAGGAAATGGCAATTGTGGGAACCTGCTCTAAGAATTTACCCAAGACTCCATTGATTATTTGACCCATGTATTCCCCCAACTCTAACAGGGACATGATAATGCTTCAGATCTCCAGGTATTAATGTCAGTTTAGACCCTATGTGCATCAGCTCTGAAAATATCTGGCATTCCCCTTTCCCCAGTGTATGGGCACCAATATTCATAGATCCATTTGGGGAAAGATCAGAGGAATCATACGGTAAATACATGACATTGTAATACCATGTGTTCTCTGGGAGATCTAGCCATAACATCAGTTATTGGATTCTGTGTCAAGAAACTGACTCAGGTCTTGAAACTGGGTGAGACAATGTGACTTCCTTTGGGGGCAACCATCCTCAAATACCTGCTCATCTGTCCTTGTCTTCTTTTTATTGTGTATTTTAAGTAACACACATAATAGCTGTCTATTTTTGACCTAAGAGTGCCATGTTCTATTAGCCACCAAACTGCCCTGTGGACAGCCTTCTTGGCCATTCCTCTGACTTTGCCAATTCTTAAAATAATAGTAACCCCTGGCTTCTAATGCTTAAACAATGACACATCAGTTCCATTTCTTCAGAGCCTCCTCATTCCCATGAGCTTGTGAAGATACCAGCCTTGTGACTGCTACCCCCGAGAGTCATTCTAACAATAAGTTTTCCCCTTTCTCTGGGATCCTTGGCAAGGTGTTAAATCCCATGTGCAGATAAAATGCCCTTAAGTAAATAAAAGCAAAATACTCTTGCTTATCCAGTCTTATGTTTCAGCTCTCTTGATCAAACATCCTCAAAATCCAATCCCATGATGCCTATCAGTACATGCTAACTAACCCTTGCAGCTCCCTCATGTCTGCTGTAAGTATGCCTTTTACTCTGATTTTCAAATTCACAAAGCATCTTTTATTTGCCCTCAATCACATTAAGATCAAGCCCTAACTCATATGCTTATAATAAAGAGCATAGCCATACATTTATGTTATAAAAGTGTTTAATTTTAATAAAACAATTTATATCTGTTCAAGTTCTTTAGAGAAGGAAGTAGAAACTCCCATAGTCGTCCTTAGGTTTTGATTCACCTTGAGCTGAGTTTCCCTCAGAACCACAAAATGGATGCCAGTGGCAACTGGGTCATGAGTTCAGAAGGGGACACAGCAAGCATTTCTTTCCTCCAAGCAGAAATAAAAGCTCTCCTCTCCAGTGTGATTGAGGCAATATGCCACTATTAGCACTGGACCATGAGGGTCACTGGGGATGCTGCAGCCTGATTGGCTCTGTCTTGACTAACTCATTAACCCCATTCATAATACATAGGAATTTTTGTCTTCTGTCATATTTGCTTTTGTTTATTTGTGATATTTTTGTTTTGTTTTATTCTGTTCTGTTCTGTTTTTACAGCTGTAACCCCAGCACATAGAACAGTGCCTGGTCATAATTGGTACCCAGTAAATATTTGTTGAACAAATGAATGAACTGAGTAATTAGGATGACCTTCTGAAGGTGAGGATAGGGTAGATTTCTGCACAGAATTGAGGAAACTATCAGGAAGGGGAAATACACTAGGCAATATCATCTCCTTCTCTATTTTAAAGTGGACATAGAGTAAGTAGTTCTCTCTCAAGCTGTGGGCTGCTACATTGTGATGGTTAATTTTTTATGTGTCAACATAACTGGGCTAAGGGATGCCCATCTAGCTAGTCAAGCATCATTTCTGTGTATGCCTGTCAGGGTGTTTCCAGATGAGACTGGCATTTGAATTGTAGACTGAATAAAGAAGATTGCTTTACCAATGTGGGCAGGTATCATCCAATCTTTTAATGCCCCAAATAGAACAAAAAGGCAGATGAAGAGTGAATTCATTTTCTCTTCCTGAACTAGGACATCCATCTTCTCCTGCCCTTGGGCAATGGAGCTCCTAGTTCTCTGCCCTTTGGACTTTGACTTGGACTTACACCAGTGGTTTCCCTTATTCTCGGCCCTTTGTACTTGAACTGAATTACACACTGGCTTTCCTAATTCTTCAGCTTGCACATGGCATATTGTAGGACTTATCAGCCTCCATAATTGCACGAGCCATTTCCCATAATAAATTTCCTGTTATATAGCTATGTTATCCTAGTTCTGTTTCTCTGGAGACCCCGACTGAAACATACATAAATATTTCAATAGAAGAAAACACCTTTCAATTGATGTGTAGAATTAATCAAACAAATGTTCTTTGTCCCTGAAAGTGTGTTCGGCCTCAGTTTGGAAATGTTTACTTCTCTTAGTTTTAATAAAAGTCAAGGCATTTTTCTCTACATTAAAGAACAGTACTTTACAACGTTCTTAAGGAGATATTGTACTTTTAACACTACTATACACTCATATGTCTGATATTCAAAAAAATCACTCTCAAGCAATATAATATCTAAAGTGAGAATTCAATATCTTCTGCCATTAACAACATCATTAATAACAAATGTCTGTTTAATTACTCTTGCTAAGATTAAAAAGGCCATTATTCTTGTAACTTGAGAAATTCATTAGCTGGAAAAGGCTGCTTAATGCCAAATGCAGTCCTTAAAGATGTAGTCCCCAATATTTGAAGGTATTTCTGACATTCGTGCATTTGCATTACTTTAAAAAAGCACTATCCAACTGTGCTGAAGATCATGCTGTGACAATAAGCAAGCACTGTAACATTTCAAAATCAGAAATGAAGCTACAAGACATTTTACAATATCATACAGAGTCTGTTCTTTGGAATATTTAAACTCCACACACTGAGCCTATTATTCATCATTCACCTCTCACTAATTCTGTGCTCAAATGAGTCTTGTACCAACACAGTACATCCTAAAGTACAGTTAATATTCATAAGCACCTCCTCCAAAGGGATTCAGAGCCATAACTTAAGATCTCTGCAAGTCAATTTTAAAGTCTGAGACTTCAAGGAATTTAGACCCATTAAATGAAAATTACAAGATGGGATTTTAGAACAACATCATTCTTAATCCACTGTTTCAGCTCAATATATTTTTAGCACAGAAACCTGCTTAACATTTAGTAAGAATTAGATCAGTGACAGTGTACTCACAGAAAGCAATTTAAATTGCTTCAATGGTAATGGTTATATACCATGTGTTCTATCATTCTTTCACTTTTCTGCCACTGTAAACCATAAAACAGAGTCATAAAACAAGCTATAATGAACCATTTCGCCTTGCTTCTAAAATGCATCTACTTACTGAACCTGATTGCATTTTGCACTTTCATAGGTTAGGCTCTGAGAGAAAAGATTTCAAAACCAGAGGGACAGAAAGAATCACAAAGTTCAAACCAATGAAGGGGAATTACTATCTGGGAGAAAGTGCTGCTCATAAAGAGGGAGTACGCATCTTACAATGAGAGAAATTTCTCCCTTTTTCCTTCCTTCCTCCAGTAATATAAATTGGTTACCTCCTCAGTGTTAGGAACTATGCTACCATCTATCCAGAGTTTAATAAGACATGATGTCTACCATCAAGTAGCTCTTACTACCTGGTTGAGCCTGCTAAACCTGTTGACTGATGGACCCAATCCTGTTGTAGGTGCTATGCTGGATGTTTGTGCAGAATATAGTAAGACACAAAAAGGGAGTGCAAGGTTCTTTAGAGGCAGTAAAGGCATATGAAAAGCCATAGAAGAATTAAGCTTTGATGGATCTTGAAGGATAGCTAGAGCCTTAGTCATTTCTCCTTACTCGTCTTTCATATGATAGGGCAAAGTGGGTGAAAATAGAGTCTGTACTAGCCTCTAGCTTTAGTCAGTGAGGTTGACTTCTATTCCTTTCTCCTATGCATGTGACTACAGTTTTTCTTGTTTGGTCTGTTTGTTTGTTTGTCTCCATCTCTCTGGACAGGCACTGGAAATAGGCTCATGGCTTCAGCACCATTTGCCACATTGCTTCTTGGGATGCTTACCTTTAGAAAAGGCAATGTCTTCTAAATTTTTTCTAATCAATTTTTATCTATCATTGCTGTCTGTTGGGATGCACTGGTGCTCAAAGTATAAACACACGAAGATGATAACCAAAAGCTAGAAGTTTAATTTTTCTTCATTTCTTGACATGAAAATGCAGTGCTTAACTGATTTTAAGTACTCGGGATGATTAAGTTCATTGATGGTGCTGTAACAATTTGTGATAGTCAAGTGAAAGTGACACATACTTGATTATGCAGAAAATAAGGATAGCTCACTCTAAGGGGAAATTCTCTGTTAAAATTAGCCATCAATAAATGAAGTGCTTTTCTACTTGCTAAATTCTCTGATACTGGATGTGGGAAAATCAAAGTTTAATGTCATTAATTAAGAAAGTTGATAAATATACCTATTTTAGATAAATTATTTTGATTACATGACCTGCTATCTCTAAGATTTTTATGATTTTATACAATATTATTGTTTTAGACAAAGTAATAATCTTTTTGGTCTTTAAAAATTTGAAGGCAGCAATACTCTGTTTGTTTTCACAAAGATAAAATAAAATGATGGTATCAAGAACAATTCCTTTAAACTTGGCATGTTTTCTTGCTTGGAACTTTTTACCAAATTAATGCCTCTGAATTTTGATGAATAAATGTACTGTAGGAACAAAACAAGAGTACTAGGTAGTATCCTCATCTGCATCAATGACATTCTTGTCAACACATGCAGAGTGTCTTACTTGATAACTTGAATTGCTCTTTGACCCTGGCTGGAGCTTAATGTCTGAATTTAGCTGTGCTATCTGTCTCTGAAAGAAGTGAAAGAAATAATAGGTAGAGTTTTATCTAGGAAGACTCTTTAAGTGTTAGCATTCTGGTAGGGATAAAGGCCAGGATTCTATGTCTGTGGAATCCCTGGGGTTTTTAAAGACTGCAGAACAATCATAGTTAGTCCCTTAGGGCTGGAACACCGTCTGCATATTAGAGTTCTCATATCTGAGCAGTATCCATGGCTCAGCTTGAGCCTTTACATACCTAAGCCAGACTTCAGCTTGGCCCTGCCTTGCTCTACCTTATGTCATCATTTTGGAGGCTTCTGGTAAAGGAAATCACATATAATAAAATTTTTCACAGAATGAAAACTTCACAAAATGCATTAAAATAATTCAAACATGCCACATGTTTTCTAGAGAACCTTTCTTTACACTGCTACATCTTTACCACCCATAGCCCTTTGAGCTTGCTCCATGGAGTACAAAAGGATCTTCTTCCCAAACTCATTTGATCTTATCATCAGAAACAGCATTTTAGTCTTCATGAGTGGGGGTTTTATCATGGATGCTTTTTCTCATACACATATACAAACACATGCACATAGATATTCTAAACTTGAGTTTGCATTTCCATGGGAACTAAATAGACATTTATAGTACAGATAAAAATGAAAGGGGAAAGGCATTTTTTCTTCTATAAAAGAATCATTTTTATTCTGTGAAACTCTATTGGGAAATTTTAAAAGGTAAGACTGTAACTCCTTAAGTGGAAAAAAAGCCTCAGTCTTTGCTATGAACATTAAAATTCACACAAAATTGGTTGAAAGTCTAGCCTAGGATAGAAAATGTGTGTGCATGTGAAGAGAAAGACATACATAGATAGAAGTATATATATACATATATATAATTATATATATATAATTTTCCAAGTAATTTAATAATGGTATAGTTTTTAACTTTTAAAAATCCATGAATATAAAATACATAAAATATTTTACATGGAAATTAATTTTCAGTGAAGGTGATTAAGCTTTAATTTCATGAAATAACACAAGGAACTGACGTCACAAATAGCACAGGAATTTCTCATTTGATAAATCAGTTTGAATTTGATTATTTGGTATGTGGGTCGAAAGGTCTTGGAGAAAATTTTGACTCAGAGTCTCAGCTTTGTATTCAAGATAAAGTAATACAAAGAAGATAGAAAGAAACATTTGATTTATAGTATAGTTCTATTGGAAAACCTTTTGAGCTACCTTAATGAGAAGAAGAGGTCATTTAATATGAGGATAAAGGAACTCAAGAATAGGAATACAGCTGAACTGTATGTCAGGAAGAAATACATTGAAATCCAGAACCAAGGGATCATACATAATTTGAGAACTCTTCTCTCCTAATCTCTTATTATCCACTCCTATTATTACCCAGATATTTATTCTTGTTGTGATCTCGATCTAGCCCAACCCTTTCTGCTTCCTAAGTCACTTAAAAAGACCCTTCAAGTTCTTGATTTTCTAAAAGAGCAGGTAGAGTGGAGCTAAGATGTATTATTAAGACAAGTTTATATTTTCAGGTAAACACTGATTTCCTAGTTTGGGTAAAATATTTAACTTTGGACAAATCAAGTGTGGCAAGGTGAAGAGAATCACATTTTATGCAAATTGTTGCCCTGTTACTAGGTAGACTGAAAGGGAATAGTAGTCCTTCGAAAATGAGCAGGCAATAAATTGAGCCACAGTTACTGCGTACCAGGCAGATTTCAAAGACTATGTGAAACCCTTCCTCCACCTGACGGTTTTTCTCTATCTTCCCTGGTAGCTGAAGACAAAAGACATAAACTATTGAAAGCTCTATAGCACTGCCCATCACCTGAGAAACCCAGTATTTATCTTGGTCAATGTAGGGCAAGATTATATCCTCCTTCTGCTACTACAACTGATACTCTCATGAAAGTGCCACCTCCTGGCTGGAGGCCAACTAACTCAAGCCACTACAGCAACTCATAACAGAATAACTCTGCTCCAAAGAAAGAAAAAACAGCCAATTTCACCACCTTCAACACACTGACTAACCAGAGGTCTTGAGTCTGTCCACGTGACAACTTCATTGCTTGCATTTGAGAAAACCAGTGCACTAAACAAAACTACAGCCAATGATTCCCACAGAGTCCACTTCACTTGCCTGCCACCTCCATTGCAGCAGGTGCTGGTATCCATGGCTGGGAGACCTGAATACTCTCACAGGACCCTGCAAACACTACCCAGCACCAGCCTGGAGCTTGATAGTCCTGTTACATAGCTAGACCCAGAATGGCACTAACAATCACTGCAGTCTGGCTCTCAGGAAGCCCCATCACTAGGGCAAGGGAGAGTACCACATAAAGGAATCAACCCATGGACAAAAGAATCTGAACAGCAGCCCTTGAGTTCCAGAAATTTCCACTGAAACAGTCTACCCAAATGAGAAAGAACTAGAACAGTAATTCTGGTAATATGACCAAACAAGATTCTATACACCCATAAAAGATCACACTAGCTCTTCAGCAATGGATCCAAATCAAGAAGAAATCTCTGAATTGGAAGAGAAAGAATTTAGAAAGTTGATTTATTAAGCTACTCAAGGAGGCACCAGGGAAAGATGAAAACCAACTTAAAAATATTTTTTTTTAAATACAGGATATGGATGGAAAACTCTCCAGATAAATAGATATCATAAAGAAAAGACAATCACTACTTCTGAAAAGGAAAGACACACTTAGAGAAATGCAAAATACACTGGAAAGTTTCAACAACAGAATTAAGCAAGTAGAAGAAAGAACTTCAGAGTTCAAATGACAAGGCTTTCAAATTAATCCAGTTCGACAAAGACAAAACAAAATTGTTAATGAACAAAGCCTCCAAGAAATTTGGGATTGTGTTAGACAACTAAATATAAGAATAATTGGTGTTTCTGAGGAAGAAAATAAATATACAAATTTGGAAATTTTATTTGTGGAAATAATCAAGAAAAACTTCCCTGGTCTTTCTAGAGATGTAGACATCCAAATACAAGAAACTCAAAGAACTCCTGGGAAATTCATCACCAAAAGATCATCACCTAGACACGTAGTAATCAGGATATCTAAAGTCAAGATGAAGGAAAGAATATTAAGAGCTGTGAAGCAAAAGCATCAGGTAACCTAAAGGAAAACCATCAGATTAACAGCGGATTTTTCAGCAGAAACCCTGCAAGCCAGAACAAATTGGGATCCTATCTTTAGCCTCTTTAAAGAAAATAATTACCAGCCAAGAATTTTGTATTCAGTGAAACTAAGCCTCACAAATGAAGCAGAGATAAGGGTTTTTTTTAGACAAACAAATGCTGAGAGAATTTGCCACTATGAAGACAGCACTATAAGATATGCTAAAAGAGCTCTAAACATCTTGAAACAAAACCTCAAAATACACCAAAATAAAACCTCCTTAAAGCATAAATCTCATAGGGCCCATAAAACAATAACACAATGAACAAAAAACACATTCAGACAACCACCACCATGATGAATACAATAGTACCTCATATCTCAATATTAATATGAAAGTAAATGGCCTAAATGTTCCACTTAAAAGATACAGCATGGCAGAATGAATAAAAATCCACCAACCAAATATCTGCTGTCTTCAAAGGACTCACTTGACAAATAAGGACTCACATAAACTTAAGGTGAAGGGGTGGAAAAAGATATTTCATGCAAACGAAAACCAAAAGCAAGCAGGCATAGCTACACTTATATCAGACTAAACAGACTTCAAAGCAACAACACTTAAAAAAGACAGTGACAGTACATAATAACAAAAGGATTAATCCAGCAGGAAAACATCACAATCCTAAATATATATACACTTAACACTGGAGCTCCCAAATTTATAAAGCAATTACTACTAAAGAAATGAGATAGATGACAACACAATAATACTGGGGGACTCCGATACTCCACTGACAGCACTAGACAGGTCATGAAGACAGAAAGTCAAAAAAGAAACAATGGACTTAAACTATACCTTAAAACAATGAACTTAACAGGTATTTACAGAATATTCTACCCAACAACTGCAGAATGCACATTCCTTTCATCAACACATGGAACATTCTCTAAAATAGACCATGTAATAGGCCACACAAATCCCGATAAACTTAAGAAAATCAAAGTTTTAAGTAGTATTCTCCCAGCCCACAGTGGAATAAAATTGGAAATTAACTGCAAAAGGAACCCTCAAAACTATGCAAAAACATAGAAATTAAATAATCTGCTCCTGAATGATCTTTGGGAAACAAGGAAATCAAGATGGAAATTTAAAAATTATTTGAACTGAACAATAATAGTGGCACAACCTATCAAAACCTCTGGGATACAATAAAAGTGGTGCTATGAGGAAAGTTCAAAGCATTAAAAGCCTATATCAAAAAGTCTGAAAAAACACAAACAGACAATCTAAGCTCATACCGCAAGGAATTGGAGAAACAGGAACAAACTGAACCTGGACCCAGCAGAAGGAAAGAAATAACAAAGATCAGAGCAGAGCTAAATGAAATTGAAACCATACATATATAAATATAAATATAAATATAAATATATATATATAAATGAAAAAAGCTGGTTCTTTGAAATAGTAAATAAAATTGATAGACCATTAGCAAGATTAACCAAGAAAAGAAGAGAAAAGATCGAAATAAGTTCAATTAGAAATGAAATGTGAGATAGTACCATCAATACCAAAAAAATACAAAAGATCATTGAAGGCTATTATGAAGATTATTTTCTGCACAAACTAGAAAACCTAGAAGAGATGGATAAATTCCTGAAAATATACAATACTCCTAGATTAAACCAGGAAGAAATATTAATAGAAACTCTGAACAGACCAATAACAAGCAGCGAGATTGAAACTGTAATAAAAGCAAAATCCCAACAACAAAAATCCAGGGCCAGATAGATGTACAGCTGAATTCTATCAGGCATTCAAAGAATTGGTACCAATCCTACTGCAACTACCCCCAAAGATAGAGAAAGAGGGAATCCTCCCTAAATCATTCTATGAAGCCAGTATTATCCTAATTCCAAAACCAAGAAAGGATATAATAACAACAACAATCCAAAAAAAAAAAAAAGACCAATATCCCTGATTAACATAGATGCAAAAATTATCAACAAAATGTTAGATAACCGAATACAACAGCATATCAAAAAGATAATCCACCACGACTAAGTGAGGTTTATACCAGGGATGCAAGGTTCATTGGCTGAATAAACACAAACCAATAAATGTGATACAGCACAGAAACACAATTAAAAACAAAAACCATGTTATCATCTCAATAAATGCAGAAAAAGCGTTTGTCAAAATCCAGCATCCCTTTATGATTCATACCACCAGCAATATCGGCATAGATAAAACATAGCTTAAGGTAATAAAAGCCATCTATAACAAACCCACAGCCAACATTATACTGAATGAAAAGTTGAAAGCATTTCTCCTGAGAACTGGAACAAGATAAGGATGTCCACCTTCACCACTTCTATTCATTATGATACTGGAAGTGCTTCCTGGCTAGAGTAACAAGACAAGAGAAAGAAATAAAGGACATTCAAATCAGTAAAGAGGAAGTCCAACTGTCACTGTTCGCCAATGATATAATGGTATACCTTTGAAAACTCTAAAGACTCATCCAAAAAGCTCCTAGATCTGATAAGTGGATTCAGTAAAGTTTCAGGATACAAAATCGCTGTTGGTGTATAGCAGTGCTACACAAATCAGTGACTAAGTTGAGAATCAAATCAATAACTCAACCCTTTTTGCAACCAAGCAGTCAAGTTGAGAATCAAATCAATAATTCAGCGTCTTTTACAACAGCTGAAAAAATAAAATAAAATACTTAGGAGCATACCTTAGCAAGAAGGTAAAATATTGCTACAAAGAAAACTACAAAACACTGCTGAAAAAAATCACTAATAACACTAACAAATGGAAACACATCACATGCTCATGGATGGGTAGAATCAATATTGTAAAAATGACCATACTACCAAAACCAATCTATAAATGTAATGCAATTTTCATCAAAATACTATCATCGTCCTTCACAAAACTGGAAAAAAAATCCTAAAATTCATATAGAACAAAAAAAGCCCACATAGCCAAAGCAATACTAAGCAAAAAGAACACATCTGGAGGTATCACATTGTCTAACTTCAAACTATACTATAAGGCTACGGTTAACCAAAACAACACGGTACTGATATAAAAACAAGCACATAGACCAATGTAACAGAAGAGAGAACCCAGAAATAAAGCCAAATACAGCCAACTGATCTTTGACAAAGCAAACAAAAACATAAAGTGGGGAAAGGACACCCGTTTCAACAAATGGTGATCGGATAATTGGCAAGTCACATGTAGAAGAATAAAACTTGATCCTTACCTCTCACCTCATACAAAAATAAACTCAAAATGGATCAGAGACTTAAATCTAAGACCTGAAACCATAAACATTCTAGATGACATTAGAAAAACTCTTTTTAGACATTAGCTTAGGCAAAGAGCTCATGACCAAGAACCCCCCCCAAAAAAAAAAATGCAACAGAAACAAAGATAAATAGATGGGCCTTCATTAAACTAAAAGGCTTCTGCATGGGAAAAGAAATAATCAATAGAGTAAACAGACAACCCATAGAATGGGAGAAAATATCTGCAAACTATATATCTGACAAAGGACTAATATCCAGAATCTACAAGGAACTCAAACAAATCAGTAAGGAAAAACAAATAATCCCATCAAAAAGTGGGCTAAGGACATGAATAGACAGTTCTCAAAAGAAGATATACAAATGGCCAACAAACGTGAAAAAATGCTCAACAGCACTAATGATCAGGGAAATCCAAATCAAAACCACAATGCAGTAATACCTTACAACTGCAAGAACGGCCATAATTTTAAAAATCAAAGAACAATAGACGTTGGCATGGATGTGGTGAGAAGGGAACACTTTTACACTGCCTGTGGGAATGTAAACTAGTACAACCACTATGGAACACGGTATGAACATTCCTTAAACAACTAAAAGTAGAACTACTGTTTGATTCAGCAATCCCACTACTGGGTATCTACCCATAGGAAAATAAGTCATATGAAAAAGACATTTGCACACCCATGTTTACAGCAGCACAATTCACAATGCAAAGATATGGAAACAGCCTAAATATCCATCAACCAGCAAGTAGATTCACAAAATGTCATATATATATAAACGTTATATATATACAAATGTTATGTGTATATATATAAATGTTATATATATAAATGTTACATATATAAATGCTATATATATATATATATATGATACACACACACACACACATACACCATGGCATATTACTCAGCCATAAAATGGAATGAAATAATGGCATTTGCAGCAACTGAATGGAGTTGGAAACCATTATTCTTAAGTGATGTAACTCAGGAATGGAAAAACCTAATATTGTATGTTCTCACTTATAAGTGGGAGCTAAGTCATGCAGATGAAAAGGCATAATAATGATATAATGGACTCTGCGGACTCAGAAAGGAATGGTGGGAGGGTGGTAAGGGACAAAAGACTACGCACTGGTTGCGATGTACACTGCTTGAGTGATGGGTGCACTACAATTTCAGAAATCACCACTGAAGAACTTATCCACATAATCAAACACCACCTGTTCCCCCAAAACTATTGAAATAATAATAATTTTAAAAAGACTATGTGAGTGAGAAATATAACAGGAGCAACTGAAGTAAGATATCAGAGAATTAGGCTGGGCGCAGTGGCTCACGCCTGTAATCCCAGCACTTTGGGAGGCCGAGGCGGGCGGATCACAACAAGAGATGGAGACCATCCTGGCCAACATGGTGAAACCTCGTCTCTACTAAAAGTACAAAAATTAGCTGGGTGTGGTGGCACGCGTCTGTAATCCCAGCTACTCAGGAGGCTGAGGCAGGAAAATCGCTTGAACCCAGGAAGTGGAGGTTGCAGTGAGCCTAGATCGCGCCACTGCACCACTGCAGCCTGGCGACAGAGTGAGACATCGTCTCAAAAAAAAAAAAAAAGAAAGAAAGAAAAAAAAAGATATGAGAGAATTATATGATCAATTCTTTAGCTCTGGATTAAGCAGAAAGTCAGGAAGCTACGCTGTAATCAGAGTATTGGGAGGGAAACTATGGTGGGGAGAATTAGGCAGTTTTATAAAGTTTTCCGCCCATTACTAATGTAAATCATTGAAGGGATAATACACATTTAGAAGTATATAGCAATATTTGAATACCCCTGGGAAGTTTTCATCAGAAGGATCAAGGTCTCATACACTGTCTTTGAAAATTTTCCTTAATTAAGGCTTTGCTCCTTAGACACACAAACCCAAATATTATTTTTTTCAAGACACAATAGCAAATCCATCTCTTCAAGGCAGACTCATGTTAACCCTCCACTGAATGAGTCATGAGGCTGCTATATATGCGCCAATGCAATACTTCTTTACATATGTTAGAATATTCATGTGAACATGATAGGAGACTGTCTAGAAATTAAGAAAAATGGGACATAATTTCTTTGAATTTATCTTAGTGACACCATTGCATGTCTTCATCAGATATGTACAGAGGTGCTCAAAGAATTATTTATATAGAAAAATATAGCAAATAACCTAAATCGATCACATGCATATTAAGTATAGTAAAAATATAAAACTACAGTTTTACATCTTAACCATTTAAGAAATGACTCTGTATGTTACGAATAAGAAGGCTCTGCATTTTAAAACTATATTCAGTATGGCTTTAAATAAAGAATATATGGGGAGTAAAATTATAATCAAAATACTAAGGTATTAATTTACAATGAGAAATACATATACTTCAGTAATCAGAATACTCATGTCTAGATGATCAGCCAATTTTCTCTGTAAAGTCAGGCCTATCTGGGAAACCATATAATAATTAAGAGCTTGCTCCATGAACATGGAATTAGAACAAGAGGATTTTATTACCAAAATCAATGTTTAATGGTGTTAAGAGAGTTTTCTGTATCCGTTTTTAGACAATGGTGATGGTGTTTCTATTAGAAGAGGGAGAGCTGAAGGTTGTTGGCTACACTCTGCTATAGACTTTTCCTTGGAAAGCATGGTTTAGCAAATGTGACCACAGAGTTCCAAAGACTTTTGGGCTAATTAAGGCCCCCTCCCTTGGGCAAATTGTATACAAAGGCACATCTAAAGTTTATGACTTTCCTTTTTCCTTCTCTATAGTTCGTGTATGAATACTCTCATTATTTGACAAATTATTTCTTTAGTACCTTCATTCAGGAGGAAGACCGAATTTTCAATGGTTTACCTTTGAAGCAACTTAGTATTTCCCAGCTTTGATACAGTTATGTAAAAATTTTACAGTTTAAATTTCTAGGAACAATCTCATTCACCCATTTCCAAATTCTTCAGGGAAGCTTCTCCTTAAATCTCATGTGTTGAATTTGTAGGTTCTCTCATACATTACTCTTTAATTGTTTGGGAATCTACTCCACATGAGAGAAAATGAATATCTGCTACAGAATATTTAAAAATTTTGTGTCACATCCTAGCTGATTCAAATATAAGCCATCAAGAGACTTCCGCCGTGAGCCACAAAAAGGATCTAGGACCAACTAGGAACAACTCTAAAAGTAAAACTTGACTCTGAATGAGACAAGCCACAGTTCAAATCCAGAGGGAATTCATGACATCAGGAAGAGGCAGTATATGAAAAGATGTAGTTGGCAATGTCATGATGCTGAGTGATGTCCTCAGTTAGAATGAGAACCCTCTGCAGCGGCTCAATAAATTTGAAAATGTGTCAATTTCTCATAGAGAAAGTATACTGTTAATCAATTCACAGTAAATGAAACAAAGCTCATGTAGCAAGGTCAACAGCAGACAAAACAAAACTCAGGGCAAATAGCATTAACAGAGATAAAAAGAGAACCTACATAATAGCCTACATAATGTGAAACAATCTACCAATAGGATATTATAATTAAACTTACATATATTTGGTTGGTGCAATCACTTTTGCACCAACCTAATACCGAAAATAGGTACTTTTTAATAAGTAAAAGGAAAATGTTATAATATTGTAAGAAAAATACCGACAAACCTTAATAAAAAAGGAATTTTCAGAAACTGACAAAACAGTAAGACAAAAAAGTAACATATAAAACTTGAACATCACACTTAACTGACTCTCTTTATTAAATATAATTAGAACACTGTGGCCACCAACATACAAATATTCAACCTTTTTAAGCACAGATAGAAACTTTTACCTATATTGCTCTACTGTTAGACACACAGAAATCTCAACAAATACTTGAAAAATTACTATCTCACAGATCATGTCTCTCACCATAGTTAAACAAAAATGAATAGTAAAAATACAATACTGTATATGTTTGGAAACTGAAAATGCATTTCTAAATAGCTCACAAGTTAAAGAATAAATCTCTAACTAAATTATATGATAAAGAGGAAATCATTAAATATGGCTGCTTAAATAGTAAAGGGGAAATTATGAAACATTTAAAATTGGATGCCAATGAAAAATTGCATTTAAAAAACTTGTAGAAAATTGACAGACAAGTTTATAATCTGAAATAGATTTGATAACTAAGACACTAAAAGTTAGTAAAATAGAAAAAATTGAAGAAATTATCAACAAAAGTTAGGACATTAGAAAAACTAGTAGAAAAAGACAGACTGAGGAAGAGAGAGAGCAAAGTAAAAGTATTAGAAGTTTAAAAAAGACAGATAAAAGCACCAAAAATGGTAGATATTTCAAATCAAAACACTATAAAAAACGACATTTTAAATTTCAAAAACATGTACTTTTCTAAAAAATATACACATTATCAAAACTAAAAATAAGTAGAAAACTAAACAGTTATGAATATTTAAACATAATTAATCCAAAATCAGTTATCACTAAAATATATGAACTGAGACAATTTTAGAAATTATTCTACAAAGCCTTTAATAGACAGATAATCCCTATTTTATAAAATACGTTCAAGAATCTTGAAAAGAGGAAAAGCTACTCAACTCATTTCACAAAGTTAGCATAAGTATGTTTCCAAAACCAGGCAAGACTATTCATGAAGCTTGAAAAAACAGATTCTAAAATTTGTATATATGAGTAAGGAGCCAGAAATAGCTATGACAATTTTGAAGAAAAAGGAAAGGAAGAAAGAGTGGGAATGGGGGTGGTGCTCACTGGACAATGGAACATAATAAAGAGCCCAGAAATGTAGCTGCACATAAATGGCAGCTTTACATACAGGTAAATATTTACACTTTGGTGAGAATAAAACAGATTGTTTAAAACAAAGGACTGGGTCACTTTGCTATCTATATGGAAAACAATTTCTTGTTTCTCTATGGATAGAAAAATCAAGT
The DNA here is from genome assembly GCF_007565055.1 of Rhinopithecus roxellana. Taxonomy (NCBI): domain Eukaryota; kingdom Metazoa; phylum Chordata; class Mammalia; order Primates; family Cercopithecidae; genus Rhinopithecus; species Rhinopithecus roxellana. Next base: position 135,872,576 of record NC_044551.1, on the reverse strand, counting down.
CAAAGAAGGAAATTGGATTCCTCCACACACCATAAACAAAATAGATTCCAAACAGCTTAAGAAAATATTATATAAAGAATAAAACTTAACAACATTTCAGAAAAAAGAATGGAGATGATTTCACAAACTTAGTAAAGAGGAATATGTCTTAAACAACAAACATAAAGGGGAAGAAAGTAAAGACTTCATTAAAGTTCAAAACTATGCTATTATAATAGATTCCATAAACCTAGTTAAAAGACACATTTGTTTAATTTCAAGACACATCCTTGAAAAAGATAATTGGATCTTTGTTACACAGCAAACAAGGAAAAAGTATTCAGATCTGGTAGATAATATACAACAGATAAGAAAACAGTAGTTACCTAATTAAAATTGGGCAAAAGTTATGAACATTCACAGATGAGGAAAGCCCAATGGCCAATGAAAATATACTCAATCTCCCTCATTTAAATCAACACAAATTTAAGATTATATAACTTTTTACCCCAAAAATATTGACAAAAAATTGTAAGACACTAAGAGTTGATGAAAGTGTGGTAAAGAGGATCTAATATACAAGGTGGGTAAGAATATAAATTGGAGAAACAATTAGACAGTAGCTCATTAAGTTAAAGATGTGTAGGCATTAAGTCCAATAATTTTATTGCCTGGCATATGAAGTAGAAATCAATTAAAATACATGTACAAGGAAACTTAAACAATGGTGTTCATTTTCATAATAGAGAGAAATTGAAAACAAGTTAATAACCATCAGTAGGATAGCAATACAGATAAATGGTGGTACATTTCTACATGGAACACTATAAAGGGTTAAAATTAACAAAGCACATCCACAAGAATGAAAATTAATGATTTTTGAAAACATAATGTTGAATTAAGTAAGAAATTTACAGAACGATGCATATTGCATGATTCTATGTACAAAAATATTTAAATACACATTATTCTACATTTTCATAGATGCACATATAAATAGTAAAGGGAAAAAGGAAGAAACACTTTTAGGAAAGATAGAAACCAACTTTAGAAGAGTGGTTACTCAAGAGCAAGAAGGAAACCACAGCATCTTCGAAGACTGCAAAAAGGCCAACCATTATATGATGGCCTTTTAATATATTCTTATTAAAGAATATATATATTCTTATTAAAGAACTATAAACAGAATAAGAACTACAAATTATTATTAAAGAGCTATAAAATAGAAGAGCAAAATAGTAACATGCTTAAACTTGGGTAAGTCTATGAGTGTTCATTGTATTAAATTTTATTACTTTATGTTTTCTTAAACTTTTATAATTTAAATAAAACTTCAAAAAGTTAAAAAAGAAAGTGAGAAAATCAGTTGCCTCTGTCTCAATGCATCCCTTTAGGTATATGCTTACAAACCGAGGTACTCGTAATTTCAGCATGCACAGGTCTGTGCCAGGGACTCAACAAAGTCACATCATAAATTAGCCACATCTTCTAGGAACATCAACTTTTTTCAGGGATAGCAGAGTACCCATAATTGACAATAAAACAAATATACATTTCATGAGGAAGAGTTTGAGTTGCTTTTTATTATCTCTAAACTTCACCTCCATTCTACCTTTTCTCCACAAGATTCTTCACTATCATGTGTTGCCACTATTGGAGGTATTTTAGTAAAAATATTTTTAAAATATTGCCTTTGGAGAAACTGCATGTCCCCATCAAATTCCCTTATAAACAAAAATCTGTATCAGAATGAAGAACCTAAAGGGAGGAAATAGTTTCATATGGATTTACTCAACATTTGATCTCTTCTATTGTCAAGCCTCTTTCTTCAGTTTCATTATTTTTATATTTGTTGGAAACATAATAGCCAGACAAACACCAATGAATTTCTTTTACTGAATTGTGTTGCAGTGTGATGTGTTCATCCTCTACTGAGGGTCAGTGTGTAAAAACCTTACAAAACTATAAGAACACTGCTGAAAAATTGTCATATTATACAATTCCATTTAATAAAGAACCTCAGCAGCAGTTTTTTCTGGCCTTCTTTCAAAGAAATCTTTGCTTTTTCTAAGTTACTGGTTTGTCATTATACTTTGAACAAAGTGATTTCTGGAACAGTAACAATTTCCTTTTAAGTTAAAGTAGTTCACCCAGTGCAGGTAATACTATGTAATGACTTTTTCTTTTGTTTTGTTTATTCTTTTTTTTTTTCTTAACATAATTGATGGTTTAGCCTTATGTTTCCCCACTTCTGTTTATCCTTTTCCTTTCATACCCACTTTTAAATTTTGCAATTTGTTCATTGTATGTAACTTTATAAAATACCATAGCTCTTAAATAAAAAATAGTAAGTTCATAAATAACAGCCAATAACATATACATAAATACTTTGAGGTTTACCAATGATAGATGTATTTCTGCTTCTCAACTATTTGAGGTTTTTCAAATCAAGCTAATTTCACAATTTTTATTCTAGAATTAAAAGGAGTTTTTAAAATTTTAATTTATTCTTGATTTGGTCTTAATATGACAGTTAACTATACTTCTAAACTTTTCCCTTAGGTCAGATAGACAATGTAAAAGACATTGTGTTTTGAGTCAAAAACCATGAATTCAAGAACTCACTCTGCCACAAACAAGTTATATAACTTAGACCAAGTCAGTGAGATTTTTATAAAGCACACTATCCTTGTCTGCAAAATGTGCCCACAGGGATGTTTTTAGCATTATGTTAGGTAATGTATATAAAACCATATTTCAAATCGTGAAGTTGCCTAAAAATATAAACCACAATAAGAAAAGCAAGTAATTTTGACATATAAAAACCTAAATTTAAATTCTGCTTCCATTATTTACTAGCTACAAGGCTTTGGGCCAGTTTCTTAATCTCTAAAATATCTGAAAAATTGAGATAACAACCTACTTCAGAAATAGCTAAGAGAACCAAATGAGGAATATATAAAAAAGAGTCTTGGAAAATATAAAACAATAAAAATGAACTATAATATTTATAAATCATTCTTCATGGACTATGCGACAATTATTTTGTTTCACCAGATCCTAAGGCATTGCCTAAAATATAATTAGTATTGAACAATACATGTAAATTGAATTAAACTATGTTTTATAAATATAAAATACTTTTGAAGTGGGCCTAGTTTTTCTCATATACATTTTCTCTCAGAACTTTTTTCTGAATAACTGATTGAAAAGCAAAATAATAATAATAATGAATTAGCCAAGAGTCATATTTATACAAGCAATTGATTTTTCTGATATTTTTCCCACTTCATTCATTGATACATTAAGTAATTTTCAAATAATTCAAAAATATATCTTTAAAAATATATAGAAATGAAAAAAATGCTACCATTAACACACAAAATATAAGTCATCTCTGTGTTGGAAATTCTTTTTGGAGATATCTCCCCATGCATGTTTTCTTCTAGTGATCCATTTTATCTTTCTGCATATCATCTAACATTTATTCACCCACTCATGACAAATATATGTATGGATGCATGCTGAATTCACATTTGCCTGTGTGTGTATTCATCACTATGTGCTGGATACTATTCTAAGTACTAGGGCTGTCCTATTCAGTAAAACAGAATCCCAGTCTTACAGAGTTTACATTCACATAGGAAAATACTGATGATAAAAATATATGTACAGTAAATACAAAAATATACATACAGTAAATACATGATATTGAGATGCATGGTACCGTGAAGATTTATCAAAGAAGCATAATAGAGAGTTAGACATGGTGGAGGGAGGGAATATTTCCACTTTGCTTAAGGTGAGCACAAAAGGGGTCTATGACAAGAGGCTATGTAAAAGAGATGAGGAAATTAAAAATGAGGAAAGAAGCAATGTTGATGTATGGCATATGTGAATTCCAGACAGAGAGAAATAACAAATGAAAGGTCCCAAATTTGGAGCACCTTTGGCATTTTCAAGGAAAAATCGGGAAGTCTATGTACCTGGAGTAGAATGAGAAAGAGGAAAACTAGTAGAAGGTAAAATGAGAGACGTGGTGGGGGTTGAGTTCACAGGGACTTGATAGGATTATAAAGATTTGATTATTGCATTTTGAGTTAAATGAAGTAGGAAAAATTCAATGAAACTGAAAAGGAGTGCATGACTTAGGGTAAGTTCTTCCATATAAGAAGAGAAAGTAGACAGCCCTCCCACTCTTGACCCTAATGGAATAAGGATCAAGATGAGAGTCAGAGGTGAAGCAAAAGGGGCCAAACTTGAGTCAGGGGCCTACAGAAACTCTAAACATCTATGAGGAAATTTAGGAACATAATAGCAAGGGTCTTCTTTCTCCAAAGCTTGAGAGACATTGCAAACATCTAGGGATAGTCTTGTATGAGAGGAAGGAAGGGAAGGAGGTGGGTAGCTTAGTGCTGTTACAGGGAGGTGGCTAGAGACAGGAGCCAGAGGCAGTACTCCCAGTCCCCAAGGCCTATGTAGAGGGGCATAGAAGTTTTTGCATGCCTCAGTAAGGGTTCAAAGTACTGAGAAGACTGTTGAAATAGCAGAAGTCTGGGGTCAGGATTAAGAAATTGTGGTGAGTTTTTCGTGTACTTGCATGCAAATAACCGGGACCATGAATCTCAGTAGTGGTTGCCTTCATGACAACCAAGGAGGCCAGCTGGGACTAGTAGCACTATCCTCATTGCCACCAATCCACCCAGATGCTATCTGAAGGTGAAAGGAAACCCAAAGAATCTCTTCTTTTTTTCAAGAGAAATTGTCTAAAACGTGAAGGGACTGGGAGACCATTAATCGTCAATTTTTCATCCCACCAGCCCTCCCTGAACAGTATTCAATGACATGGAGGTCATGAGAAAGATTAGATTAGTTACTTATAGACCACACCCTCCAGTTGCAATTTATAAATTGTGACCCTGCCCTACATCTAGAATCCAGAAATCCTCTCTCATATATCATTTATCTAAGATCTGTGCCATACATTAAAATGATTTTTCCCAGTTTGTGTAAGTAGTTATATAACCAATAAAATCTACTTTAAAAAGTAAAGACATTTACTATCAGCTCGACTTTATGATAAAATCAAGTTTAATTGTTTAAAAGTTTAATAAGACATCTGCCCCATAGAAACGACTTATTAGGCAAAATCTCTAGATGTTGGTCATTTGCTAAAGAGCCCCATTTTCTCCTCTCACCCCAATTTACTGAATGAGTCTACTAAAAGCATAAGCTTTTTAGTCCTATAAGTAATTTTTAAACGATTATTCTAACTGCACTGCTCCTAAGATTTACTATCTATATCAAGCGTAAACAAAACACTAGATCTCAGATTCAGTAAGGAACATTTCCATTTCCTTTCTCTCCATTTAAGCTCGAGGCAGACATTATGATTTTGAAAGTAATATTTATCTGGATAATATCAGAAAACCAGCCTAAACAAATTCTTTCTTCTCATGCCATTATTCTGAAACTTCCATGACTATTTTTGTATTCATTTTTCTTTCCCTCTTCCTTACAATCCTTATAACTTTATCTTCACTGGAGTTATTCTGTGTTGGAGCAGATAAATAAAATGAATTCTTATACTGTATTAGCCTAAGGGCAGCAGATATGAGAAGAAAAGAGAAGTGGTGGTCACAGTCGAAGGATGTGCTTTTCAATAGTGATTTAGACAATTCAGGAAAACTTACTCATCTCTTTCCATATCTGCTAGTGTGACCACTGTATTCTTCTTTTTCAGATTGCCTTCAGGGTTATCTGCTGTTTGAGTGTCATTACAAAAGTCAGGTCTGCTCAGGATCATGTCAAATAATTTATCCCCATGTCCTCATTTTAACTCCCCATTGCTTCTTCTCAGCCCTGTGCTCTGGGTCCTCACCACACATCAGGTCATAGAAGCTGGGTGCCTCCTCGCACTGCTTTCTTTCTTATTATGAATACAAGTGTTATGCAAACCCTGCAGGAGTGTCTCAGGTTATGTGGTTTTCCCATGACATTTAAACGAACCCTGAGCCTCTTGTGGGAAGTAAAATAAGGCATCCTTAGAAAGTGTTATATCTACAGTTTACTGCGTTGGGATTACTATTCACTCAACTAAATATGATTTCAAAAAGTTAATTGTATTTTCTAGATATCTTAAAAAGAAACCAATATATTTTTAATAACATGCTGCTTTAACTTTGTCTGGAATCTTACTCCCTGCCCCCAAATTTAACAGCTTAGCTTTTCCATTGCCTAAGTAACTGCCTTGTATTTGAATTATACAGTTTAATCAGATTTCTGAAAGCTTTTATTACATCATTTTAAAGTGGTATAAATAATGTAAAGTAAGCCTAATTTCACATTAGATACCTTCTATGGCGACTTATGCAGCTCAAGTTTTTTTTTAGTTTTTTTTTTTTTTTTTTTTTTTTTCAATTAAGGCGATTCCAGCAGTCATTTCTGACTTCTGTGGCATCTTTCTGCAAATCCTATCCACTTTACTGCTACACTGAAGTTCATTTGTGTCATTCAAATCTTTGCTCTTTAAATATCCACTTATAAATTTATTATGGCAATACATTCATATCTTTACATTTAATCTGAAACTTCGATAACAAGCAGGAGATGGAATAAATGAGTAGCAGACACACTTGACAAAGTTAAAATGCTCTCCTGTCAGTGCCCATATGAACTATTACAATGACAGAAGAGCATTTTAATTTTGTCCAGTTCTTTCTCCTTTTCACTCTGCATTTATCCTTCTCCAGCTGGCTATGGAAACTTTGATAAAAGATCCAGACTTTAAATGCCCAATATCCTCACAAAAAATGTCGGAGACTGTTTTAAAATCATAGATTTTGAATGACACAGATGAACTTCACTTGCAGCACTGCTGCAGTGGGGAATTTATCATTTTGTTAATTAAGAAGGGTTTTCCAATAGTCACTCCAGAAATTGCCTCTGGAATATCATTAATTAACAATCTCACTTCCACCACGGGAGGGAGGAATGAGGCTGAGCAGCAAAACCCACAGAAGGAGTAACTGTTAAAATACACCACACACACACACACACACACACACACACACACACATTTGAAAAGCACCAGACAAATCTGGAAAAGAGGAGGGGAATGAATTACTTAACACAAATATTATAGGATCAACAGAGTTAACAAAAATTCCAATTCAGAGCGTTTAAAGCTATCTTAGTTCACAGGCCTTATGCTAGTCCCGAAATAAAGTCAACAGTTTAGAAACTCTTTATCCGAACTAAATAATTTACCATGTTGTTTGGAATTTAAGGGCTTTCCCCCCAACCTCCCACAATGACGGTTTCCTTTCTAGGGAAGAAGAAAACAAGTCTGTTTTTCCCCCAGTTTTCTTATTTGTTGAGTATCCAGGTAACAAACTACTTAAAATCAACCAAACAAAACTTGATAATTGGCCCTATCCCCATCTGAGCCACAAAAGGATGTAACCATGGCAACCTGTCGTTTAGAGCAGACCATCTCACGTACCTTTCAGAATTTAAGCATATGAGAACTCATCCATTCCCAAGTAGAATTATCGTGCCGGGAACATTTTGTTCTTTGTTGCAGAGGAAGTATAAAGCCAGACTCTTAAATTGTTCTCAACAAGGTGTTCAGGAGAAAAGGAGGTTCAGTAGCCACGAAAAGATGCAGATACATACACTAATCTAAAGTTCTTTCTGTTGAGGAATAAACAAGAATAGACTTGAGGAACGGGCAATCATTAAACCTGTGGGGACTATAGCAGAATAGCTTGGTTGAAATCTAAGTTTTCAAAGTAAGAATATTTTCCAGTGAGGAAAACAGCGGCCGACTGACACAAACACAGACCCTCCTTGATTTTAAAGGTGTTTGATCTTCATAGTCACCTTTAGCACATACTGGAAAGTATTATTTCCCTCACATCCTCACATTTTTGCTGGTTTTCTTCGGCAATCGAGGCTTACAATAAGACTTTACATTTTTAGATTTCATAATACATGGAAACTTTTTTTTTTTTACTTTTGTCGTTGTTGTTAGTATTTAGTGACAGGGCTCAAATTGGCTGGGAATGTTCTGGTAGACTCTTAATCTTCAGGTGTCTCAAACTGAATATAAAAGAGTTTGGAAAGTGTTTCTTATTGAAAAGACCAAGTCGCTTTTCTTTAACCATCAAAATACTGGTAATCATGATTAAAATCTGTGATCAGTTTTAATTGTAGCAATGAAACTGACAGACAACTTCTCCATTCCCACCAGAAAAATTTTAGAGAGTAAGAACATAAAAAGAGAACCTAGTGTCGGAACATCTCAAATTGTAAGACTAGCCAGAATGAAGTAAGTTTTGTTAGAGCCAGGTGTATTCTCTTTGTAATCTCTACATCAATGGGATATAATGGGTATCTGAAGAAAAATCAAGGGTGGATTTTGTCCTTTATATTTAACATGCTCTCAAATTTATATTTCTACATTACTGCAACATGGAGGTCACTGGGAACTGTGGCTAACACTTTTGTCTATGTACAATAGTGTGGCATCTGTGATAATTCTCTAATTCCTATTCACATCAACAAATATGTATTGAGAACCTACTCTGTGAAAGATACTCTAAAAAGAGTGGTGTGGCATGCCAAGAAGCAGTAGGTGATTTACCTTGAAGCGAATGTAACTTTAGGGCTCTTCCCCTAAATGACTCCCTTGCAAGAACCTGGCAGTGATGCTAGCAATTTTTAAATTCATAGTTATTATTTTCCTTTAAAAACACTTTCACAATTGCATGATCTTTAAGCTCTGCAAAATCTAAATGGGCTGCCCTATCATCTCCCACTAAAGTTTAGTGGAAGCATCTGAAGATTTAGCACCATTTTTCATTTGAAAGTGTTGCAAGAAACGCGATGAGGAGCCAATTGACAACGCTGCTACAGGTTTGGAGACTTAAGGGAGAGAAAGAATGTGGCCTAGGCAGCACTGTAAATGTTGTGATGAAACCTGTAATAATATAATGAGGTCTGTTTTTCCGTTTTGCACATGTATATTTAAGATTATTTTTAATATGTGAAAGTTCTTAACATTAATTTAAACCATTTGGAATTTTTGCTACCAAATATATGAAGTCTAAAGTAAAAGAATATAAGTGGAACAATATATAATTTGTCTAATACATAGACAAGTATAATGTATTTGTTGACAAAATACATTAGTATTTTGTGTTGGGCAGTATGTACAAATTTTAGGTACATTAAACTCATAATGAACCTATGAGATAGGTACTATGATTATCCCCATTTCACAGAGGAACCTGAGGACTGGAGAGATTAAATAACTTTCTGATAATTATAGGACTTGTAACCATTTAAAATCTTATCAGAAAAAAGTACGGTTTAGCTGTAATAAAAGTAGGAACTCTTTCAGGATCTTGATTTGGAATTCTAAATCAGCAAGACCTCTCTTGAAAGCAATTTAGCAATATAATTTTTAACTAAAATTTTCATACCTTTGGCCCCAAATTTTATTTCTAGGAGATTAACATAAAGAAATCATGTAAAATTAGACAAAGATTTATATATATAAATGTTCTCTTTAGCATCATGTATAGTAAGAAATAATGAGGATTTGAAATTAAAGATATGTTATTATATTGGAATGGTGAGCAAATATATATGTTAGAGTGAAATACAGCCATTACAACTTTTGTTTTACATTTTGCCTAATATTACAATATAAAATCATTAAACATTTAAAATTCGTATTTTTAAAAAGACTGGAAAAATATGTTAAAATGGTAATAATTGTTTGAGATTATGGCCATACAGGTGGGAAAGTTCTATATACAGTTGAAGGTATGAAGTTGGAACTGGTTAGTAAGTAAGACATATCTGAAACTCAATATAATGATGAAATCATGAAAATAATGATGAAAGTCAAAGTAAATCACTGAAGATCAGATGGGATTGTAACATGGTTTTTTGTTTTTTGTTTTTTTTCAATGTTGTGAAGATTCCCTAGACTTTTGAAATCTTCTAAGTTTGTGTTGCATTTATAATAGAATGATTTTAAAATGGGGGATCGACCGGGCACGGTGGCTCATGCCTGTAATCCCGGCACTTTGGGAGGCCGAGGTGGGTGGATCACTTGAGATCAGGAGTTTGAGACCAGCCTGGCCAACATGGTGAAACACCATCTCTACTAAAAATACAAAATTTAGCCAGGCATGGTGGAGTGGCGCCTGTAATCCCAGCTACTAGGGAGGCTAATCAGGAGAATCAGTTGAACTCCAGAGGCGGAAGTTGCAGTGAGCTGAGATTGCACCACTGCACTCCAACTTGGGCAACAGAGTGAGACGCTGCCTCAAAATAAACAAATAAATAACAACAAATGAGGAATCGTTGAAAACTGAAGATGTTGAAGAAGGATTTCAAGTTCCTAAAATATCAATGAGATGTATATGAGAAAAGAGGGTGAGGGCAGCCCAGGGTCAGTAGTAGAATGAGTAAAAGCTTGCAGTAGGGAATGTGCAAGATGTATCTGTGGGCAAATGTCCAAATTTCATGAAATTCAGGATTCCCTGTATAAAGATAGAAAATAAATTTTATCTGTTTGTGTAAATTCAATTATTGTGGCATTTTATGCCACGTTTGGAGTCTAAATCTTATCTAGTAATAATCATGGGTTCATATAGACTTTTGAGCCAAAGACTAGCATGTAAAACTGGCCTTGTGGGAAGATAGATGGAGTAGCAGTAGGTAGAAGACACAGGAGCCATAGAAGACTGAGATAAGCAGCACTCTGCCATAGTTTTCAACGCATATGATGATTAATTTTGAAACTACAGTAGTTAACGCATGATGTTGAACATATAGCCCACCATCATGGTCTGGCAAAAAATATGCAGACTCCAGAGAAACAACTGGGTTTGGTGCAGATAAATGTATGAAATGAAAATGATGAAAGAAGAATAGGCATTTTGGAGACTCTGAGTTCCAGTGAGTTGAATGGTATCATCTACTTTAAAAAGAAAAGAAGAGAAAGAGAGAGAGAGAGAGAGGCACAGCTTATCTGGGATGAAAATGATCTCAAATTTTAATAGGTTTAGTTTGAGGAGACAGTGCACAAAGGGAGTAAGTCCCAAAAGCAGCTGAGATATATAGAATTTTGAAGCTGGGGTAAACGAAACAAAAGTTTCTCTTATGACTCAAACGAACTCTCTGAGCCAGAAAAAGGAAAAAAAAAACAATCAACTTTGCCTGGTACCATCAGAGGGTGTTAGCAGTTACTCATTTTAAGTGTCACTTTGCAAACAGACTTAAACCAACCTTTTGGAACCTAACCAAAGTATAAATAGAAGAAGTTCTGTAAAGAGGAGGGCTATCAACATGGAAGTGAAAGTCAAAACCATGAGTCACAGTTGATTCAGGGAAAGCATACAAAAGAGAAAGAGAAATGGCCAAGAATTAAACTCTGGGAACATTCACCGATAAGAAAAATATAAGGAAGAATTTAATTTCAAAATACAATTTCTTTAACTACCCAAAACTCAGAGATATGAGGCCAAATTTGGTCAGATCAAATGTGGAAAACCCACACTGAAACCCCGAAAAGAAAAAGCCAGAGAAAAACCAAAACAAACCTTTTAAATCAGAATTTGGAGTTCATTGTTTATTGAAAATCAAGAAACTCTCAAAATCAACCAGTATATGACTGTATGTCACAGAAGAAATTTGTTACTAAACCAAAAATTCTCTGGGGAAAATAAAAAGCAGATACATTTTAGTTTCAAATTCAATTACAAAGATATTAAGACTTAAATATATATTTACTTGTGATGTAGCCCAATTAGCTGAATTAACCTGTAACATTAAATTTGAAATGGTTATATTTTTCTTCTAAAATCACATATGTAAATAAAAATACATTAAAAATAAATAAGTACAGAGTTTAAATGCTTTTATATGTATTTTTTTCAGATGGTAAATATAGTGAACTGCTTTCTCTGTAAATGTTCCTCCTCTATGCATCATTTCAGAAAGATCCACTATACTCTTTTTCATAGACTCTCACATTTATGGGTTCTCAAGAACAATTTCACTTTCACTAGAATTAAAGCAAGTATGTTCTTTTTCCTGATGGCCAAATCCCAAGAAGTTTAGTTAAATTAAAGTTGAGCAAAGGTACTAAGTCTCAAGAGCACTTATTGGGAATCTGTGGGTGTGTCTTGTCACCAGGGTTATAGTAAAGCATGTTTCCCAGCTTGGAGGTAAGTGAAAGTGGTTCTAAAAACAATTATAAGTTTTAAACTTGCTTTAATGTGGTAACCAAAAAGGGTAAGGCTACTTTAACATATTTTTATTTGAATTTAACAATTGCACACATTTTTCTGTACTTTTTTCAAATCATATTTTTAAGAAATAATGCAATGAAGATAAATTTAAAGTCCTTCATATCTACCTCCACCCCCCTTTCACTCCTTTCCTACCTAAAGGCAAACTTCAGAAACTAAATAAATACTCAACCTCACCAGTAACTAGGGAAGTACAAATTAAAACCATGAGATACCATTTTACATACATCAGATTGCCCAGCATTTATAAAGCATGACAATCTCAGGCTCTGGTGAGTCTGTGAGAAAACAGGGGTCCCCTATCCATATGATGGGAATATAAACTTGGAACTATCACTTTGGGGAGAATTTGCCAGTATCTTGTAAATGTAGAATGTGTTTACTCAATAGCAGGGCAATTCCACAGCTAGATTAAGAAAATATTCTTTCCTCCTTCTGGGCATATAGAAGGATTAAACTCCTAGTCTCCATGTCTGCGGGTGGGACTAGTTCTGGCCAATAATTTAGAGTCAAACAATTTTGTCATGTGTTGCTGGAATGTAATTGCCACTGAAAGACTCTCAAGCTCCATCTTGCCCTGTGAAGATGATCTTGGAAGCATATGCTAATGCCTAGGGGACACAAAATCAAGTCAGCCTCAGAATCCTGAGCCACATACATGGTCAGGAGCTGCCCTCAAGGATCATCTGAACCTGTTAACAGATTTTATGTGGGGAAGAGACAAAATTTCTTTTGTTTTAAGCCACCGAGGTTTGGAGGTTCCTTCCTATGGCAGCAAAACTAGCTTATCTCAGCAAATACATAAATTGACATACCAGACAAAAATTCTTACTCAAATACACAAGAAGATATGGGCACAAATGCATTCTTTATAATAATAGAAAACTGAAGAATGTTTCAGTTTATGAGTAGTGCAATTAATTGTGGTATACTTTTATGTTTTCAACCAAAAACACAAAATAATTTATGTATATATGGATTAATCCTGAAATAAATTTTTGAGACAAACAAGTTGACATATGACATGCACAATACGGTAAAGTTAGAAAATAAACTCTATTAGCACAGGATATTGTTTCAGTAACTATCATATTCCCACTGTTTAGAACAGTTCCTGGCAGGTGATAGCAATAACTCAATAAATATCTGTTAAGTGAATAAATTATTATTGTGCAATGTTTAGAAATGTAGTATATACTATATAATATCTAGGGATTCATATGTGTAATAAACAGTTATGAAACATGCTGGAACTACATTTTATTAGTTCATTTTAAGTCCCACAAAGTAATTATAAGGGTAACTCCATTGTCTTGTAAACCCCAAATTAAGTTTTCCTTCTATTAGGACATTCTGATTTAACATTTGCTGTTAACATTACTTCAGTGCCAGTCTCCTCAGTTGTAAAGGATTGAAACAGTATCTACTGCACAATATTCTTGTGAGGATGAAATTAGATAGTATGACCAGAGTGCTCACAACAGAGAGTAGCATAAAGTAAGCAATCAATACCTATTAGCAACTATTATTATTGTTGTTGTTGTTGTTATGGCTGCCATTATTTCTTATCTGACTTTAAACTATAGATCACTTTATTTTATACTTTTTAGTATTTGCATAATGATGTAAAATACCTACAGGAATTAATGAATCAAATGTCCTCTTACATTGCCAGCTTCTTGGCAATATACTAGGTTTATAAGTAAACTATTTCAACATCTAAACTTTTATAATAACATGGAGTTCAATATTATACCTAAATTTGTGAAACTAGAATATAGAAGAAAAAGAAACTAACTAGGTTTAGGGGAGAAGTTTGAGATGTTGGCCTCCTTTTTTCTTAAGTTTCTCAATTGTATTTCATAATATAAAACCAGACTGAAAAAATGATTGTGAGTGTGTATGTGTGTGTGTGTTATACCAAATAGATATTGCCATTAGCCATTTGAAGCTTACAGGTTAAATTACAATTGAGTATGTAGAAGTTCAAAATTCAAAGCTGTTTTCTCCACTGATGAGAGTGAACTTTAGTTTGGGATTGTACCCATAAGAGCAGCAAATTAAAAAACTAATGGCCCTCTAATTTAAAAAATCAAAAGATAATAGATATTGGCATCGATATGACGAAAAAAGAACTCTTTTACACTGCTGATAGGAATGTAAACTGGTACAACCACTATGGCAAACAGTATGGAGATTCCTTAAAGAACTAAAAGTAGAACTACCATTCGATTCAGCAATCTCACTACTGGGAATCTACCCAAAGGAAAATAAGACATTATACAAAAAAGACACATGCACGCGCATGTTTATAGCAGCACAATTCCCAGTTCCAAAAATATGGAACCAATTTAAATGCCCATCAACCAACAATTGGATAAAGATAATGTGGTATATATACACCATGGAATACTACTCAGCCATAAAATGGAATGAAATAATGTCTTTTGCAGCAACTTGGATGTTGGAGGCCATTACTCTAAGTGAAGTAACTCAGGAGTACAAAAACCAAACATAATATGTTTTCATTCATAAGTAGGAGATAAGATATGTGGATGCAAAGGCAAAGAATAATAAACTTTGGGTACTCAGGGGGAAAGACGGGAGGGGGGCTAAAGGATAAAAGACTGCATATTGGGTACAGTGTACACTGTTCATGTGACAGGTACACCAAAATCTCAGAAATAACCACTAAAGAACTTATCCCTGTAACCAAAAAGTACCTGTTCCCTAAAAACTATTAAAATAAAATAAAATGATTTAAAAAAATTAATGGCCCTTATTGTCCTTACCAAACTTTCTGAGCCCTGGAATGCCACCTAAATAGAATTCCTTTCACTAACCCTTCACAATCTTTCTGTTTCTCACTGACAATCACTTAGAATTCTAATATAAAGATAAATTAAATTGGCCAGATTTAATTGTTTGTAATTTTAATAAGATTAAATGTGAATTCCCACATTCTTTTTTTAAAAAGATGCAAACATTGGTAGACATCTGCTCACCATATATTTAACTTCCCTTTAGACAGTGTTCATTTTGGAAACACACATTTGTGAGAAAGTGATAGTGGGTATCCAAAACAAGCATCAATTTACAACATCCTACTTTAAATGGACATGATGGCTTTACTGTTTCACGTGGAACAACTTTTCTGACTACTCTGTCTGTGCCTGAAGGAAATATAAATTCTAAAAAAGGCTGAGTGACTCCCAAAAATCAGGCAAAGTTTACCTTATTGCCAAAGTTTAGCATGAAAACGAGTCACACAAATGCATTCTATGTCTATTGTATAATTTCATTTTTCTTTTAACATATCTCTTTTCTATGATAAAACCTATAATTAATAAATATGTTTGTTGAAAATAAAGCAGTCAATATTAGGGATTTTTAATTTTCAGAAAGTAAACACTGCTTTGCCACAAACTTTATCCTTGGAGAATTTTTTATCTTGTTGGTTTTAATAGAAATAAAAACTCATTAACAGAAAATTTTTTATCCAAACCATTACAACTTCATCATTTTCAATCACAGCTCATTAAAACAATTATAATCAAATGTTTCATTTTTTTCCCTTGTGTGAAATGGCTGAAAAGGTTATGTTTGTTTTTCTTTATCTAAATCTCTGGAGTGACATAAACAGGCTACATAGATCTATATGCTGTTTTTCATTTATATTTCAATGTGTCTCTGATGCTAGTTTGAGTTAATTTATATTTATTTTAACATTATTTCTACAGAATTTCAAGACATTTAATACCATCCTCTCAAAATTCAAATATTGGAAGGTGATTGCTTAATGAAATTCAGTTACATTTCCCTGAAGGTGGACTCTATTTTGGACATCTCCAAATTTAAAAGAAGATAAATTCTTAATGGTTATTTTGCCATCTTTTATATTTTGAAGTACAACACAACATACAGTGTTATCTGAGCAACCCTGGACCACCAAAAACAAACAAACAAACAAACAAAAAAACACCCTAGCTACAGGTAAGCAGAGGCTCAATACAGCTACATATTTTGTTTTAAGAGCTGTGGGGAACTAATTGAAATGGTCTAGTCTCTCATTGTGTTCTCTTGTTGTTTTTATTATTTTTCATACTAAATACATATAAATTAAATATGAGTCGATATATAAGATTTCATTCAAATTGACCCACCCAGTTATCTGAATATCAAGATACCTACCACCAGAAAGACATTTTAAATAGAAGCTTGGAATCTGCTGTGACTTCCCATATCAATGCTATTCCATTGTATTGTGCCATATTTTCAGGTTCACCTTCCCTTTATTAACCATTACAATAATATATATAATTAATGTTTTAGTCAACAGTTAGTAGCAAGTGCACAATTACCAACTTAAGTTGACAAAATTCTAGATGTACAACTAAATATTTTACATCACAACCCAGATAGCATAGGCAAATCTTTTGTATATGTAAATCAGATTATTATAATTTAGAAAATATTAATAAAGTCATTTATTCCATGTAGAGCACTGTCCAAAGTGCTATAAAAAGTATGACAAGATAAGGTCAACTTCCTGAAGTTCACATCACAATTTTTAAAGAATATTGCATGTACATATCAAGAAGATTACATATCATGATCAAGAGAGTTTCATACCAGGGATTCAGGGTTGGTTTAACATATGCAGGTCAACAAATGTGACACATCACATAAACAAAATTAAAAACAAAAACCATATGATCATCTCAATAGATGCAAGAAAAGCATTTGACAAAATCCAGCATCACTTTATGATAAAAACCCTCAACAAAATAGGCATATAAGGGATTTACCTCAAACTAATAAAAGCCATCTATGATAAACCCACAGTCAACATCACACTGAATGGAGAAAAGTTGAAAGCATTCCCCCTGAGAACTGGAACAAGACAAGGACGCCCATCTTTACCACTTTTATGCAGCATAGTACTGAAAGTCATGGCCAGTGCAATCAGACAAGAGAAAGAAACAAAGGGTATTCAAATTGGAAAAGGGGAAGTCAAACTATTGCCAATGGTAAGATTGTATACCTAGAAAATCCTAAAAACTAATCCCAAAAGCTCCTAGATCTGATTAACAAATTCAGTGCAGCCTCAGGATGCAACATTAACATACAAAAATGAGCAGCACTGCTATACAACAAAAATAATCAAGCTGAGAATCAAATCAAGAACTCAATCCCTTTTACAGCAGCTGAAAATAAATAGCATTCTTAGAAATATACTTAACCAAGGAGCTGAAAGATCTCTACAGGGAAAACTGTAAAACTCTGCTGAAAGAAATCATAGATGACACAAACAAAAAGGAGCACATCCCATGCACATGGATGGGAAGAACGAATACTGTGAAAATGACCATACTGCCCAAAGCAATCCACAGACTTAATGCAATTCCCATCAAAATACTATCATCATTTTCCACAGAACTAGAAAAACAATCCTAAATTCATATGGAACCAAAAAAGAGTCTGGATAGCCAAAGCAATACTAAGCAAAAAGAACAAATTTGGAGACATCACATTACCCGGCTTCAAATTATACTACAAGGCTATAGTTACCAAAATGGCATGGTGCTGTTATAAAAATAGGCACTTAGAATAGAAAACTTAGAAATAAAGCCAAATACTTACAGCTAACTGTAAGTATTTGGTCTTTGACAAAGCATGCAAAAATGTAAGTTGAAAATGGACATGCTATTCAATAAATGGTGCTGGGAAAACTGGCAAGCTACATGTGGAAGAATGAAACTCAATCCTCATCTCTCACCTTATACAAAAATTAACTCAAGACAGATCAAAGACTTACATCTCATACCTGAAACCATAAAATTCTAGAAAATAACATTGTAAAACTCTTCCAGAAATTGGCTTAGGCAAAGAATTCAAGACCCAAAAGCAAATGCAATAAAAATAAAAATAAATAAATAAACAAGACCTATTTAAATTTAAAAGCTTCTGCACAGCAAAAGAAATAATCAGCAGAGTAAACAGACAACCCACAGAGTGGGAGAAAATATTTGCAAACTATGTATCCAACAAAGGACTAATATCCAGAATCCTCAAGGAATTCAAACAAATCAGCAAGAAAAGAAAAATTTAAAAAGGAAACAAATAGTCCCATTGAAAAGTAGGCAAAGGACATGAATAGACATTCTCAAAAGAAGATGTAGAAAGAGCCGACAAACATATGAAAAAAATCCCAACATCAATAATCATCAGGAAAATGAAAATTAAAACCACAATAAAATACCTCCTTACTCCAGCAAGAATGGCCATAATTAAAAAGTCAGAAACCATAGATATTGGTGTGGATGTAATGAAAAGGGAACACTTACACTACTGGTAGGAATATAAACTAGTACAACCACTATGACAAACAGTATGGAGATTTCTTAAAGAACCAAAAGTAGAACTACCATTTGATCTAGCAATCCCATTACTAGGTATCCACCCAAAGGAAAAGAAGTCTTTATATTAAAAGAGACACATGTACATGCATGTTTATAGCAGCACAATTCCCAACTATAAAAATATGGAACATGGAACCAACCTAAAAGCCCATCAGTCAATGAATGGATAAAGAAAATGTGGCATATATACCATGGAATACTACTCAGCCATAAAATGGAAGGAAATAATGGCATTTGCAGCAAACTGGATGGAGTTAGAGACCATTATTCTAAGTGAAGTAACTCGGGAATGAAAAACCAAGTATCATATGTTCTCACTTACAAGTGGGAGCTATGCTATTAAAAACACAAAGGCAAAAGAATGATATAATGGACTCCAGTGACTCAGAGGGAAATATGGAAGCAGGATGAGGGATAAAACACTACACTTTGGGTGCAGTGTACACTGCTCGAGTGATGGGTACAAAGATAAGAATTAAAAAATATATTGCATGCACAATTGTACCTCTTTTTATCATCAGTTTTTTCCTGGTGACTTAGGTTACAGATATTATATCTTATACATCCAAAAATTAAGAAAAGTAAAATTTTGATATGTAGACCAAAAGATGTTTTTACCTGACATTTTCTTTAATGTGTATTTCATCCAATTGAGTGACTATGTAAGGAGTCAAATATTGGGCAAATTAAGTGAACAAAAGTTCTAAATCAGTGTTATGTACTAGGTCCACCTTCCTTTTTAAGTTTCAAGTCATGAAAAAATAAAAGAAGGTTATACTATATGATGCTTAAAGATTTGAACTGAATTTATTTGACTTGAATGAAATAAATTTGTTTCTAATGTGCTATGTTTTAAATATTCAATAAAAACACTAAATGATTTCTCATAATATAACTTCAAATCCTTAACATTTAAAAGGATGTTAAGGAAGTCCAATTCTGTCCAATCAGTCTTATTTTTTTGCCATGTAGCATAAAATATTGCCATAAGTTTCTTTCTAAGGATGGCAGGATTCAAATGGACAGTGTAAGTTAGTTGAGTTTAATTTTACATAATCCATTTATCTATTACTTTTTGTATCAATACATATGGCTCTCATCATTTAGGTCACCAAAAAGTCCAAAGACGTCATACGAAGATTTTTATTATTCTTGGTTTTAATATGGCAGATTTATTGTTAAATTAGTCTATGATCAGGACTACATGTAACTGGTCATTGATTATAAGACCAAGATCTACTTAACTGTTGAAAAAATAAAATTAATTCTCATTCATTTTGATAATATATGTAAATGTCCATTTCAAAATTTACATAAATCTTTACTTCAATGATATGGAGAAGAAAAAGATGTACAAAAATATAATGAGAACTGTAAGAAATAGCTTCATCATATGAATTTAAAATGAGGTTCATAAGGCAAATAACTTGCCAAAGGTTACAGATGTGGGACCTGAACTCATTCCACATTCCAGTTAGCCTGACTGTGTATAACAAATGATTGCAAAACTTAGTGACTTCACATCCACTGTGAGTACTGTTATCAAAAATAGATGTAATACAAAAATACATATAAATGTTGTTTAGGATGTGAAGAAGTTGGAACTCAAAAACATCGTTGGTGGGAATGTGAAACGATATAGTAACCTTAGAAAATAGCTTGGCAGTTCATCAAAAATTTACACATAGAGTTCTCATATGACCCAACAATTCTACTCCTAGGTATACACCCAAAATAACTGAAAACATATGCTCATACAAAAACTTGGACGTGAATCTTTATAGCAGCAGTATTAATAATAGCTAAAAAGTGAAAACAATCCAAATTTCCATCAACTGACAAATGTATAAACAAAATGCTGTGCATCCATATAATGAAAATTACTCAGCCATAAAAATGAGTAAAAACAAAACCTGCTACATTAGCCTTGAAAACATTATGCTAAGTGAAAGAAGCTAGATACCAATGGCCACATATTGTATGATTCCATTTACGTAAAATGACGAGAACAGGCAAATTCATTGAGAGATAAAATAGATTGTTTGCTAGGGAATGGGAGGAAGAAAGAATGGGTAGTTACTGCTGATGGATATGGGACTTATTTTTCAGGTGATGAAGAGATTCTGGAATTAGACAGTAGTGATACTGTAAAAGCTTGTGAATATACCAAAAACTACTGACTTATACATTTTAAAACGATGAATTTTATGGCATGTGAATTACATGTTAATATAATCAATATAATGCAATCAAATAAAAAATCTGAAAGAAAACTAATTTTTTAAAATGTCTTCACCAGGCAAGATGGCTGAATAGGAACAGCTCCTGTATGCAGTTTCCAGCAATACCAACGCAGAAGGTGGCTGATTTCTGCATTCCCAACTGAGGTACACAGTTCATCTCATACGGACTGGTTAGACAGTGGGTGCAGCCCACAGAGGGCAAGCAGAAGCAGGCTGGGACGTTGCCTTACCCAGGAAGTGCAAGGGGTCAGGGAACTCCCTCCCTTGGCATTTCCTTCCAAGGAAAAGATGTGAGGGAAAGTTTCCTTTCCCTCCAAGGAAAGATGTGAGGGACCTCCCAGTGAGGGATGGTGCTCTCTGGCCCAGATACTATGCTTTTCCCATGGTATTCGCAACCCACAGACCAGGAGGTTCCCTCGGGTGCCTACACCACAAGGGTCCTGGGTTTCAAGCACAAAACTGGGCAGCCTTTTGGGCAGATACCGAGCTAGCTGCAGGAGGTTTCTTTCATACCCCAGGGGCACCTGGAATGCCAGCAAGGCAGAAGCATTCACTCTCCTGGAAAAGGGGCTGAAGCAAGGGAGCTAAGTGATCTTGCTCAGCAGATCCTACCCCCACAGAGTCCAGCAAGCTAAGATCCTCTGGCTTGAAATTCTCACTGCCAGCATAGCACTCTGAAGTTGACCTGGAACACTCGAACTTGGTAGGGGTAGGGGTATCCTCCATTACTGAGGCTTGAGTATGTGGTTTTCCCCTCACAGTGTAAACAAAGCCGCCTGGAAGTTTGAACTAGGCAGAGCCTGCCGCAGTGACAAAAAGCTGCTGTAGCCAGATTGCCTCTCTAGATTCCACCTGTCTGGGCAGGGCATCTCTGAAAGAAAGGCAGCAGCCCCGGTCAGGGGCTTATACATAAAACTCCCATCTCCCTGGGACAGAGCACCTAGGGGAAGGGGCAGCCATGGGCACAGCTTCAGCAGACATAGACGTTCCTGCCTGCCAGTTCTGAAGAGAGCAATGGATCTCCCAGCACAGCGCTTGAGCTCTACTAAGGAACAGTCTGCCTCCCCAAGTGGGTCCCTGACCCCTGCGCCTCCTGATGGGGGGGACACCTCCCAGCAGAGTTCGACAGACACTTCATACAGGAGCATCCGACTGGCATCTGGTGGGTGCCCCTCTTGGACAAAGCTTCCAGAGGAAGGAACAGGCAGCAATCTTTGCTGTTCTGCAGCTTCTGCTGGTGATACTCAGGCAAACAGAGTGGACCATCAGCAAACTCCAGCAGAGCTGCAGAAGAGGGGCCTGACTGTTAGAAGGAAAACTAGCAAACAGAAAGGAATAGCATCAACATCAACAAAAAGGATGACCACTCAAAAACTCCATCCAAAGATCAACAACAGCAAAGACCAAAGGCAGATAAACTCATGAAGATGAAGACAAAACAGCACAAAAAGGCTGAAAATTCCAAAAACCAGAATGTCTCTTCTCTCCAAGAGATCACAACTCCTCACCAGCAAGGGAATGAAACTCGAATGCGTTTGACGAATTGACAGAAGTAGGCTTCCAAGGTGAGTAATAAATCAAACTCCTCCAAACTAAAGGAGCATGTTCTAACCCAATGTAAGGAAGCTAAGAACATCAATAAAAGGTTAGAGGAATTGCTAACTAGAATAACCAATTTAGAGAAGAACATAAATGACCTGATGGAGCTGAAAAATACAGCACAAGAACTTCATGAAGCATACACAAGTATCAATAGCCAAATCGATCAAGTGGAAGAAAGGATATCAGAAGTTGAAGATCAACCTAATGAAATAAAGCATGAAGACAAGATTAGAGAAAAAAGAGTGAAAAGGAATGAACAAAGTCTCCAAGAAATATGAGACTTTGTGAAAAGACCAAACCTATGTTTAATAGGTGTACCTGAAAGTGACAGGGAGAATGGAACCAAGTTGGAAAACACACTTCAGGGTTTTATCCAGGAGAACTTCCCCAACCTAGCAAGACAGGCCAACACTCAAATTCAGGAAATATAGAGAATACCACAAAGCCACTCCTTGAGAAGAGCAATCCCAAGACACATACTGGTCAGATTCACCAAGGTTGAAATGAAGGAAAAACATTAAGGGCAGCCAGAAAGAAATGTCAAGTTACCCACAAAGGGAAGCCCATCAGAATAGCAGCAGATCTCTCTGCAGAAACCCTACAAGCCAGAAGAGAGTGGGGGTCAATATTCGATATTCTTAAAGAAAATAATTTTCAACCCAGAATTTCATATCCAGGCAAACTAAGCTTCATAAGTGAAGGAGAAATAAAATGCTTTACAGACAAGCAAACGCTGAGAGATATTGTCACCATCAGGCCTGCCTTACAAGAGCTCCTGAAGGAAGCACTAAATATGGAAAGGAAAAAGTGGTAGCAGCCACTACAAAAACATACCGAATTGTAAAGACCATTGACACTATGAAGAAACTGCATCAACTAGTGGGCAAAATAATCAGCTAGCATTATAATGACAGGATCAAATTCACACATACCAATATTAACCTTAAATGTAAATGGGCAAAATGTCCCAATTAAAAGGCACAGACCAGCAAATTGGATAAAGAGTCAAGACCCATCAGTATGCAGTATTGGGGAGACCCATCTCACATGCAAAGACACACAGGCTCAAAATAAAGGGATGGAGGATATTTACCAAGCAAATGGAAAGCAAAAAGAAGCAGGGGATGCAATCCTAGTCTCTGATAAAACAGACTTTAAACCAACAAATATCAACAAAGAAAAAAGGGCATTACATAATGGTGAAGGGATCAATTCAACAAGAAGAGCCAACTATCCTAAATATATATGCACCCAATACAGGAGCACCCAGATTCATAAAGCAAGTTCTTAGAGACCTACAAAGAGACTTAGACTTCCACATAATAATAGTGGGAAAATTTAACACCCCACTGTCAATATTAGACACATCAATGTGACAGAAAATTAACAAGGATATTCAGGGCTTGAACACAGCTCTGGACCAAGTGGACCTAATAGAAATCTACAGAACTGTCTACCCCAAATCAATAGAATATTCATTCTTCTCAGCACCACATAGCACCTGTTCTAAAATCAACCACATAATTGGAAATAAAACACTCCTCAGCAAATGCAAAAGACTGGAAATCATAACAAACAGTGTCTCAGACCATGGTGCAATCAAATTAGAACTCAGGATTAATAAACTCACTCAAAAACCACACAACTGCATGGAAACTGAACAACCTGCTCCTGAATAACTACTGGGTAAAAACTGAAATTGAGGCAGAAATAAATAAGTTCTTTGAAACCAATGAAAACAAAGACACAATGTACCAGAATCTCTGGGACACAGCTAAAGCAGTGTTTGAGGGAAATTTATAGCACTAAATGCCCACAGAAAAAAGCTGGAAAGATCTAATATCGACACCCTAACATCACAATTAAAAGAACTAGAGAAGCAAGGCAAACAAATTCAAAAGCTACCAGAAGATAAGAAATAACTAAGATCAGAGCAGAACTGAAAGAGATAGAGACAGGAAAAGCTCTTCAAACAATCAATGAATCCAGGAGCTGGATTTTTGAAAAGATTAACAAAATACACCGCTAGCCAGACTAATAAAGAACAAAAGAGAGAAGAATCATATAGACACAATAAAAATGATAAAGGGGAGATAACCACTGATCCCAAAGAAATACAAACTACCATCAGAGAGTACTATAAACACCTCTACGCACGTGAACTAGAAAGTCTAGAATAAATGGATAAATTCCTGGACACATACGCCTTCCTGAGACTAAACCAGGAAGAAGGAGAATCCCTGAATAGACCAATAACAAGTTCTGAAATTGAGACATTAATAGCCTACTAACCAAAAAAGCCCAGGACCAGACGGATTCACAGCCAAATTCTACCAGAACTACAAAGAGGAGCTGGTACCATTCCTTCTGAAACTATTCCAAACAATAGAAAAAGAGGGAATCCTTCCTAACTCATGTTATGAGGCCAGCATCATCCTGATACCAAAACCTGGCAGAGACACAACAAACAAAATTTCAGTCCAATAACCCTGAAGAACGTCAATGCGAAAATCCTGAATAAAATACTGCAAACCGAATCCAGCAGCACATTAAAAAGCTTATCCACCATGAACAAGTTGGCTTCATCCCTGGGATGCAAGGCTGGGTCAACATACACAAATCAATAAACAAAATCCATCACATAAACAGAACCAATGACAAAGCCACATGATTTTCCCAATGGATACAGAAAAGGCCTTCGATAAAATTCAACAGCGCTTTATGCTAAAAACACCCAATAAACTAGGTATTGATGGAACATATCTCAAAATAATAAGAGCTATTTATAAAACCCCAAAGCCAATATCATACTGAATTGTCAAAAGCTGGAAGCATTCCCGTTAAAACTGGCACAAGACAAGGATGCCCTCTCTCACAACTCCTATTCGACATGGTATTGGAAGTCCTGGCCAGGACAATCAGGGAAGAGAAAGAAATAAAGAGTATTCTAATAGAAAGAGAGGAAGTCAAATTATCTCTGTTTGCAGATGACACAATTTTACATTTAGAAAATCCCATCATCTCAGCCCAAAAACTCCTTAAGTTGTTAAGCAACTTTAGGAAAGTCTGAAGATACAACATCCATCTGCAAAAATTACAAGCATTTCCATACACCAATAATAGACGGATAGCCAAATAATGAGCAAACTCCCTTTCACAAATGCTACAAAGACAATAAAATACTTAGGAATACAACCTACAAGGATGTGAAGGACCTCTTCGAGAAGAACTACAAACCACTGCTCAAGGAAATAAGAGAGGACACAAACAAATGGAAAAACATTCCATCTTCATGGATAGGAAGAATAATATCGTGAAAATGACCATACTGCCCAAAGTAATTGATAGATTCAATGCTATTCCCAACAAGCTACCAATGACTCTCTTCACAGAATTAGCAAAAACTACTTTAAATTTCTTATGGAACCAAAAAAGAGATGATATAGCCAAGACGATCCTAAGCAACAAGAACAAAGCTGGAGGCATCACACTACATGACTTCAAACTATAATACAAAGCTACAGTGACAAAAACAGCATGGTACTGGTACCAAAACAGATATATAGACTAGTGGAAAAGAACAGAGCCCTCAGAAATAACACCACACATCTACAACCATCTGATCTTTGACAAACCTGACAAAACAAGCAATGGGAAAAGGATTCCCTATTTAATAAATGGTGTTGGGAAAACTGGCTAAACATATGCAGAAAACAGAAACTGGAGCCCCACCTTATACCTTATATAAAAATTAACTCAAGATGGATTAAAGATTTAAACATAAGACCTAAAACCATGAAAACTCTAGAAGAAAACCTAGGCAATACCATTCAGGACATAGGCATAAACATAGGCATAAACAAAGACTTCATAACTAAAACACCAAAAGCAATGGCAACAAAAGCCAAAACCATGAAGACCCTAGAAGAAAACCTAGGCAATACCATTCAGGACATAAGTATAAACAAAGACTTCATAACTAAAACACCAAAGGCAATGGCAACAAAAGGCAAAAATGGGATCTAATTAGAGTAAAGAGCTTCTGCACAGCAAAAGAAACTATCATCAGAGTGAACAGGCAACCTACAGGATGGGAGAAAACTTTTGCAATCTATCCATCTGACAAAGGGCTAATATCCAGAATCTGCAAGGAACTTAAACAAATTTACAAGAAAAAAAAAAACAAATAACCACATCAAAAAGCGGGCAACGGATATGAACAGACACTTTGTTGCAGGCAACAAGCATATGAAAAAAAGCTCATCATCACTGGTCATTAGAGAAGTGCAAGTCAAAACCACAATGAGATACCACCTCATGCCTGTTAGAATGGCGATCATTAAAAAGTCAGGAAACAACAGATGCTGGAAAGGATGTGGAGAAATAGGAATACTTTTACACTGTTGGTGGGACTGTAAAGTAGTTCAACCATCATGGAAGACAGGGTGGCGATTCCTCAAGGATCTAGAACTAGAAAAACCATTTGACCCAGTCATCCCATTACTGGGGATATACCCAAAGGATTATAAATCATGCAGCTATAAAACACATGCACACGTATGTTTACTGCGGTACTATTCACAATAGCAAAGACTCGGAAACAACCGAAATGCCCATCAATGTTAGACTGGATAAAGAAAATGTGTCACATATACACCATGGAATACTATGCAGCCATAAAAAAGGATGAGTTCGTGTCCTTTGCAGGGACATGGATGAAGCTGGAAATCATCATTCTCAGTAAACTAACACAGGAACAGAAAACCCAACACCGCGTGTTCTCACTTATAACTGGGAGTGGAACAATGAGAACATATGGGCACAGAGAGGGGAACATCACACACTGGGGCCTGTCGGGAAGGTGGGGGAAAGAGGAGGGATAGCATTAGGAGAAATACCTAATGTAGATGACAGGTTGATGGGTGCAGTAAACCACCATGGCACATGTATTCCTATGTAACAAACATGCACGTTCTGCTCATGTATCCCAGAACTTAAAGTGTAATTAAAAAAAAAAAAAAGAAAAACGACTTAACAATAATGTTTATTTTCCTCATGAAACTGCAATCTTATCAGGCCTTTGTGGGAACTTGAGGCTGGCTCAAAGGCTGAGATCTCAAATTATCTGGAGGCTTACTCACTCATGTCTAGTGCCTGGGCTGAAACTTGAACAGTTGGGGGTTGATCTCTAATTATCCAGAGGCTTACTCACTCATGTTTAGTGCCTGGGCTGAAACTTGAACAGCTCAGGGCTTCAATAGTTGAGGCTCTTTGTTCTGTACAGTGGCTTCAAGGAATCCATACTTCCTACATGGTAACTCTGGCTTCTTTGTCACGTGTCCTGAGAGAAAAACAGAAGCTATATGCCCTTTTATGATCTAGCCTCCAAAGTCACACTGCATTACTTTTGTCATGTTCTCTTAGTAGAGGCAGTTGCTACACTGAATGGCCTGGGTTCAAGGGATGGGAACATAGAACCCACCTCCCAGTAGAAAAGAATCACTGTCACATTGTAAGAAGAGCAAGTGGAATGCGATATATACTTGGAGAACCATCTTTGGAAAATAAAATCTACCACACCATACTAATTGGTTATTACAAGGAATCTAAATTTACCGTATTAATATTTGCTCATCTTTTGGGGGAGCATATGACAATATAGAAATAACAAAGGTATCAATTGGGCAGAAAAGAGCAAACAAAATATTAGATACTTTGAAATGACTTTTGATGATATCAACAAAATACTTCCTGCTTCTCTCTGAAATATTCCACTCTATGCCTAATACCCTACACAACTCACTTGGCACTAGTTTATAAAATTACTCGATGAGAGGACAAGTATTTAGTTATTCACCAGTTTCACATTACCTTTTTAGTTTAATTTAGGTCACTAAATTGTTACTTTTGGAACAGAATTTTCTTTTACAAAGTACGGAAACTCAGCTAATCTTTAGCAAAGAGTAAAGGATAGCTAAGATACGGATAATGAGGGAACTCTTAGCACTGCCCACATACCCCAAAACAAAGTATAGAAGGAATCAATAAATAGAAAGTCATCTTCACTTGCCAGCCAGAATTCTGCTTTTCTGACTATGTGCTTCATCTATAATATGGAGTAGTAATTTGGAATCAATAGGAGAGTGAAGATAGATTCACAGATAAATAGATAGGTAGATGACTGATAAAGTGATGCTACGATTCTAAGTTTTCACGTCTCCATATTAATCTTGTAAAAACTGAAGATATATTTAAGCAAAAATTATTTTTACTACAAAAAGTACTATTTAACCCTCTGCATTAGTTAGGATATGAAAGGCTATATTATTATAACAATCTCGAATTTTCAGTGGCTTAATACAACACATGTTGATTTATCTGTTATGCTAAGACAGCTGAAAACCCAGATGACTCTCACCACAGCTACCCTCCATTCAGGGACCTGGTAACACAGGCTGCTTTGATCTAGTAGCTTGCCAACTCAGCACAAGGCCTCCTCTATCCCACAGGCAGAAGAAAGATTCTGGAGAATCCAGAAGGACCATTCTATGCCTCAGACTAGGAATGGCATGCATGACTTTTACTCACATTTCACTGGATAGAAATAGAAATTAGCATTTCCCATCTGCAAGGTGACTGAGAAGTATGTAGCCTTTCCTCAAGAGGAAACGGAAAACAAAATGCCCATGAATCATAGGGCATTCATAGGGCAAATCGTCCATCACAAATTATTTCATTTTTACTCCAACTGGAAGAGGAAATACTTAGATGAATTCATGGATATCCTCCTCAGATACCCACATTTAGGAAATCTAATTGCCTGAATCTTTCTAATATCTACCCTCCCTACACTGAGTGCTTTAGAAGTCTCCTTTACACAGACCAAAAAAGAAAAGGGTGAATAGGTTATTAGACGTTTTCTATGAGCACCAAACATGGCATTTGTAATTTGCAATGTCTCTAGGATTTTTGCATAACAATACTTTAAAAAGAGTAATTTCATTGGAGATGGAGCTAGAGGATTTATTTTAAAGGTGAATTTTCATAGCAAGCATATTCTATTTGCAAAATTATATAGTGATGATTAGTAGGATGCTAACGTGCTGCCACCGATTGCTATGTGGATAATGTTCTGACATATTTTACTTTTACTTTTCAGTCTAATTCATATTAATCTATGACTATTAATCTTCTATTAACTTTTAACATTTTCAACTAAATAGATCTTTCTAATTTGTTAATCTTAGATATCACACAATGACCTGTGTCAAAAGCAATTGCAACTTTTTTTCCCACAAACCTGCCTGCTATCTCTTTCCATTCTGTCTTCTGCAGAAGTCTGCGTTACAGTATACCTTGATGATTGATATTCCATGAATCAACTGCTATATTATGTTGTAAATGGCAATTATTCAGCATAGGTGAGTTGCCTCCAATATGGCACCTTGTAAAGTATTAGTAGAGGTGATGATTCCAATTATGAAAATATTTTGCAACTATAAAATCCACTAAGCTACATTGCAAGCCACTTGTCTCCATTCAGTAATAATTCCTAGAATGTATTGAGCAACTACTATAAGTCAGGCACTATTTAAATACCTACTTAAAGCTGTTAACCCTGACAAAAACTTTCAGGAGGGTAATAGTATTTTCCCAACTTTACAATTAAAAGGCTGCATAATTTGCCTTAAAGTTACAGTGAGGCAATGGTTGAGTCAAGAGTCATATCCCAGCAGTTTATTCCAGAAACTCTTATGCTATATACGATTTGCACAGTTAAAGTGGCAGTTTGGGCTGGTAGTGGTGGTTCTCGTCTGTAATCTCAGCATGAGGCCAAGGTGGGCAGATCACCTAGGTCAGGAGTTCAAGACCAGCCTGGCCAACATGATGAAACCCCATTTGTACCAAAAATACAAAAATTAGCTAGGCATGATGACGGACGCCTGTAATCCCAGCTACTCAGGAGGCCGAGGCAGGAGAATCACTTGAATCCAGGAGGTGGAGGTGGCGGTGAACTGAGATCACACCACTGCACTCCAGCCTGGGTGACATGCGAGATTCCGTCTCAAATAAAAAAAAAAAAAAAAAAAAAAAAAAAAAAAAAAAAAAAACTGCAGTTTGACATCCATGGGAAAGACTTGGTACCACTGCCTACAGTTTAATTTATCTCCTTGACTTCTCCCTTGTCTCATCCACTCTGGCTTCACGAGTGTGGGAACAGTCTCCTTTTCCAAATTTATCCATCACATCTTGTTGGAGCCACTAGGCCTTCGGAGTAGAAGAAACACACACACTCTCTCTCTCTCTCTCTCTCTCTCTCTCTCTCTCTCTCTCTCTCACACACACACACACACACACACACACACACGCCGTACACCTAGAGCACTCTTCACCACATTATGTGCTTTTACATCCCCATCTCTAACCCCAGTTAATATTACTTTGGAAGCAACTTACTAGTAGAGACATAATGCTTTTTGTTTGGGAGCACTTGCGAATGAATCAATACCGTATGGTTCTCAATCACAAATATCGCATGGACATTAAAACACACTAATACTGGAACAATTGTTTTGCAGCATTAAGAAATAAAGCCTGACTCAGCTGAAAGTCTTCAGAAAAAGACTGGGAAAAGGGACCTGATTCAATAAGCACTCTTGTCACATTTCTTCCAATATCTTGCAAGTTTGCAATATTCTTAGAAATGTTAGGATGCCACCATCAAAAATAGATATTTTAAATTTCTTCAAATATCTTTACAGGTTTGGCTCACCTAAATCCTTGTGCTGATAGGAGTCAGTATTAAGCATCCAAATATTTAGGGAAAGACGGGAGAGCCTAGGTGTTCAAGGGACATAATCACAATACTCAGATTTTATTTGGAAATTGGAAGTACTAAGCTACTGTACTTTTTTATGGAAATTTTTATCAATCCAACACGGCCACATCCAAGACTGCAAAGCTTTTAACCATACTTCAGACGTTCTGATAGTCTTTATTTGCTTATTCTAACCTTCTTATTTAGTTTATATGTTTTCTCAAAGCCTTTTTGTTGTCTTCCTTCTGTATGTCCAAATTGTATCTACCATTCAAAACAAGTTTTTCTTACCACTTCCTTTATGGAGTCGAATGCAGATCTTTATGTTCACATCAGTTCTTCTTCATAAGGAATTCTTGAGGACTTCATTGCCTCTACTGAAAATGTAACAGTATATCTACTATAACAAAAATCATTAACTCTTTTCAGAACCTTGCATTTAGCTTTTCCAATATGTCTCAAAGGATATAATACCATATTTAACACTGAGTATGACCTCAATCAATATATCATAAATTTAATTTAATTTTTAAAATGTTGCTAATCTTCCATATTTGGGAGCATTATAAGGTAACTATTGTAATTTTTCCGATCATATGGTTTTAGCAAGATTGTATGTCATGTGCTTGAGTAATAGTTTACTCTGAAGATTGCTGACAATGAAGTAATACATTATATTTATCAATTGCTTTCTCCAGTGGGAAGGCAAGGCTTTACTGAAATATAAATTAACTTGGTTATTACATTTGAATTTCAAAAAAGATCCTTGTCAATTTGTACTTCTGAAAGTTGGAATTTTTGAAAAAGCAAATTGGGATGTCTTCCAGTGAAAATTGCTTTGGAAGATGTTAAGAACAGAGAGTTTGCACCGATCTTTGACTTAGAAAATACATTTAAGAAACAGTCACAAACAATTATCATAAAACTAATTTCACCAATTCTAGCTCTCTGGATTATTACCAAAACAAATAGAAGCATCTATTGGAACTAAAAAACTAAGGACAAATTTCTGATATATTCAATCTGCAGTCCTCTAAACCAGTGGACATCAAATTCATTTTAAAAATGAGCAAGTTTATCTAACAATGTCAAATTGCCAATCAAGTTGTTATTCATCTATCTAGAAGTGTCAAGTTTGATAAGAAAAGCAATTGCCAAAAGAAAGAGAAGTAACAAGAATCATGGATGCAGCTGCTAAATTGGCCATTTGAAAGTGCAGTCATAAAAAGGTTTTCAATAGTGTACTTCTCATGCCCATCTTTATTTCCTTACCTGACAGTAAGACAACAATCTTTCTCTTGAATCTTAAGCTCTGAGCACAAGATTTCTTGGGCTCAAGTCTTGGTCTTTTCTTGTGAAAGTTTTATTTGTAGAAATGGGGCAATTGTGGAAATTCCATATGCATCATCATATCCTATAATAAAGTAAAATGTAGTACTATCCTCATATGCAGCTCTTTGTCAGAAACCTATATCACATTTCCTCTTCCAGGTATGGGTTAATGAAAACCAGTCATATTCTCTCATATCTGCTCAAGATCTACTGTTTCTGAAAATAACCTAAATAATTTTGCTATTTAAAATATATATACATACATCACTCTCTGTATTTTTAATGGAGGGTGTTAGGTCTGTCATTGTGGAGATTTAAACTGAACAATCAGTTTTCATGGGAGAATAGAACCTCAAAAGGATGCATAAAATTAATAGGTATGTATGGTTTCTATCATTTGTGTGTTAGAGCTAATTAGTGCCAGCATGAGCTATTAGCAAAAGATAATAGTATCCTAACTGTAATATGTGTTTCTTATGATAAATTGATTCCAACATTAACCACTGGTGCTCTGTCACCACTAGATATGTTTGTTCCAAAACTGAAGGGGTTTATTACATTAGAGTTTTAAAAGACAATTAAACAAATAAAATTGGTCAAATATACCTCTGCATGTCCCAGATAATAATAAATTAAATCACATTTTATCTTTTATCTAAAAGCTTTAATAATGCATTATATGACCAACCTTTTAAAAAAAAGAGTTCACCTCTTTCCTTTGGCATCAGCTAAATTTCCCAAACAGTAATGTATCATCCAAACATATTTTAGAAAATTAGGCCTTGCATTCCATTATGCATTTAGACATTTATAGCTTGATGATAAACCTATCTGTACCTCTGAGGGTTGAACTTATAAATCAGTGCATCCTGTAAAAAATATTACGCTCCTATTTGAAATTATTGGGGTTCTATATCTTGTTCTTTTGTTTCCTCCAAAGAAATATTAATCCCCATAAAGAGAAAAGATACAAATATTTGATTTAGAGAAAAAGGTTCTTTCTTTTATTAGATAGTGAGTTACAAGGGTGTCCTTGTGGAACTCTGGATTATTTACTACATTCTCCACTAATAAAAGACCCAGAACGATAATTTCTCCCACAGATAGAAACATTATTGACATGAGCCCTACAACTTCCTAAGTTACTTTAGGAATACAACTTGAATAAGAAGGTAGTGAAATATGCTATTCATTTGCATTTCTGTAGCTAAAAGAAATGAAATGTGCAGAAAAAAATCGTTGATCAGGCCTGGGTTTCTCAAACCCTGCATATTACAAAAAAAGGTCTGCTTTCAGGATTAGTCCTAGGCCTGGCTTTTTGGCAAGGACCTCTGAGCTCTCAGTATGTTCTGCCTGACAGGCGTATTTTTGTATGCCTAAGGCCTTGAACCACACTGTATCAGTGTGGAAGCTGGAGTCTAAGTAGTCATGAAGGTACTGCATAACAACCCGACTAATTCCCCTGTTAAAATCCCAGACACCTAAACTTGTGTGAGCTTCCCTGTTTGGCAACACTTGGCACATTTAGTCACATCTTATTTTGGAATTAACACATCCCCCATGCAAATGCACTGAGAGGGGACCTAGAAGTTTGCAACTGGTTTCTCTTGGATTTTGCCCCATGAACCTTTTGTAGTTGCTGATTCTAATCTTCATACTTTTATTATAATAAACCACAATTGTGAATATGACAGCTTTTCAGAATCCTATGAGTCCTTCAATCCTAAAGGTGGCTTTAGGAATGATCAAACATGAGGATGGTCATAGGGACTCACAAACAAAATCTAATGCCAGTTTTCAAGAGAAATAAGGGCATTTATTTTAGGCAGGTCCAAATTAATCTACAGTGGGATTCCTAATCAGGATTAGAGGCTTACCCATCCACTTTGCAGGCTTCTCTAACTGTTCACCAAGCCTGCTGGCATGGCCATGTTTTGCCTTCTGCCATTTTCCACACTGTGGTATGGGTGCATTCCTCAACTTGCTGACATACATAAGGGCTTATCTGTCATCAGAAAAAATGGGAATAAGTCTCTGCTTCAGAGTGATTCAGGAGTAATCACAAATAAGATAATATAATTCCCATTTACAAGGAGTGGAATTTGGGAATTTCAGGATACATAAGTTCCACCAAAAATCTTCATTAAAGCTATAATTAAAGAGATAGTCCTTTATTAATGACTTAAAAAAATACTCTGCTCTCTCTCTAAAGTTGAGAGTAAGCCATCATTTCATTATGCCATTTAGGCAATATCTGGATTTTTCTTAATGACTTTATTTCAACTAGCTATATGCTTATTTGATCTTATACAGCACATCTGCTCCTTTAATTTTACTCATAAATGTTACACATTCAGAGACTACTTTATTTAGACTCAGTTACAGGAATCTTTCACACTAAAAGTTGATCCTCAAGTCTCATTGAAAATAACACAATATTGATCATTTATTCTAATTAAAAGATGTTCTTCAAAATCATAGGTAGCATTCAGTGATTCTAAATGGGATCGATTATTAGTTTTACTGTGTTGCTGTTGTTGAGTGTGTTGCTTTTTCTAAATTGATTGAAAAATTACGATCTCTCTCAAAAGATCCTGAAAGGATTTGCCAGGCCAAACTAAGATTCAGTACCAGTAAAATGAATTTGAAATTAAACTTCATAACATCATAATGTTTTAAAGCCTAGATCTAAGTTTCCAAGTATAAGCAGAAAAACAGAAAAGAAAAATCTTCCTCCTTCTGCCAAAAATAAACAACCTAGGGGTTGTTACTTAAACATTAATATTAATAAATAAAAGTAATAATAATTAATGATTGGTATGGTTGCATATGGCCAACTTCCTTTCATCTTTTCTGTTTTTGATGCATTTGTATAAAGTCAAGCCTGTAGTTATAAAGGAATAAAATTATGGTTATATCTGGGAAATGGTGAGGGTGTTTCCACTTGTATAAGGAAAGAGGAAAGTCTTACAATTCAGGGATAGGAAGCTATGATTTACATAATGAACATGGCAAAGAGACCTATAAAGAAATAAGACTTAGATGGCAGAAAAATCACATTGGCTTTACTCCAAGATACCAGGCACATCCCTGGAAAATTCTGATGTGCCGGAATATAACAGAATGTACTTTTTCCAGAGCCAGAATCAGTGCAATATTTGGCTTTCCTACTTACACTTGGAACATTGGATTCTTTTTCTCAGATCCATCAGGGTTCCATTTATGTTTAGCACCTGCATGCAGCCCAGGGGCTCTAAAAAGCCATTTTATGTATGGATATGAATTCCTTAACAATATAGTCATTTCACAACTTAAATGGATTCATTTTGATAATCTTCAACCTCTTTAGGATCCAGCAATCATGAAAATTAAAGTGTTACACAATTGTAATAACCCCTTTTAAAATGAGTTTCTACAAATTTTACCATCACAAATAGGAAGAAATTGCTATCAATGTGATTTATATACAATGATAGAAATTTATCAGACAAAGCCAAGCCACTATATGTAACCAGGGTTAAGAACCCAAATTCTAAAGTGTGAATCCAAGCTCTACCATTTACTAGTTCTGTGACTCTTACTAAATAATATAATTTCTTGAAATACCAGTTTTTTAATCTTAAATAAGGGTAATAATTTGTGCTAACTTGTAAAACTAAGGTGAAATTGAAAAGAGCATGATCGATGTAAAATGCTTTCTCATAGGACTTGGTTCATAATAAGTGTTCACTGAAAGTTAATGTGGTGGTCTAGAAACTATGAATGTGGAGAGCCCACACCCCTCCCTATCTCTCTTTGCCAGTAAAACGTGAACTAGATGGTAAAATAGAACTAAATTCATGTATGAAAATTCCCAAAAGAGAATGATAAAAATCTAACAAAGAATTTATCTTCACTCTTTGTAGCAGAAGAAGGGATTGAGGGTGTAAAATATCAGGGACAGGCCGGCCAGGGTGGCTCACGCCTATAATCCCAGGCCTTTGGAGGCCAAGGTAGATGGATCGCTTGAGCCCAAGAGTTGGAGACCAGCCTAGACAACATATCAAAACCCCATCTCTACTAAAAATGTAAAAAATTAGCTAGGCATGGTGGCATGCACCTGTGGTTTCAGCTACTTAGGAGGCTGAAGTGAGAGGGTCACCTGAGCCCAGGAAATCGAGACTGCAGTGAGCTGTGATAGCATCACTCCACTCCAGGAGGGATGGCAATAGGAGGGAGGCCCTTTCTTAAAAAAAAAAAAAAAAAAGTAACAGGAACAGATGTGCATGGATAAGAGTGGTATAATGGGATAAGAAAATGAGAGATTCCCAAGAGCCGAGAATGTCAGAAAATAGAAAAGGATAAGAGATTTAATGTGTTAGTGTTGACAGAACCACTGGATTCTCATTAATCGAGAGAAATATGAATAAAGATTGAAATTTTTACCTGACTTATTTTTGGTTTGTGGTTTTTTTGTTTTTGTTTGTTCGTTTGTTTGCTTGTTTGTTTTTTGTTTTTTTATGCACCAGATTCCAGGAATGGATTTTGGAAGTCACACATTACAGAAGTGTTGAGGGCTGAATTGTGGTACTCCAAAATCACGTGTTGAAGTCCTAACTCCTAGAACCTCAGGCTGTATTTGGCAATAGGATCTTCAAAGTGGTGATGAAATTAAAATGAAAGCATTAGGGTGGGCCCTAATCCAATCTGACTTGTGTTTTTGAAAGAATGGTAAATTTAGAAGGGAAGACATCAGGGATTTGCCCATACCATGAAAAGACCACGTGAAGGCACAGAGAGAAAAAAGCCATCTACAAGCCAAGGAGAGAGGCCTTACAAGAAACCAAAACTGCTAACACTTTGATCTTGGACTTCTGGCCTCTAGAACTGTGATAAAATAAATGTCTGTTGATTAAGCCACCCAGTCTGCAGCATTTTATAGCAAACCTAAGACAAGTGGTAATCATGTATATTAGCTATAAAGGGACAATATGCTTACTGGTTAAAGTTGTGAGATACAGAGTTTACCTTAAATCAGACTGGTTGTGCTCAAATTCTAGTTCCACTACTTTCTAGTTGTATGACCTTAAGCAGATTACACATTTTCTTCATACTTCAATTTTTTCATCTACAAAAGAATGGGTATTATAATGGTGTCAACCTCAATTGGTTGTTGTAAGGCTTAAATGAGGTAAAAAGTAATACTTATAGCAGTGACTCTCATAGAGTATTGATCCATAATTTTAACTATTTTAATGAGCTGTTATAATTATTTTTTAGGATTCTTTGTCCTTCTAATCTTCGGCATGCTCGTTTCTCATGGCAGTGTTGTGGAGTCCCTGGGTCAACAGAAGCAATTTTAGCTATGAAACAATTAGAAGGAACAGCTTACTCCAAGTCACATGTATCTACAGTTCCTCATTCACTGGGGTTACAATGAGAAGAAGTCTTCTCATTTGATAATATCCAAAGGTTGGGATTCATTGGAGATGAATCTTTATGTATCCAGTAAAGTAATTTGAATAAAAATCAAGTTAGGGAGGCAAGAGAGAGTACTGCACTTTTATTTTCTAATTTTGACTTTCTGAAATATATTTGTTGCATACTATTTTTAATAACTAGTTTTTACTGTTCTATTATTAGTTGGCAGTACTAGACACTGCTCTAAGTGCTTTACACATATTAACTCATTTCATCTTCATTATAAGCATATGAAATAGATACGAATTATAATGAGGAGACTGAGTTACCGAAAGGCTCAATAATACTTTCAAGGTTAGAGAGCTAGCAAGTGGCAGTCAGGATTTGAATACTGGTAGTCTGGCACCAGAGTCTGCTCTTACCTACTCTCTATACTATCACAAAAGTTTATTAGGCAGATAATTGTTTTTCTCAAACATATCCAACTGAAAGTATCTATTCTCAGGATGACACAGTACTGTTTATTATTATGAAAAAGGTGGTATGAGTCATTAATCTGAGCATTAAACAAATATATCACAGTGCTTAAAAGCAAGATCTCTGCCCTTAGGCTTGTATCCCAGATCTATGTAAACTTAGATACATTATATAAGTGGATCCATGTAAAATTATTGCAAAGGTAACCAGATAAGAAAAACCGATTATATACCAAGAACATGACTGCACAGTTTTCCTAGATTATATAGGGTGCACTTTAAGTACTAGAAATAATTCTAGAAAGATAGGGTTGGGGGTTGCTCAAAAAGACCCTTGATTGGCTGGGCGCGTAATCCCAACACTTTGGGAGGCTGAGGCGGGTGGATCGCGACGTCAGGAGATCAAGACCATCCTGGCTAACACGGTGAAACACTGTCTCTACCCAAAATACAAAAAATTAGCCGGGCACAGTGGTGGGCGTCTATAGTCCCAGCTACTTGGGAGGCTGAGGCAGGTGAATGGTGTGAACCCGGGAGGCGGAGCTTGCAGTGAGCTGAGATAGCGCCACTGCAGTCTAGCATGGATGACAGAGCGAAACTCTGTCAAAAAAAAAAAAAAAAAAAAAAAAAAAAAAAAAAAAAAAAAAAAAAAAAAAAACAACCTTGATTGAGTGCCAAGAACACAAATATTATGTTTTAAATGAGAATCACAACAGGTTCTTGAGCAGGAGATTAAATTTATCAGGGTGTCCTGAATGGGATGTGCAGAAGAGACTGAATATAGGGGTAAGTAAAGCAGGAACACACATTACAATATTTTCAGGTATTAGACAGTAGGAATATGAACTTGGTTTGCTCCAATAACCAGGTAAATACAGAAAATAATTTTTAAAAAGTGTTGCACAAGAAAGTCAGATTTGCCTACTCATTAGATGGGAGTAGAAAGTAAGAATGAAATAAGATTCAAAAAAACACTGAGGTTCTGTGAGTCTGAGTTCCTTGGCTCATTCAAGTGCTCATAAGAGAAAATGATAGGAGGAGAAGTTTATGAAATAACACTGCAGTTTGTTTTCCATCCATATACATCTACCTTTGGAAAGTAAAGACCGTCCATATAAAGTCCTAATGATTTTGTGAAGCTAAGCAGCAGACGTAAGAAGCTATGTTTGCTCATTTCTCCTTGCCCACATAATTTCACAAAGCTCCTGACTCTGTGAGAACATACAGCTCTCCAGAAGGATGCTTGGAAGACAAAACAGGATACAGCAAACAGCCCCAAAATGTTTCTTGCCTGAATCACTACATTCCTTAGAAGTTAAATGATCCTAGTCTTTGACTTTTCCTATACATAAAATAACATTGGATGAGGTTAGTAATTATGTTTCTTAATCTATAACCAGATGTTCTCTTACATGTAAACTTTGATGTGATGCTGCTTTAATGTAACTTCTGAGCAAGTTTGGCATGTTTTGGCATGCACTGAACCTCCAACATCTGTATGTATGCAGTGGGCTGAAACAGTGTGCCCTGTGCCCAAGCAGTCTAACCTTTCTACAGGTCTCCTCCCAGGCTAGAGACCTCAGTCTATAGTCCTCAGTAAGACTTCTGAATCAAACTAACCTTAATTCTTTAAAAGCTTGATTTATCCTTTAGCAACGCTTTAAAACAACGGGGACCAGGAAGAAATACCTTTGAATTAAAGATATATAAATTCACCATCATTTGATTTTAAGTGAGCCAACTTAAGCATATAATGAGATTGTTCCTTCAGGCAAACCACTTGCTATTGACACAAATGATTATTTGACAAGGGATTTAGAAAAAGGAGAAAAAAAAGAAAGGCAGAAAGAAAAACTAAAATGTAAACACTGCTTTAATCCTCTTTCTTTTTGCTTTTTGCTAGCTGCTTTACAAATTGTGAGTTAATACTGAATATTTTCAGAGTTTTAAAAGCACTTACTTGATATTAAATGTTTCTAGATACACATTGCTCTGAGCCAAATTTCCAAGTTTTATATTTGTTCAGATAATATAATTTAGATGACTTGGGAATTACTCTTCAAATCTGAGCTGGCTTTAAAATACCAATATCAACTTAATAGGATTTTACTTAATTTTAAGAATTTCAGAGACGTGAGATATTTTTCAAAGACACTGAAGATTCTTTTCAAAATCTACAGCAGAATCTCTAGAGTTGTTTTTGTTTTATTTGTTTTCGTTTCTGTTTTTTTTTCTAATAAGTCATTATGCGTCTACAGAAGCCAGCATATTCTTGGGAGTTTTAACAGATGACATTCTTTACTTTGCCAGCAAAGTACTCCAGGATGCATAACAGACCAATGAATTACTCCAGCAGCGCACTAAATGGGGACCTGAAAAAAGTTAATGCACCTTTGTACATGCCAAATTTTTACAAAGTGGCCTACTTAAAAAGACAGATGACAACCCAGAGTACTACACAA
Organism: Rhinopithecus roxellana; assembly: GCF_007565055.1. NCBI lineage: Eukaryota > Metazoa > Chordata > Mammalia > Primates > Cercopithecidae > Rhinopithecus > Rhinopithecus roxellana. Next base: position 135,831,510 of record NC_044551.1, on the reverse strand, counting down.
ATTAAATTTCTTAATAACAGATATTACTTAACAATATAAAAGTAACAAAGAAAAGCAAATACACTTTGAAAAAATGTGGGGTTTTTTTGTTTTGTTTCTGGGTTTTTTGTTTTTTGTTTTTTGTTTTTTGTTTTATTTCTCAGGGAAAAACAATCTGATAAAACCATTAAAACCTTCCCCCGACTCCCGAAACTGGCCGTGGGAGGTGGCTGTAACTAACCCCTGTAATCCCAGCACTTTCAGAGCCCAAGGCCGGCGGATCACTTGAGGCCAGAAAAAATTAGCTAGGCATGTTGTCGCACGCCTGTACTTCCAGCTACTCCGGAGGCTGAGGCACAAGAATTGCTTGAACGTGGTGGGGGCGAGAGAGGGGTGCGGATGGCTCAGTGGTGAGCGGAGGCTGCAGTTAGCCAAGATCGCGCCACCCGCCACCCACCACTCACTGCACTCCAGCCTGGGCGACAGAGAGAGACTTTCTCTCCAAAAAAAAAAAAAAAAAAAGGAAACCTTCCACCTTCCACCCACTCTCTAAAGTATAATTTAAAATACAGAGAAAGGTTAGTAATTTCTGCATTTTGGCATTTGAGTTTAGCCAAGTGCACAATTAGAACAGAGCAAAGATTATCTTGTTCTTAATTGCTCCAGTAATACAAAATGGATAAATATGCATATGCATATAAAACTATTTATTTATACAATTATTCTAAATATGTAATTTTGTGTTTTCAGGTAAAATCTCTTTGTATAGTGGAATATGGGCTTGGGAGTTGACAGATCTGGGTTCAAATACTGGCTCTGCTGCTTTCTAGTTTTGCAACACTAGGCAAGTTGCTTAGTCTCTCCAAGCCTCACTTTCCTCACCTGTAAAATAAAAATAATGATAGCAATTATCCCATAAGGTTTACATAAATACTAAATCATTACTCTACAAAATCGCTTATCATTGTGCCTGCCATATGAGATGCCCTCAATAAATGCTGGCTTTAATAATAGTGACTATACTGTTTATTTTACTCTCATTAAATTATAGGTATCATTAAGGCAAAGATTATACCATACTACGTTACTGTAACTCTATATACCATCTAACACTGCATATATTACTCCCAGGCTTGAGTGACTGCTTCTCAAAGATTTTCTCTCCTTTCTCCTCTGCATGAGTTACTGACATATCCTACCATTCCCTAGATTTGAATGTCTTTGAAACTTGTAAGGAAAGTCAGCCTAAAGCAGAGCTATCACCAAAGATTTCTTTGAAATTTGAAAAATAAGGTGTAAGGAAAGGATCCAGTTTCAACTTTCTACATATGGGTAGCCAGTTTTCCCAGCACCATTTATTAAATATGGAATCCTTTCCTAATTTCTTGTTTTTGTCAGGTTTGTCAAAGGTCAGATAGTTGTAGATGTGTGGTATTATTTCTGAGGGGTCTGTTCTGTTCCATTGGTCTATATCTGTGTTTTGGTACCAGTACCATGCTGTTTTGGTTACCGTGGCCTTGTAGTATAGTTTGAAGTCAGGTAACATGGTGCCTCCAGCATTGTTCTTTTGGCTTAGGATTGTCTTGTCAATGCGGGCTCTTCTTTGGTTCCATACAAACTTTACTTAAATGTTAGACCTAAAACCATAAAAACCCTAGAAGAAAACCTAGGCCATACCATTCAGGACATAAACATGGGCAAGGACTTCATGACTAAAACACCAAAAGCAATGGCAACAAAAGCCAAAATTGACAAATGGGATCTAATTAAACTAAAGAGCTTCTGCACAGCAAAAGAAACTACCATCAGAGTGAACAGACAACTTACAGAATGGGAGAAAATTTTTACAATCTACCCATCTGATAAAGGGCTAATATCCAGAATCTACAAAGAACTTAAATTTACAAGAAAAAATCAAACAGCCCCATCAAAAAGTGGGCAAAGGATGTGAACAGACACTTCTCAAAAGAAAAAGTTTATGCAGCCAGCAGACACATGAAAAAATGCTCATCATCACTGGTCATCAAATCAAAATCACAGTGAGATCCCATCTCACACCAGTTAGAATGGCGATCATTAAAAAGTCAGGAAACAACAGATGCTGGAGAGTATGTGGAGAAATAGGAACACTTTTACACTGTTGGTGGGACTTTAAACTAGTTCAACCATTGTGGAAGACAGTGTGGTGATTCCTCAAGGATCGAGAACTAGAAATACCATTTGACCCAGCCATTCCACTACTGGGTATATACCCAAAGGATTATAAATCATACTGCTGTAAAGACACATGCACACATATGTTTATTGTGGCACTATTCACAATAGCAAAGACTTGGAACCAACCCAAATGTCCATCAATGACAGACTGGATTAAGAAAATGTGGCACATATAAACCATGGAATACTATGCAGCCATAAGAAAGGATGAGTTCATGTCCTTTGATGAAGCTGGAAACTATCATTCTGAGCAAACCTTTGCAAGGACAGAAAACCAAACACTGCATGTTCTCACTTATAGGTGGGAATTGAACAATGAGAACACTTGGACACAGGGTGGGGAACATCACACATCGGGGCCTGTCATGGGGTTGGGGGAGGGAGGAGGGATAGCATTAGGAGATATACCTAATGTAAGTGACAAGTTAATGGGTGCAGCACACCAACATGGCACATGTATACATATGTAACAAACCTGCATGTTTTGCACATATACCCTAGAACTTAAAGTATAATAAAAATAAAAATAATAAAAAATAATAAAAAGAAATTTGAAAAATAAAACCAGAGCCAGAAACAGAACAAATATTTTGTCCAAATACTTGTAACAGAAAAGCTTTCCCCATCCTCTAAAGCTAGAATCCCCATGCTCTAAAGTCCTTACATACCAAAGCCAGAATACTGTGACTATGCATGACCATGTTTAATGTGTTCATTCATTCTATAAAATACCATTGCACCTCCACTGTCTTGGACAGGTAGCTATCTATCTATCTTCAGTGTTTATCCTCTTTCCACTGCCAATGCAAAGAATCTGCAATTCTGAGTTGGGAAGATAAGACATGAACATGAAACAATTTATGAATTCTCTTGGAAGTAAGAAGGTAAGGCTGAATATTCTTTTTTTCTTTTTCTTTTTTTTTTTTTTTTTTTTTTTTTTTTGACAGAGTCTTGCTCTGTCACCCAGGCTGGAGTGCAGGGGCATGATCTCGGCTCGCTGCAACCTCTGCCTCCCACATTCAAGAGATTCTTCTGCCTCAGCCTCCTGTGTAGCTGGGACTACAGGCATGCAGGCTTATATCCACACCTGACTAAGGCTAAATATTCTTAGAGAACTTTCATCTCTTTAGAATCTAATCATGTTGGAAGATAGTTACATCTGTAAAAGTAGAAACTCTGGACTTATAATCACAATGACTAGGGCTCCAAATTTTGGCCGGAATCACAACCTTCTCTTTACTCTTCTCCCTACCTTTTCTCAGTTCCAGTCCATTCTAAACTTGGCCACCAGAGTGATCTTCCAAAACATAAATTTTACTCTGTCATAATCCTGCTTAAGACCCATCATTGATGACCCACTCGAAATTGAAATCTAAACCCTCACACAAATACACAGGTTATTCTGGGTCAGCCCTGTCATACGTACCTCAGCCTCATCTCTAGCCACTGCTCTTCTACACCTAAAAACTTGGGCAATATGGAACACTACAGGCTCACATGGCTGTTCTTTCTCATGGCCTCTTGCCTTGCTACCTGCCTTTTTCTCTGCTTGGAATACCCTTTTCTCTCCCTTCAGAGACACTCTTAGTTACCTTTCAGATCCAATTTCAAATGTAACATCCACAGGGAATCTTTTGACAACTTGAGATTAAATAAGATTCTCTTCAATCATTAATTCAGCAAATATTTGAGCACCTACTGTGTATCAAATATTATTCTACACTCTGGAAATAAAGCAGTAATCACATTAACATAACAGTTCCTCCTGGACCTTGCTTCTTAATGGGGATGAAAGAGAATAAACACAAAAGTAAAACACACGAGTAAAAATAAAATGCATAGCATGGCAGAAAAATAAAACAGGCTAGGGGATCTAGAGCACCCTGACTAGTGGGATAGTTGCTGTTAAACAGGGTAGTCAGGAAAAATCTTTAATGACACAATGACATTTAAGCAGCAATCCCAAGGAAGTGAGGGAATTAAGCAGGCATACGTCCAGAGGAAGAGTGTTCCAGACTGCAAGAACAGCAAGTGCAAATAACCGGAAACAGGGACATGTTTCGTGTGTTTTAGAAACTGGAAAGCATCCCCGTGTGCTTTAACTCATCAGGGGCAGAGTGGTGATGGAAGATGGGAGAGATATGTTGGGTTTTTCACCTTGTAAGCCTTGTGCAGACTCCACATTTACTGTGAGTGAATTGAGAAGCCACTGGGGGCATTTGTGCTTAGGAGTGTCATGATTCAACTTATGTTGAAATGCATTACTATGGTTTCTGTCTCAAAAATAGACTATATTGAGACCAGGAGGAAAACTGATGGTTCAGTTTTAAAAATTTACAATGGCTTGGAGGAAAGATAATGGGGCTCCCTATATGTTCCTTTTGCCTGTTGACCATAAGTCTAGCCTGCCATTTTCCTACTCTTGTAAATTCGTCTTGATAAAACTATGATTTCCTTAAGAGAAGAAACTGGCCTTTTATCACTCCATCAGCAGCGTTTTACAAAAAACTTGCCATGTTGTAGCATTCAATAAATGTTTACTGAATGAATAAATCTATTAACACAGACTTTTAAAGATATTCATACCCTGAACATTTTTTACATCACGTTTATGTTTTAAAATTTTTGGTTTAATTGACTAGTAGAAAGAAAAATGAATATGATATTTTACTTTATCAGATAGTGGCCTCAATTCTATCCAGTAAAAACATATAAGAATATAACTGGGGCTGTGAGCCAATCTCACAAATGGCAATTGAAACAGTAAAGGTAATAGATTTTGATAAGTATATTAAACAAAAATCATCAGTAATGTTCATAAAAATGTAAAGTGGCATTAATAAATAAATATTTATTTCATATTACTAAGGTCTATTGAAAAAAAATCTAATGTGGTAAATATATAAATAAGTATTTTGGCAAAAAGCATTTGAAATTTGAATGATAATAAAATGAGGAAAAGTCTATGACTCAAGGAAAGTTTTATTATTCTAGAACCTTACAGCATCACAAAAAAACATTTGTTTATGTATTAGTTTGATATTGCTACTGTAACAAATTACAACAAACTTAGGTTCAAACTACACAAATGTATTACCATATTTCTGTAGGCCAGAAGTCTGACACAGGTCTCACTGAGTTAAAAGCAAGGTATTGGCAGGGCTGCATTTATTCTGGATGCTCTAGGGGACAATATGTTTTCTTGCCTTTCCAGCTTCTAGTGGCTGGCTGTATTCCTTGGTTCATTGCCCACTTCCTTCAAATTCAAAGCCAGTAATTGCAGTTTCAGTTCTTCTCACATTATATTATTCTGTCCTCCTCTTCGTCCTCCCTCTTCCATTTTTAAAGACCCTGGTATTTACGTTATTCCCACCCAAACAATCCAGGATAATCTCCCTAATATCAAGTTAGCTGATTAGCAGCCTTAATACCACTTCAATTTTAACTCCCTTTTGCTAATGTACCACGTTCACATTTCACAGGAATTTGGACACGGAAATATTTGGGGTTCATTATTCTGCCTATAACAGTGTAATACATGTATATCAATGAAAAGGCATTAGAGAAACTCATGGCATACATTGAAGGCCACATTACAAATAAAAACAAAGTAACTATGAAGAAATTTCAGCATGAAACTTACTGAAATTAATAATACTTCAAAGAGTTACATCATATCTGTACTAAACATCTAGGATATTTTAAGTCTGTTTTTTGTTTATTCAATCTCCATACATTTCTAGATAATATCCATCAATGTTTATAAAACCTGGAAAAGTTTTTAATAATGTTATTTTTGAATAACTTTTGCTCTAGCATAAATGATCTAAACACACACGCATGCACACACACGCAACAATCATAGAGAGAGAGAAGAATTAGGGAACAAATTAGGAATAATGTGCATTTTTAATATGAAATGCATTTTCACCTACCCATTATAAAAATCATTTTATAGCTAGCATTCAGTGCTATGGGAATACAAAGAAATTCTCTCTCTCTCCTATCTTGTTGGTGGAACTGTCAGTTCCATAGGGTCAGCATTCTTTCTGTAAAGAATTCAGCAATAGAAACTTTCAAAATCTCCAGGTTTTTTTGCTCTAAAAATCCCATTTTAAAAAATCTATGTATAAAACAGAAATGTGAAAAAAATTCATTACAGCAGAAATAAAAGATCAAGAATTGGAAATGACATAAATTATGGCATATCTATGCAATGGAACACTATACGGTTGTTAAAATTAGGTTTCTAAAATTTTTAGTTTTATGATAAAATATAAGTAAAAGTCTTGTAAGTCACATTATATATGCAATATGATTTCAACTACATGAAAATACACATGTATGGACAAATGACAGAAACAAAATATTATGTGGTAGCTTCTAAGTGATGTAATCTTGAGAATTTTTTATCCTCTTTTCCTAATTTCCAAATGGGCTTGGATAGCTTATACTTTCAGAAATGTATATTTTTTAGAAACAGTACTACTCATTTGAATTAATAAGCCATGTTTTATACAAATATTTGATCATCTCCTTCTGGCATTTTCTTCTCTTCCCTGCCCTCTCATCAAGCACAGAGAAACTGATTAGAGTTAAGACTTTGTTTTATAAATCAAACAAATTAAACGAAAAAGGTAAAAGTTGTATCTCAACCCATTTCTCTTTTAATTTATGAACTAACTTCTTTAAAGTACTGGTATCTACAATCCAATGCCATTTTGGATTTCCTCACATCAGTTTCAAACAGATTCTGTTTTCCGGGAATCCCCTACCTTATTCTCTAGCTAGACAGTAAAAGTAACATTTTCAGAAAACCATAATTTTTAAGTTTAACTCTGCAAGTCAGTTTTTAAAATTTCATATTTATTGAACTATTATAGCATCCTGTGATATATGACACACACACAAAAATTTAAAAGGAAGAGTAAAAGAAAAATAGAAGAAAAGTAAATGTATGCCTCTTTGTTCATTAAAAAAGTAATAAAATAACAAAATGTTGTCTTTTATTGTCAAGCTTAAATAAAAACCAAAGGTCAACATTCAAAATCATCTTAGCTAATTTGTTTTTCACATATTATACATATATATTTGTGTACATACATACACACACTATTATTTTCAAACAAGAAGTAAACATAATCTATTATTAGAAAATCAGTCTAGGAATCCAATATATTCTCCTTTACTACATGCCCTTTGGTAATCAGTTTTCTCCCACTTAAAAAGAAATGGTATACTTGCCTTCATTCATTCAAAGTCTTACCATGGTGCACTGTCCTGATGTATAAATTTCCATGGTGCCTATCAAAGGACAATTTGAAATATTCATATTTATAAAGACTTCTTAAATTGAGACACCATAAATGTATGATAGGGCTTGCATCTTTCCTTGCATTTATTATACCTATTTCCATCAAGGGCTAAGAGTAGAATTCAAGACAAAACAACCTGTCCCACACTGGAATGTTTTGAGTTTAGATACACTGTGGAGAAGGGTAGCAGGAATGAAGACCATTTCTATTCATTGCTCCACTTTGTCCCTCCTCTGTGTACTGACATTGCTCTTGAGAGACAGTCCTCAGAGGGATTAGGCACAAAATATTGAAGGTGCAGCCACTTTACTCAGTCTAAGTGACAAACTTACTTTAAGACACAATCCCTGATTTATCCATCAGAATCATTTCTGGTTATCATGGGAAAATATATCAATTTTTAAAATTTAAACCGAAAAATGAAATTAGACATTTTGTGACAGAAAGCAAGTCTGTTTTGTCCAATTTGTTTGACAACGAGAATTGAATTTTTCAGCCAGGTTATAAGGTGCACATTTTTCATGAATTGAAAGATTTAAGTCTACAATTAAACATTTTGATGGAAATATATATACATATTTTACTTTTTATAAAAAAATGTGTTTTGACATAGATATATTGAAATAAATGATATTTTTATTTTACCAACTCTTTCTGAGTTTACTGAGTTAAATAAGGCACCTTTACATGAAAAAGTAACAGGAATAACTGTCACTTGACAAGCCTTGGGAAAGCCTTATAGTGCTTAGAAAGTTAATGGCTAATGACTGAGTTAAATCTTTTGGCAAGTCAGATGACTTCTAAGTTTTTATTTCTAATAAAATTGAAAGCTATTCTAATCTAATTGACTGTTTAAATATAATTTTAATAATATCTCACTGTGTGATTTTTAACATAAGACTGCAAAAGAACTAAAAATAGCAACATTCTAAAATGTATTTCAATCTACTTATTTATGTTAAAAATGTTTATCTGTATTTTTCAACTATAAAAACAAACAGACAAAAGAAATAAAATTGGGTGGACATAGTGGCAAACGCCTATAATCCCAGTACTTTGGAAGGCCAAGACGAGCAAATCACTTGAGGCTAGGAGTTCAAGAACAGCCTGGCCAACATGGCAAAACCTCAATTCTACTAAAGATACAAAAAATTAGCCTGGCATGGTGGCAGGTACCTGTAATCCCAGCTACTCGGGGGGCTGAGGCAGGAGAATCATTTGGCCCAGGAGACAGAGGTTGCTGTGGGTCGAGATTACTCCACTGCACTCCAGCCTGGGTAACAGAGGAAGACCCTGTCTCAAAATAAATAAATAAATAAATAAAAATGAAATATGTGTCTTACTTACATATAATAAATACACACTAAATATATTTAATATATAATATTTATGTTTAGTATATATTTATAAAATAAATTTATTATTTTAAAATATTACATATATATCTCCACAAATATAATGTATTTAAATATATTGCTTGTGTGTGTGTGTATATATATGTGTGTGTGTGTCTCTCTCTCTCTCTCTCTCTATATATATATATGTATATTTTCCTCTCTCTCTCCACAAATACATCATTCCTTTCAAAACAAAAAAAAAAAAATTCTTCAAGGATCTAGAACTAGAAATATCTTTTGCCAAACAATCCCACTACTGGGTATACACCCAAAGGATTATAAATCATTCTACTAAAAAGACACATGCACACGTATGTTTATTGTGGCACTATTCACAATAGCAAAGACTTGGAACCAACCCAAATGCCTATCAATGTTAGACAGGATAAAGAAAATGAGGCACATATACACCATGGAATACTATGCAGCCATAAAAAGAAATGAGATAATGTTCTTTGTAGGGACGTGGACGAAGCTGCAAACCATCATTTTCAGCAAACTATCACAAGAACAGAAAACCAAACACCGCATGTTCTCACTCATAAGTGGGAGTTGAACAGTGAGAACACATGGACATAGGGAGGGAAACATCACACACCAGGGCCTGTTGGGGGTTGGGGGCTAGGTGAGGGATAGCATTAGGAGAAATACATAATGTAGATAACGGGTTGATGGGTGCAGCAAACCACCATGCCACGTGCATACCTATGTAAGAAAAGTGCGTGTTCTTCTCATGTATCCCAAAACTTAAAGTATAATAACAATTTCTTAAAAAATCCTTTAAATGTTTTTCAAAATTTATAATATTTGCATATTGGTTTGATCAATTATGTACTACTAATACAATTTTTATCATAATTAAAACCTGACAAAAATTTTAACATAGTTTTATGACTATGGGAAATAGAGATTTTAATTTTAATTAATATATTTTGTTGCAAATAATTAAAATAAGCTTACAATAAAATGTTTTCAAGCAATAAAGCGTATTATATTAGGTTAAATCTGACAGAGAAAAATGGATGACAGTATGAGTTCAAGAAAAATAATTGCCAACTATTAAGAAATTTTGTTCAGATTTTTAAAATGTTTGATTGTGGGTTTGATATCACTATGGTATTTAGATTCCATTTGGATTCCATTGTTCCCTTTCTGTTGTATAGCTTTAGTTCACAATGGCAATATTCACAATAAACTGGAAACTTTGCAACTCTTTAAAATAAGAAGGAAAAATTTAGGCGGTAGCTTAATATTGTGTAAGCGTATATACAGAGACCACAAGAGAAAAAAGTTATGGCCACATTAAAACTTCGTGTGTCTCCTTCATTTTGAATAAACAGAAGGGCAGTCACCCAGAAAAGATATCTAACCAGATCCTTCATTTAGGCAAAGATTTCTATAGATTGTTGCAGTGAAGGCTAAATAACATTTCCATCTATGACCATAAGTTGGATGTAACAAGGAAGGAGAGCTTTAAACCAATTTTAAGTGAAAGAAGGGGGGACGGGGGAGGATTTCCCTGAAGAGTGGTAACCAGAAATAGTTTAATGGCTAGAAGTTTGCTCCTACCACATGATTTATGATATGCCTAGACAAACCAAACAAACCAGAGTTCAACAAGTCCAGTTCCTTTGACTGATGCAATCCTTTTGACAGACTATTTGGATATCCCTATATGGTAACTTGAATCATTGGAAGATGACTATGGTTAATACAGCTAAATTACCAAAAATGGTGGGTTAATTTGGGGCCACACTGAAGCCAGGGCACATAGCATACCTGTGAGATATTCAGGTATGCATGGGTTGGTGTGATACCACTGAGAAAAGTAGAAGACTATTTTTGTTTGTTTGTTTGTTTGTTTGTTTTGGTTTATTTGTTTTGAGACAGAGTTTTGCTGGGAATGCAGTGGCTCAATCTCGGCTCACTGCAACCTCCACCTCCCAGGTTCAAGTGATTCTCCTGCCTTAGCCTCCCAAGTAGCTGGGATTACAGGCCCCTGCCACCATACCCGGCTAATTTTTTGTATTTTTGGTAGAGACGAGGTTTCACCATATTAGGCAGGCTGGTCTCAAACTCCTGACCTCAGATGATCCACCCACTTCTGCCTCCCAAAGTGCTGGGATTACAAGCATGAGCCACTCTGCCCGGCCTTCTTCTTCTTTTAAATGACTTGAGCACTCCTCTTTTGACAGTGACTAAAGGTAAGTGTTTTAAAAGGCTCTTTCATGCATTTTATTTCTTCTTTCTTTTACTCTGTATTGAGGTATGTACAAATTGCACAAATCTTAAATGTAGAACTTGAATAAATTTTGAAATGCATATGCATATGGAACTTCCATACAGATAAAAATGTAGAACATTACTAATGCCAGAGAAACCTCTTCTTGCATGCTCCCAGTCATTATCAATCTTCTCTACCCCACCAAAAGTAGGCACTATTCTACTTCTAGGTAAATTTTACCTACTTTTTGAACTTCATAAAACAGAATTATATAATAGATACTCCTTTATGTCTGAAGATTGAAAAAACAAGTCAAATGATATGAGGGTATCTTGGCAATATATATATCTGACAAGGAACTTGTACCTAGGATATAGAAATAAGAAAAAGACCAAACATCCAATTTAAAAATAGGAAAAAGACTTGAACAGGCTCATTACTACAGAGAACAGTCAAATGATACGTCATGCATCTTGAATATCCTCCTTTTAAGTCCTGATAATAAAATGTTGCTGAGTTACTGAGGGTGTGAAAAACAATCTGCTGTAGAAACCTTAGTTTTAAGGCAATTGTAGCTTTCATGGGAGGAAAAAGGAAGGAATTTAGCTACTGTAAGCATATATGCATCAAAAGCTGTGAAATCAGAGCTTGGCCTAAAATATAAAAAACATACACACACATTCATGGAAGAGGAAATTATATTAACTTTAAGAATTCTTCTACTGACCCAGATATTTTGAAATTTGAATTATTTCTTAAATTGACTGAAATCAAGTCTTGGAAAATTAGTGATGAATAAAGAGATTGAGTAACACACATTTCCTTAAAGGAAATGAAAGTGATAAATATCAAGTTGTTAGAAAGCACTGTCAAATTTAAAATACATACAAAAATAAGAAAAACATATATTTGACAACATAGGAAGAGATTAAGGGATGTGGTTAGTTAGTACAATGATGAATAGTTTCAAAGATCAAAAAAGTCACTTCCTATTCCTGGCATCCCTTTTTCTTTCTTCCTTTCTTCCCTCTTTCTCTTCTTTTCTTCCTTCCCTCCTTTCTATGTCCTTTGTTGCTAAATGCTCTGCTACCTTTGACCTTGATTTTTCCTCATACTTCATTTAAAATAACACATCCATTCTGATAGTGATAAGAAAGAATGCAGATTTTAATCTTAAAAGATTGTTTATTTATTTGAATTAGCTAACATTTTTTTCACATATTCATAAAACATCTGTTGAACATCTATGCTCAAGGCACTGTGTAAGTAAAATGGAAAGCAAGATAAATAAAGCTTCTGACCTTAAGAAATAAAGAGTGCAGTAGTTGAAATAAGTCATGTGGGAAAATGCCATAATTCAGTGTAAATAGTAGTACTGGCTACACTAGAAATAAAATCATTGCTATTTCTTCTTGACATGGGGAAAGGGTGGATAAAGTGATTAAAAATGAAAAGGTGATATTTGACTGGTTTAATATTTTATGTGAGTAGTGTTGTACAGCTGAAGCAAAACTTAGACAAATGTCTTGGGAATGTCTTTCCTGATGATTTTCTTTCCCATGCCTCCTTAATCATCGAAGTCAGCCTTTTGTCCAAAGATAAGAGTATAGGGCCGGGCGCAGTGTCTCACGCCTGTAATCCCAGTATTTTGGGAGGCCGAGACGGGCGGATGACGAGGTCAGGAGATCGAGACCATCCTGGCTAACACGGTGAAACCCCGTCTCTACTAAAAATACAAAAAAAAATTAGCCAGGTGCGGTGGCGGGCACCTGTAGTCCCAGCTACACCTACAAGGGAGGCTGAGGCAGGAGAACGGTGTGAACCCGGGAGGCGGAGCTTGCAGTGAGCCCAGATTGTGCCACTGCACTCCAGCCTGGGCCACAGAGCGAGACTCCATTTCAAAAAAAAAAAAAATAAGAGTATATAAAAAAGCACTATGGCAGTAATCTGCTACATCAGAACGGAGAACTATTGCTAATTTCTACTTCTACTCTGACCTTGGTATTCCAGAACTGAATAACTCTTTCTAAACTTGTACTGCATTCCACAAATTGCTGGATTTTTCTGACCCTGAATCCTAATATTCCACTAACTTCATTCCTGATACCTACCTGTAAACTATCCTAATCTAGCATTTTTTTCTTTTATTATTATACTTTAAGTTCTAGGGTACATGTGCATAACGTGCAGGTTTGTTACATATGTATACTTGTGCTGTGTTGGTGTGCTGCACCCATCAACTCGTCATTTACATCAGGTATAACTCCCAAAGCAATCCCCCGCTTCCCCCTCCCCATAATAGGTCCCAGTGTGTGATGTTCCCCTTCCCCAGTCCAAGTGATCTCATTGTTCAGTTCCCACCTATGAGTGAGAACATGAGGTGTTTGGATTTCTGTTCTTGCTATAGTTTGCTGAGAATGATGGTTTCCAGCTGCATCCATGTCCCTACAAAGGACACAGACTCATCCTTTTGTATGGCTGCATAGTATTCCATGGTGTATATGTGCCACATTTTCTTAATCTAGTCTGTCACTGATAGACATTTGGGTTGATTCCAAGTCTTTCCTATTGTGAATAGTGCCGCAATGAACATATGTGTGCATGTGTCCTTATAACAGCATGACTTATAATCCTTTGGGTGTATACCCAGTAATGGAATGGCTGGGTCATATGGTACATCTAGTTCTAGATCCTTGAGGAATCGCCATACTGTTTTCCATAATGGTTGAACTAGTTTACAATCCCACCAACAGTGTAAAAGTGTTCCTATTTCTCCAAATCCTCTCCAGCATCTGTTGGTTCCTGACTTTTTAATGATTGCCATTCTAACTGGTGTGAGATGGTATCTCATTGTGGTTTTGATTTGCATTTCTCTGATGGCCAGTGATGATGAGCATTTTTTCTTGTGTCTGTTGGCTGTATGCATGTCTTCTTTGGAGAAATGTCTGTTCATATCCTTTGCCCACTTTTTGATGGGGTTGTTTGTTTTTTTCTTGTAAATTTGTTTGAGTTCTTTGTAGGTTCTGGATATTAGTCCTTTGTCAGATGAGTAGATTGCAAAAATTTTCTCCCATTCTATAGGTTGCCTGTTCACTCTGATGGTAGTTTCTTTTGCTGTGCAGAAGCTCTTTAGTTTAATTAGATCCCATTTGTCAATTTTGGCTTTTGCTGCCATTGCTTTTGGTGTTTTAGACATGAAGTTCTTGCCCATGCCTATGTCCTGAATGATATTACCTAGGTTTTCTTCTAAGGTTTTTATGGTTTTAGGTCTAACATTTAAGTCTCTAATCCATCTTGAATTAATTTTGGTATAAGGAGTAAGGAAAGGATCCAGTTTCCTTTCCTTACTTACATAAGCTTACCATAAGCTTTCTACTTATGGCTAGCCAATTTTCCCAGCACCATTTATTAAATAGGGAATCCTTTCCCCATTTCTTGTTTTTGTCAGGTTCGTCAAAGATCAGATGGCTGTAGATGTGTGGTATTATTTCTGAGGACTCTGTTCTGTTCCATTGGTCTAATCTAGCATTTTTAATACTTAGATCACCATCCATCATCTATTCTTTCATTCTCGCTTCCGCATGCCACATCCTGAACCCTGGTTGGTCCTTGGTTAAGAATACCTTCATCCATTTGGGTCTGTTTGTTTCTTTGTATTTTAACACTGGAAAGACTTCCTGGTTTCAGATAGTCTTTCTGGTTTCATAGTCCATCTGCCCTTCCCCACGATAACAAAGAGATATCTTATCTTGCTCCCTCCTGGTTTTCACCTATGTCTAAAACACTTTCACTTTCTAGATCCCAGGCTTTCCTAGGCTGGCTGGTCTTACAGCTATGGAAGTTCCATGCACCACAATGAGACAGCGGAAAGAGATTTTCTTTTAAGTAAAAGTATGTAATTAATCCAAATCAGGATATCACTTTTTAAATCTTTGTATGTATCATCTGTATGTATTTCATGAATTTCCTTTATGCTTTCATAATACACTGAGTCATAACCTGGAGTCATTTTCTCAAAGTCTGGTTCACCTGCGTCAGAGTATCCTAAGAGTATTTGAAGACTCCTAGACTCCATTGCAACCTACAGAATGAGAAACTCTGAGCCTGAGGCTTACATATCAGAATTTTTCTTAACAAGCTCCAAAGGTAATTCTTATACACTCCAAAGTCTACAAACAAATGAAACAGAACAACTTTATGAACAGACTGACCATCAACAAATTTAAGTATTTACTGTTGCCTACTCTTTGATTGGCATTATGGGAGAAATTTAAAGGGACTGTCTGTCAGAAACAAGATTTTTTTTGAACTGATTGCTAGGGGAGGTTGAGGTGGGAAGATGATGATTTCAGCTTTGGACAGGAAGAAATTCACATGAGACCCCTGGAAATAAGTGGTTGAAGGGGAAGTGAAAGATGTCTAAATTATCAAAGGCACTGTGGAACTGAACAATGTAACAGTCAATATTTCTTATTTGTTTTCCTATTTTGATTATTTAATAAATCCAGATTTTAATATTATTGGTGCCCATCTCACAGCTAGTCATAGGAAAACTAAGTTAATAAGAAAAAATGCTACCCAATATTCTTTCGTGGCAGGTATCGGTGACTATTTGTCAAATACATGCTCAAAAATTTACAGAAGTCTGAAAATTTTGGCAAACTCAGAGGCTGGCTACAACATGCCAACGGCTACTTCTTCATTCTTGTCTCCCCTAATTTGACTTAAAGTTTTCTGCTAGCTCCTACTGTGAACTCAGATGTCTCATCAGGGACAAATTATTATTAAAACAGTTTTACAACCATTATTGATTTACATATCTGTCTCCATATACATCAGCTTTCAATGGCTGCTGTAACAAATTACCACAAACTTAGTGGGCTAAAACAACACAAATTTATTATTAGCAAGTCCAACATGGTCCTCACTGGACTAAAGTCAAGGTGTTGAAAAAACCACAGTCCTTCTTGGAGGCTCTAGGAAAGAAGCGCTTCCATGCTTTTTCCAGATTTTAGAGGACACCTAATTTCCTTGGCTCATGGCCTCTTTACTCTGTTTTCAAAGCCAACAGTGTCACTTCTCATTCTGATCTCTGCTGGGAAAAGTTGTCAGCCTTTAAGGAATCATGTGATTGGGTTGGACCCATTCAAATAATCCAGAATAATCTTCCAATCTCAAAGTCCTTAACATCAATCACAAATGCAAGGTCTTTTTGCCATGTAAAGAACGAAACACAATTACAAATTTTAGGGGTTAGTACATTTTGAAGCAGCCATGATTCTGCTTACCATATCCTACAAAACCATGCACCTCTTAAGAGAAAGGAACATGCCTTTCTATCTTCATTTTTGCAATGTTAGATATGATGGAAGCTCGATGTTTGTTAAATGTTGTTGAGTGAACATGAGTTTGAGGTTGATGGTGACATTTATAACTTTCTGTAGAAAGGGGCAATATTCACAAACTAAAATGACTCAAAGATGTCATAAAGATAATGTGCACTTTTAAGGGAAGTTTTAACTACTAGTAGTTATTACCTACTCAAATTGTTCTTACTAAAGGTGAAATTAAATGAAATAAAAGAAGAAACAGTCTTCTTGAAAAGTTAGTAAACTCTTGAGAGGTTATTTTATACATTCTTCAATTTTGATGTACTCTGCTAGACTATCTGCTCATACAATTTATATATCGCTTATCTTGCCTATCTAGCACATTAAGTGTGGCAGATTCTTTGGGAAAATAGATGCAATAATTCTTCCATGCTTACAATACACATACCCCTTTGCCATGCAACTTTGCCATTGCTCCCGTTAGAACATCTAGTGGAGTCTATTTCCGTACACTTCAGGTCTCATCTTAGATATATGATTTGCTTTAGCCAATGGGACATCAGCAAATTTAAAGCAGAGCTTGAAAACTGCTTGCTGATTAGGGCTGGGCTTCCCTTGTGTGGTGAACCTCTGTGATACCTTATAAATAAGCACAGGATAGCCTCAATGAAGGGTAAGAGGCCATATGGTAAGAGGCCCCAGATGTCCCAGCTAAAGTACCAGATATGTAACAAAACCATTCTAGACCATCCAGGTTAACCCAAACCAGCCCAGATGAGAAAAACTGACTTACCAATGCATAGAATTGTGAGATTTAAAAATTTAAGCGTAATGTTTTAAGCCGCTAAACTTTGAGGTGGTTTGTTAAACAGTAAAAACTGATAGATCCAAAAATTGCTTTCACAGAAACTGTGTAGTAAGGGTCAACACATTCTACCTCCCATCTGCTCAGTGAGGAACAAACTTACTGTATAGTCCTTGGCATCTGGTGTAAATTTATCTTATCCACTTTTCTCATTTTTTACAGTAATTCTCTTTATTCTCATCAGTGGTTTTCTCCTGAAGGAGTCCAGACCATTTTTTAAATTTTGTTTACTACACTTTAACTACATTAACCCCCAGTTTGCCATTACTGCATGTAATTTTTTATAACGGGAGCAAAGTATTCAATGAAGTCCTTTCTATAAGGGCCCCAAAATTGAGAAGTGCCTAAGTCCCCATTAGAGAATAGCTAAATAAATTATGGAATTTGATGGAACAATATTCAGCCACTGAAAACTATGGTTTTTGAAAATATTTAGGAACAATGAAAATGCTTACACAGTAATATAAAGTGAAAAGAGTATGATTCAAAATTATGAATATAGCTATTCATATATCCATACAAAGAATGTTAACAGCAGCTATCTCTAGATGATGATATTTAAATGATTACTTACTGGATTCTAAAATGTTTTTCTTTGCCAGTCCTATACAATATATATTTATTACTTCTATAAACAGGAAAAAAATTGTATAAATCATAGTCTCACTTTATCCCATGTTTCTCCAAACTAATCTTTAAAATTTATTTTGTAAATTACATGAATAAACATTTAAAAGTAACAAGTAAATTTTCTTTTGGCCTCTAGAGTTTAAATTGAATCCTCAAGGTTTTTTTCAAGAAATTATCTAATATGGACACTATGGTAGGTAAAAAATTTAAAACCAAATGAGATATAAATGAAGAAATATTGAGAGATGCTACAGCCTCAACCACATAGGTGCATTCACTCTGTTTTTAGAAATGATAATCAGGACTATTGGGAAAATGGCAGATAGGAGACAGGACTGATGTACAGCTCCTACTTGGACAGACACAAAAGCATCTAGAGACTCACATTCTGAACTTTTGCTCCAAGAACCATTGCAGGAACATACCAGGAAAACCAAAAAATTCACAGACCCTTTGAAAGAAACAGCTTGTCACTGCAAACACAGTGAGACAGCCAAAAAAAACTGTGAGTTCCCAAAGTGTGAGGGGAGGGGGAAAGTCAGCCTCCTAACACACATCCACACTAAGTAACCTGAAAATCCAGATCACGGGAGGAGGGTTTAAGCTTACCTAGAGCTGAAACAGATATAGGGAGTTGAGTGAAATGTAGAAGCAGCAGCAGGAAGAGCCCTGTAGGTACTACCAGTCCCTAGCTGGAGTTCAGGGAAGCCATTGCTGGCCTTATCTCACAGAGGTCCTTGGGGAAAGGAAGGCAGCTAGTGGAATAGGGGAGGGGCCACAGAGTGAAGGAAGCTCTTAGCTGAACTTTGTAATAATTTCGACTGAGCACAAATTTTCCTGAAGAGAATCCCAAGGGATGAACAAGAAGTGCAGATATGAATGCAGAAGCTGCAGCAGTAGGTGCAGGCAGACAGGGAGGGTCCAGGCCTGAGATCCCTGCTTGCTTTCTCAGTAGGGAGGCTTATAGCCTGGGGCAAGATCTCAGCTGGCTGGCTGCCTGAATATAAACTCAGGGAGGTTGGAAGTGACATGGTGGGAGTGAGACTGTCCTGGCTGGCAATGTGGGAGCTGGGTAAGGCCTGTCACTGATGGCTTTCCCCCACTTCCCTGTTGACCAGTATGATGCAGCAGTTGCAGCCATAATCCCCTGGAAACACAACTCCAGTGACCTAAAAATCCACTACCCCCAACCCCTACAGTGGCTGCAGCAAGCCCTGCCCAAGGAGGGTATGAGCCCAGACAAGCCTAACATTTCCCCTACCTGATCATTTTTCAGTACCTGCCCTGGTAGCTGAAGACAAAAGACATAAACTCTTGGGAAACTAATGGCCCCACCCATCTCCTGAGAAATCCAAGTACACATCCTGGCCAACATAAGGCAAGATTATATCCTCTTCTACTACCGCAACTGGTAATCTCTTGAAAGCACCACCTCCTGCTGGAGGTCAACCAACTCAAGCCACTACAGCAACTCACAACAGAACAACCATGCTCCAAAAAGGAGAAAACAACAGCAAATTCAACCACCTGCAACATGCTGGCATAGCCAGAGGTCCTGAGTCTGTCCACCTGACAACTTTACTGCTTGCATAACCAGCATTTGAGAAAACCAGCACCCAAAGCAAAACTACAACCAAAGACTCCCACAGAATCCACTTCACTCCCCTGCCACCTCCACTGGAGCAGGTGCTGGTATCCACAGCTGGGAGACCTGAACATGGATCGCAGAATTCTTTATAGACATTTCCTGGCACCAGCATATAGCCTGGTAACCCTGCTAGGTGGCTAGACTCAAAAGGGCAATAACAACCACTGCAGTCTGGCTCCTAGGAAGCCCCATCCCTAGAGGAATGGGAATAATGCCACATCATTGATCCTGTGGGACAAAAGAATCTAAGCAGAAGCCCTTGATTTTAAGATCTTTCCACTGAAACAGTCTACCCAAATCTGAAGGGACCAGAAAAGTAGTTCTGGTAATATTACAAAACAAAGTTCTATAACACCCCCCAGAAAATCACACTAGATCTCCAACAATAGATCTAAGCCAAGGAGAAATCTCTGAATTGCCAGAGAAGGAATTCAGAAGGTTGATTATTAAGCTGCTCAAGGAGGCAACAGAGAAAGGTAAAAAACAACTTAGAAAATAGTCTTAAAATTACAGGATATGGATGAAAAGGTCTCCAGAGAAATAGATAACATTAAAAACACACACACACACAATCACAACTTCTGAAAATGAAAGACACACTAAAGAAATACAAAATGTACTGGAAAGTCTCAACAATAGAATAGAACAAGTAGAAGAAAGAATTTTAGAACTCAAAGATAAGGCTATTGAATTATCCCACTCTGACAAAGACAAAGAAAAAAGAATAAAATAAATAAACAAAGCCTCCAAGAAATTTGGGATTATGTTAAATGATCAAATGACCAAACCTAAGAATAACTGGTGTTCCTGAGGAAGAAGAGAAATATAAAAGTTTAGAAAACTTATTCGAGGGCATAATTGAGAAAAATTTCCCTGGTATAGGTAGAGATCTAGACATCCAAATGTAAGAGGCTCAAAGAACACCTGGGAAACTCATCACCAAAAGGTCATCACCTAGGCACACAGTCATCAGGTTATCTAAAATCAAGATGAAGGAAAGAATTTTAAGAGCTGTGAGACAATAGCATCAGGTAACCTACGGAGGAAAACCTGTCAGATTAACAACAGATTTATCAGGAGGAACCCTGCAAGCCAGAAGAGATTGGGATCCTATCTTTAGCCTCCTGGAATAAAATAATTATCAGCCAAGAATTTTGTTTCTGGTGAAATAATGCTTCATAAATGAAGGAGAGATAAAGTCTTCTTCAGACAATCAAATGCAGAGGTAATTTGCCACTACCAAGCCAGCACTACAAGAAATGCTAAAAGGAATTCTAAATCTTGAAACAAAACCTCAAATTACACCAAAATATAACTTCTTTAAAACATAAATGTCACAGGGCCTATAAAGCAATAACACAATGAAAAAAAAAAAAACCGATATTCCAGCAAGAACCAGCATGATGAATGGAATGGTACCTGACATCTCAATACTAATGCTAAATGTAAAGGGCCTAAATGTTCCACTTAAAAGATATAGAATAGCAGAATGGATACAAATCAACCAACCCAGTATAATATCTGCTGTCTTCAAGAGACTTATCTGACGTATAAGAATGCACATAAACTTAAGATGAAGGGGTAGAAAAAGATATTCCATGCAAACGGAAACCAAAAGTGACAAGAGTAGCTATTCTTATATCAGACAAAACAGACTTTAAAGCAACAACAGTTTAAAAAGACAAACAGCAACATTATATAATGATGAAAGGATTAGTCCAACAGAAAAATATCGCAATCCTAAATATATATGCACCTAAAACTGGAGCTACCAAATTTACAAAACAATTACTACTAGACTTAAGAAATGAGATAGGCTGGGCGCTGTGGCTCACGCCTGTAATCCCAGCACTTTGGGAGGCCGAGGCGCGCAGATCACGAGGTCAGGAGATCGAGACCACGGTGAAACCCTGTCTCTACTAAAAAAAATACAAAAAATTAGCTGGGCATGGTGGCGGGCGCCTGTAGTCCCAGCTACTCGGGAGGCTGAGGTAGGAGAATGGCGTGAACCGGGAGGCAGAGCTTGCAGTGATCCGAGATCGCACCACCGCACTCCAGCCTGGGAGACAGAGTGAGACTCCATCTCAAAGGAAAAAAAGAAAGAAGAAGAAATGAGATAGATAGTAGCACAATAATACAGGGTGACTTCAATACTCCACTGAAAGCACTAGACAAGTCATCAAGGCAGAAAGTCAACAAAGAAACAATAGACTTAAACTATACCTTAGAACAAATGGACTTAACAGATTTTTACAGAGCATTCTACCCCACAACTGCATGACATACATTATTTTCATCAGTGCATGGAACATTCTCCAAAATAGATCATATAATTGGCCACAAAACATGTCTCAATAAATTTAGGAAAATAAAAATTATACTAAGTACTCTCTCAGACCACATGGAATGAAATTGTAAATTAACTCCAAAAAGAACCCTGAAAACTATAGGAATACATGGAAATTAAATAATCTGCTCCAGAATGCTTTTTGTGTCAACAAATAAATCACGATGGAAATTAAAAATTCTCTGAACTGAATACTAATAGTGACACAACCTATCAAAACCTCTGGGATACAGCAAAAGCAATGCTAAGAGGAAAGTTAAGCATTAAATGCCTACATCAAAAAGTCTGAAAGAGCATAAATAGACAATCTAAGATCACACCTCATGGAACTAGAGAAACAAGAACAAACCAAACCCAAACCCAGCAGAAGAAAAGAAATAAACAAGATCAGAGCAGAAATGAATAAAATTGAAACAAAAAAAAAATACAAAAGATAAATAAAACAAAAATTTGTGTTTTTTTGTAAAGATAAAATTTATACACCTTTAGTGAGATTAATCAAGAAAAGAAAAGATCCAAATAAGCTCAATTAAAAATGGAATGGGATATACTAATATTACAACCAATACCACAGAAATACAAAAGATCATGTAAGTCTGCTATGAACACCTTTATCTACATAAACTGAAAAACCTAGAGAAGAAGGATAAATTTTTGGAAACACCCAACCATCCTAGATTAAACCAGGAAGAAACAGCAACGCTGAACAGACCAGCAACAAGTAGCAAGATTGAAACTGTAATAATAAAATTGCCAAGAAAAAAAGTACAGGATCAGATGGATTCATAAGTGAATTCTATCAGACGTTCAAAGAAGAAATGGTAACAATCCTACTGAAACTATTCCAAAAGATAGAGAAAGAGGGAATCCTTCTTAAATCATTCTATGAAGCCAGTATTACTGTGATACCTAAACCAGGGAAGAACATAACAAAGGAAAGAAAACAATAGACCAATATCCCTGATGAATATAGATGCAAAAATCCTCAACAAAACACTAGCTAACCAAATCCAACAGCATTTCAAAAAGATAATCCACCATGATCAAGTAGATTTCATACCAGGGATGCAGGGTTGTTTTAACATACACAAGCCAATAAACGTGATACACCACATAAAGAGAAGTAAACCCAAAATCATGTGATGATCTCAATTGATACAGAAAAAGGATTTGACAAATTCTGGCATCCTTTATGATTAAACGCCTCAGCAAAATTGGCATAGAAGGTAATAAAAGCCATCTATGGCAAACCCACAGCCAACATTATACTAAATGAGGAAAAGTGAAAAGCATTTTCCCTGAGATCTGAAATAAGGCAAGGATGCCCACTTTCACCACTTCTATTCAGCATAGTACTGGAAGTACTAGCCAGAGCAATCAGACAAGAGAAACACCAAAATAGTAAAGAGGAAGTCAAAGTGTCCCTATTTGCCAATGATAAGATGTATACTTTGAAAACTGTAAAGACTAATCCAAAAAACTCCTAGATATGATCAATGAGTTCAGTAAAGTTTTAGGATACAAAATCAATGTACACAAATCAGTAGCATTGTTATATACCAACAGCCACCAACCTGAGAATCAAATCAAGAACTCAACCCCTTATACAACAGCTGCAAGAAACAAAAAGATAACAACAACAAAAAAAGAACCACTTAGAAATATACCTAACCAAGGAGGTAAAAGGTCTCTACAAGGAAAACTACAAAACACTGTGGAAAGAAATCATAGATGATACAAACAAATGGAAACACATCCCATGCTTATTGATGGGTAGAATAGGTATTGTGAAAATGACCATACTGGCAAGAGCAATCTATAAATTCAATGCAATTCCCATCAAAATACCATCATTATTCTTCACAGAACTAGAAAAAACAATTCTAAAATTTGTATGGAACAAAAAAAGAGCCCACATAGCCAAAACAGTACTAAGCAAAAAGAACAAATATGGAGGCATCACATTACCTGATTTCAAACTATACTACAAGGCTATAGTTACCAAAACAGCATGGTACTGGTATAAAAACAGACATATAGACCTATGGAACAGAATAGAGAACCCAGAAATAAAGCCAAATACTTACAGCCAACTATCTTCGACAAAGGAAACAAAAACATAAAGTGGGGAAAGGCCATCCTATTCAACGAATGGTGCTGGAATAATTGGCAAACCATATATAGAATAAAACTGGATCCTCATCTCTCACTCTATATGAAAATCAACTCAAGATGGATCAAACACTTAAATCGAAGACCTGAAACCATAAAAATTCTAGAAGATAACATCACAAAAGCTCTTCTAGACATTGGCTTAGGCAAAGACTTCATGATCAAGAAGCAAAAGGAAATGCAAGAAAAACAAAGATGAATAGATAGGACTTCATTAAACTAACAGGCTTCCTCATAGTAAAAGAAATAATCAACAGAGTAAACAGATAACCCACAAAATGGGAGAAAATCTTCACAATCTACACATTGACAAAGGACTAATATACAGAATGTATAAGGAACTCAAACAAACCAGCAAGAAAAAAACTAAATCATCCCATTAAAAAGTGGGCTAAAGACTTAAGTAGACAATGCTCTAAAGAAGATATACAATTGGCCAACAAACAGGTGATAAAATGCTCAACATCACTAATTATCAGGGAAATGCAAGTCTAAACCACAGTGCAATATCACCTTACTCCTGCAACATTGACCATAATTTAAAAAATCAAAAAATAATAGATGTTGGTGTGGATATGGTGAAAAGGGAACACTTTTACACTGTTAGTGGGAATGTAAACTAGTACAACCACTATAGAAAACAGTATGGGGATTCATTAAAGAGCTCTAAGTAGAATCACCATTCAATCCAGCAATCCCACAGCTGGGATTCTACTCAGAGGAAAAGAAGTCATTATATGAAAAAGACACCTGTACATGCATGTTTAGCACCACAATTCACAATTGCAAAGATATGGAACCAACCTAAGTGTCCTTCAACCAATGAGTTGATGGCATTACAGCAACCTGGATGGCAGGCTGAAATTCTCAGCAATCTGGATGCAGTTGGAAACATTATTCTAAGTGAAGTAACTCAGGAATGAAAAACCAAAATCGTATGTTCTCACTTATAAGTGAGAGCTAAGCTATGAGGACAAAAGGCATAAGAATGATATAATGAACTCTGAGGACTTGCGGGGAAAGGTGGGAAATGGGTGAGGGATAAAAGACTACATATCGGGTGCAGTGTACACTGCTTGGGTGATGCGTGCCCCAAAATCTCAGACATCACACCTAAAGAACTTATCCATGTAACCAAACACCATTTGTTTCCCAAAAATTATTGAAATGATAATTTTAAAAAAGAAAGATAATAATCAGTCACATCATGAGGCTTTTTTCCTCAAAATGTTGTTTTTGATATAAAATAATGTATAAAATGTATTAGAGTTAGACTAACCTAAGTATCCACGAAAAATAGTATTTTCATTATATATTATTTGAGCAAAGATACAAATATTGTACTCTTAGTAATAAACTTGTTTTTATAAGGATATAGATAACAATTATAAAACTACTTGTGTTATTTAGGATTTAGCAAAGAAGTAAGTATATTGTGTGTAAGGAGAGTCAAATACCTCATTGCCAGAAGAATTTACAAATAAGGTAAGAGAGAAAGTTAGAATGGACCTATGTTTTTGGATTAGAATTGGATGTATCAGTATGAACATATATTTTTTAAAGTGCAGATAGATATGGAAACAGATATAAATTGTATGTAAGAATGTGTGCATGCACGTGTGCACACACACATATGCACTGAGATAAACACAAATCACTTCACTATTCTTAATAAAAGTGAATAATATGAATTTGAACATGAGAACATCAGACAAATTCAAATGGAGATATATTTTTTCTGTAAAATACTATTACTCTTAGAAGATACCAATATCGAGAATAGAAAGCTAAGATGGAAGAACTGCCCATATGCTCCAAAGCCAAGGAGACATGACAACTAAATGCAGTTTGGGGATTCAGGACTGGGTCTTGGACCAGATAAAGAATACTAGTTGGAAAATTGGAGAAATTTGAATAAGGGCTGTAGATTGGTTAATAGTAACATATCAATATCAATTTCCTAGCTTTGATGGTTTTATTATGGTTATATAAGATGTTAACATATGAAGAAGATGGGTGAAAGAATTCTTTATACCATTTTTGGAGGTGTTTTGTAGGTCTGGAAATATTTCAAAATTAAAAGTTAAAAAAGGTTTTAATGTGGAGCAAGGAAATTTTATTTTGATGTCACGCAAATTCTTTTCTAAATTTAATTCCTATATCTGCATTTAATTGTCATCTTATCTTTTTTAATGACTTTCCTTGCCATAGCATTAATGACTCTAGAAGTGGCAAAAGGAATAAAATCTCACAATTTCTTCTTCCAATAATTTCCTTCTCTCCTTTTCAAATTGAATTGTTACTCTCTCATCAAACCTCTTAAGAGAGAAATTCTTATTAATGTTTTTAAAATTTTATGTATTACACAGCATTTTGTAAACTTCTAACATCATTGAAATACTATAATAATGTAATTCTGGACACTGTGGTTAAGTAATTACTACTATCTTGATAGCTATTCAAAATAATGTAGTTAAAGCATTATTCTAAATTCTATAATTAAATAATTAGACTTGTCTTGCTTGCATGCTACTTTTCTTATTATCTCTGTTTTTCTTTTTTTTTTTTTTTTCTTCCTGAGGCAATTTTGACATATCTCTGGAGTGTGCTGGGGTTTTATTTTTGTTTGTTTTGGTTTTTTGGTTCTTGGATATTTTTACTGTTTCCTAGAGTGGGATCATTTTATTTTCCAAGTGATTTTCTTTTCTTCTTTTTTCTTTGCTTTTTCTTCTCCCTTTTCTTGTTTAATTTAATATACATAATGCCAAATTATGATCAGCCTTTTTTAAATGTACAGTTCAGTAATATTAACTGTGTTCACATTGTTAAAAATGTTCTGGAGATTGGTTCATTTTCTTTTTTATTTTTATTCATGTACCTCCCCAAAAAACAAAGCAACGATGATTTGTTTTGTTCTGGAGAATCATTAAGGAGAGTGTATTTCTCTTTTTATAAACCACTTTTTCAGGCATTTGGAATTAGCTACATGAAATATGAATAAAAGTATTAGAAGTAATTTTGAACTAAAATGATTAGAAACAAAAACCAAGCTTGGAGAAGCAGAGAGCTAAAATACAGTCATGTGCCTCTCATATAGAACTTTTCTATCCAGTGAACTCAACTGTGCAGAATACAGCTTATGAGATAAGTATGTAAATAAAAGGTCTCTAGGGGAACAAAATTAATGTTGTAAAATCCATTTCTTAAAGTTTATATGTCTCAGGTACAGAAGCATCTCATGCCTTCATTTAAGAGTTACTCCTTACTTTAAGGGCAAAATCACTACAAACTACAAATAGAAAATATGAGATTAAAAAGAGAGAGTCTTATAGGCAATATTGGTTCTGTATTGCAAAAAGGGTACATGTAGAAAGAAGCAGAAAAATGTGAAAAGCAGACACAATAATACTATAAATAAATAGAAAAAAATGGGTGTATTGTTAAGGAATAAAAGTGTCCTTCACATCTCAAAATTCCTAGGAGCTATCATAAAGTTAAAAAACATTATGACAACTGACACTTATAACAATATTGTCAGTATATTCTACTTTTAAATATTAGAGGTGAAAATAAATTCTAAGTGATTTCTAGGTTTTGGTATTGAGAGGTTTAACTTATATAATATAGGCTGCATTTTAGAAGGCTTTCCATCTAAAATATATAGTGGCTTTTGTTTTATATTTACTCTGTTGTTTAAATTTTAGGCACTTCACACCAGTGTGGGAGACAGACTTATGCTAGGAGTTTGTACCATAACCATTATTTTTCCAAAGCCGAATGTCACACAGCTAGTTATTCTATTTTTCCAGTTAAAAAAAAAAAAATCACAATGCCAATAATGAGAATCCTATTATTTCAAAGTGTATTTTTTCCCAAATACTGACATTTGGTTAAAATTTTACTAGACGTGTAGTATTGGAACAAGATGACAAAGGTAAACACTAAAGAAATGTCTGGAGAGATCAGACTAAAAATGCTTCAAGACATTCACTGAGAAATAACCAAGGTCATTTATGGAAAATTTTATCTCAAGTAGATGCCATTGGGCAAGTAACAGAGGCCTAAAAGGAAAATACCAATAAAACTTGAGACTACGAACTATGTGAGGTCAAGAATCCTGGCTCTCTTCAGCACTATATTGCCAATGCCTGTCATATGGAACAAAGAAGGTTTAAGGCAACATTAGGACCTGGCCTGGATGCTTTCCACACACTATTACTCTTCTCATTTTCTCAGTGTTCCAGTGAGCTAGGAAGATATGACACAGGAAGCAAGCACATTTCCTTTCTGGATTTTAAGTAATTTATTGTAACAGATCCTATAGATCTAAAATGGCATTTTAAAAAATTAGCTCACAAAACCTCCCCAGAGTTTTTGTAATGAAAGCTTTATCAGACATTTTAATGAACACATCAACACCATACTAATTGCTGTGTACACAGAGCATTATTTTTGTCCTAGTCTGCCCTATGTCTGCTTTGAATACATTCAGTGAAATAAATTTCACAACCTGGGTCCTCTGTATTCAATGTTGCAAGCTGGAATATGAATAACTGGCATTTTTCATTCTTGTCTTTTCCAAAAGATGTTGAGTGCCTACTATTACCAGTGACTCTACTAAACACAGGAAATACACTGGAGAAGAAAACACAGAATTTTGTCTTACGAATCTTATAATTTGATGTGGAAGATATAGGCCCCTAAAAAGCAAGAAAATTAACAAATAAGAAAAATTATAAGAAGTGCTGGAGGAAATACATGGGGCTGAAATAAGAATAAAACAAGGAGGTAAAATGGAATACAACTTAGCCAAGAGAGGCTTTCCTGAAGAGGTGACATTTAAGCTAAAATTTGAAGAATGATGCAAAGCTCAGAGTGAAAAGAGATTAGTGAAGACCACCCTCTGAAGCAGAAAGGACCTTGCCATGTTAAGGAATTGCAACAAGACCAGGACTGCTGAAACCTAGTGAAGAGACCATAGTCAAGAGTGGGGTTTTTCTCTTAAAATCTTTGAGAAGCCACGGAAAGGGGTTCGAGAAGGGATTTACATACCAAATTTATAGGACCTACTTACATAGATGTATTTTCTTAGCTCCTAAACTAAATTAAATAAATACTGCTAATTTAAATTTTATTTGCTCTAACATTTTCCATGAAGTATTTGAACAAAAAAGTTTCACTAAACTTTGTTGCTTGAATCTGTTTATGCTAAAGGCAAACTCAACTTTAATGGCTGCCTTCCAGGGACCACTCTTGACTGAAATCTCATAAAACTCACATCACAACCACTTACATCCTAGCTGAGAGCCCTGCTTTCCTCCTATTCTCTTCATAAGCACGGAGACATACAGTTCCCACTGTAATATGACAAAGTACATTAACAATCTATACCAAGGGGCTCCATTTGTTATGTTGGCAGTTTTTGTTCTTCCTTTCACCTCCTTAATGAGGTCCAGTTTCACTCACTGATGTCCTATAGCAGTCAGACAACCCAACATCTCAAGTTCTGCCAGGAATCAAAAATAACATTAATTGCTTTCTATACTGTGTATCTATATTTAATGATAATGGATAATATCTCCAATGACTTTTTTTTCAAAATTTGTTTCTCCATTTCCCCTTCATTTGGAGAAATGCCTTCCTGAGAGTCTGTCTACATAGCTTGTTTTAAGAATGTAAATGCTGATTCACCTTGCAAGTCTTATATGAAAATTAGTCCACGTAAGCGCTTTAAAAAATCCTAATTTTACCACTTGGAATGAGAATGAGTCTCACATAATTATTCAGGAGAGTTCTCTGTACAACCCCCAACTGGAAACACATGCAGTTAATGTGATTCTGCTTAAGGACTCACGGATGTCCTGGCACTTCCTCAAGGGAGCAAGATTCTTTCCCTAGGGGAAAGGACATTTCAGAAAAGTTATAGAGGGAGATACCTTTTTCTTCTACATCCACAAGGCTGCATAATTTATACCTTCTAGTACCTGTTAATCCTCACCTGTGGTACAGTTCTGATTTTCCTAGACATTTTAGCTCTACAGTTTTTCTGAAGTCACATGGAAAGGTGCCAGACCAAGGTACAGGGCATCACTTCTTACACCATTCCCCTACAGACTCTTATGACTCAGTATACCCTAAGCTAGACTAATATCTCTCTGTAATAACTTTCTGAAGATATAGAATGAAATAATCTATGCAAAAATACCTTGAAAGATACAAAGTGGTGTGCAAACTTAAGGTACTAAAACCATGGCTTATTTATCTTTGCATTCCCAATATCTAACACATTACTTGGTATACAGTGGGTTCATAGAAGATTATATATATATATTTATATATGTATAATATAAATAGTTATATATATATAACTATATATGCACATATATACACACACATAAAGAGAGAGACAAAGAGGGTACTAAATCTAATAAGTACATTTGAGTATTGACAGATTTAGTTATCCTTTTTGTTACTTCCTATTTTATTGTTACCATAACAAAAGTATTTAGCATTTGTCTTTGGTGTTATCACACCTCACCTGTTCCATGATCCTCTCATGTTACCCCAGCTTTCCCCAATATACAAACATATATTATGTCCAAGGCCTTTCTTATTGGCACAGGGTATTCCCCACACAATCCTGAGGCCCTCAGATCTGTTATCACCAGCCTTTTCCTTCCCATTTTCCCATCAGCTATTAAGTGGAAGAGCAGAAATTCAAGTCCAGGTCTGTCTCTAAAGATCTTTTCACTAACCTCTGCCTCTTCCCAAAAAATTCCTAGTTCTGATGACTCAATATTGCTGGAAGGACCTTCCTGGTATCTCTCATTTCACTCTTTATGTGGCACTGCCTCTCCCTCTTTGAGTGAAGCCAGTACTACTTAGAAGTCATCTTTATATATCAGAAAGCAAGTGGGTGAAACTTTAGAAACAAGGTTCAGGTGTCAAACTGAAATAAAAGCAAAGTACAGATTCAGCTGGGGACACAAATTCTCTCCTGAAATCATCCTCCGTTGTTCATTCTTGCACTCTTAAGCCAGTGAGTGTGAGTGTCAGCTTTGAGGAGTCTTGGAGATACAGGAGTTGTGTTATCACCCCATGACTCAGAAGCCGCCCCTGATGAGTCACACATTGCTTCTGTCAAAGCAGTCAGCAAGAAAGCAAAAGTCGTCAAATACGCCAAGAGCTCAGTATCAGTGATGGTGTGCAGCTTTTCCCTGTTTCTTTGAAGGACCCATCAAGGCCATCATCAATTGGAGCACAAAGAATGTAGGATAGATTTGTATAAGAACTTAGAGTACACAAGTTGTGGGAAAGTGAAATTGCCCAGTGGTAACATGAAACAGGGTGCCTCCCAACTTTTTATCTATTAAGAAAAAAAAAAAAAATCTCCATTCCCTAAAGTTTTATCAGGTTGGGCTGGAGAATAGACTGCTAAAAAAGGAACAGAGTATGACAAGATTAAGATCACTCCTCCCAGGACAGGCACAGTGGCTCACACCTGTAATGCCAGCACTTTGGGAGGCCAAGGAGGCTGGTAGATCACTTGAGCCTAAGAGACCAGTCTGGGCAGCATAGTGAAACACCGTCTTTATTTAAAAATACAAAAATTAGGCCAGGTGCGGTAGCTCGGATCACTTGAGGTCAGGAGTCCGAGACCAGCCTGGTCAACATGGAGAAACCCCATCTCTACTAAAAATACAAAAATTATCTGGGCATGGTGGTGGATTCCTGTAATCCCAGCTAGTCGGGAGGCTGAGGCATGAGAATCGCTTGAACCCAGGAGGCAGAGGTTTCAGTGAGCCAAGATCACGCCACACTGCACTCCAGCCTGCGTGACAGAGCAAGACTCTGTCTCAAAAAGGAAAAAAAAAAAAAAAAAAAAAAAAAAAGGAAATACAAAAATTAGCTAGGCGTGGCCGGGGGCTAGTGGCTCATGCCTGTAATCCCAGCACTTTGGGAGGCCGAGCCGGCGGATCACGAGGTCAGGAGATTGAGACCATCCTGGCTAACACGGTGAAACCCCGTCTCTACTAACAATACAAAAAAAAATAACAATAATTAACTGGGCGTGGCGGCAGGCTCCTGTAATCCCAGTTACTCGGGAGGCTGAGGCAGGAGAATGACTTGAACCCGGGAGGGGAAGCTTGCGGTGAGCCGAGATTCGCCATTGCACTCCAGCCTGGGCAACAGAGAGAGACTCCGTCTCAAAAAAAAAAAAAAGAAAACAAAAACAGTAGCTAGGCGTGGTGGTGCGCATCTGTAGTCCCAGTTATTGTGGGGAGGGTGGGAGTGGGCCTGAAGTGGGAGGATCACCTGAGCCCAGGGCGCCCAGGCTGCTCTGAGCTATGATCCTGCCACTGCAACTCCAGCCTGGGCGATAGAGAGAGACCCTGTCTCCAAAAAAAAAATCCTACCAAACTCACCCCCAGGGCCCCTCCCAAACCCCTGCCTACAATTTAAGAAATTGTAATTGCAAAAAGCCATTATATGTGGGAACCTATCAGTACAATTTGATGTGTTGATTAGAAACTACTTAAAGCACATTTCTTAGGAGAATTTTAAGAAAGAGTACACATACAGTTTTCCCAAATTCTTGAAATGCTGTCTTACTTAAAAGTAGAAAGGGAACTTCACTAGGTAAGTTTTGAAATTCTTTGCAATCTAAATAAAAATACAATAGAAATACATGAAACATTTGTTCTGAATATTTCTGTTGTTAATAATTATATTCTGTGAAGCTAAAACAAGATAAATGCTACAACAGGAGAGATGTCTTGAAATCTGGAGTTTTCCAAGCAGCTCTCTGAATTGGTCAATGTAAGCTAATAATTTCAAGCCAAAGATACTCTAGGGAGATAACTGAATATAGCCACGTGTTTGCTTTCCAATACCTTGAGCATTGTCTAATGGAAATAATATGACCCACTTCAAAAAAGTTCTATAAATTTTTATATTATTGAAATTAATTTCAAATTAAACTAACATATAGAATGCTAACTACTACTTGAGTTTCTTAAACATCTTCTATTTTTAGTGCAGCATAACAGTTTAATAGCTGGTTTTAGGTCCCCAAACTACACTGCGGTGTTGGGGGGCAGGGGACTTCTTAAAAAGAGTATTACAATAGGCATACATTTTATAGGACTTGTTTATCTATCCTCCCTGGAAGACAGCATTGCAATGAGATTTTATTTCTTACTCTCATCCAGGGCTAGAACTTTATCAGGTCCCTGCCAGAGCTGAGCTCTGCTAGTTCCAGAAGGAAATTCTGTAAGTGGTTTAGTAAATGTTAAATAGAAACTTTGGGATATCTGACTACATGAAATTCAAAAGTAATAGCTTAGTAATTCAAAAAAGAACCTCTGTGTCTCTCATGACTACATGTTAGGCTAAGTAAAAGATCTCTATAGTTTTAGCAGCTCAGATCCCACCCTACTTGCCACAGTCTTAAGCAATGTCTTCTCAGCAGCATTAACAAAAGCAAAGTGTGAAATATTTGCCTATTTCCTCATGGAAGGTCTCAACCCTCACTTACATGTGTTTGTTTCTTTGGACTCTGATCAAAACAGTTTCCGAGATAAGTGTCTAGTCATATCATTACACATAAAAATAGTTTTGACTTTTTTTTTTTTTTTTTTGCCTGCCTGCAGACATTATGTCTTCAACACCTCAAGGGCTTCAGCAAAACAATCTTTGCTCTTTCCAGTAATAATGGCCCAATTCAGTCAATCATAAATTTGACTCAAAAATGGCAATTCAATTTGGCTTCAGCTATACAAATTAACCCAAAATCCCATAACAAGGAGAGTATTTTGCAGAATGGAATAGGGAAAAAAATACCTTTTCCCTTAAATGAAAAAAATATGAAACTCTTAAATGAAGTTTAATACAAGTGATCTGAATTGGGTTTTAATTTCAATCTCACGTATTTTTTTCCTTTTTACAGAAGATATAAGAAGTAATAATTATTTGCCTGAAATTTCATCGAAAATTATTTAGTTTAAGCTTTCCTAGAAAGTCTGCAACTGATTCTCTATCTCAAAACTTTACTTGAGTAGGTAAAGCACTAAAACAAAATTAATTCTACTTAACACTCATTTTATCCACAAAACTGTCCATATTAAATAGGATTCAACTGTCTGTATTTTAAAGCATCAATCATTATTGTAAAATAAGTAGAATAACACTTCAGATATCTAGAACTCAACTATACAGAAACCTTACTTATCAAGAATATAAACAAGAATCCCAGAAGTTTCCAAGCAGCCAAAATAGATACCACAAAATCAGCAAACAAGCATATGTCTAATATTTCAGGGGCAAGGAAGAGCTTTGCAGCCTTTCTCTCTAGTTTTTCTGGCCAAGCAACTATGCATGAAAGGAACAATTGCAGGGAAATGAACACAGTATTAGTTTCAAAAGGTCTATCTGGTCTCCCTTTACTAGCCCCTTGCACAACTTCTCTCATTAAGTGCAAAGTTTAAACATGAGGACTCCAACAAGAATCCTGTTCTCTTCCTCAGAAAACTAAGATTTGGGGGTTTCAGAACAGAGCAAACATGGTGAAGTCATAGATGCAGAAAAGCTGAATCAGAAACAGACAATGCAGGAAGTTAGCACTAGTGAGCCAGGTCTGTTTCTGGACCCTATTTGATCTGTTTAATACAAGAAAGTAAGTGAAAAGTTCTAGGAATAGGATATGGAAATGCATGGGTCATGGCATTAGAGGTATAGTAACACTCTCTACTTTAAAATGTGACCCAATAAATGATCTGAGTTTTAATCAATTACATTATCAACTCCTCTCATAGGATATAAACAAGGAAGAAAATAATAAAACTAGTTTGCTCCAAATGATTTCCTTAACACATTACATTGAAAGTAATGCCAAAAACCATGATAACTTTTGTACCAATCTAATTAAGCTAAGACTCAACCTAAAGTAATATGGAATATGCAAACTGTGGTAGGGAGAAGAGAGAAGATCAATAAGAGAACGATTTGAAAGTCAGGTCCATGGATAGCAATGAGCATTGAGAGTGTAGTCGAAACAGAATGAAGTATAACAAGCATTTGTGTATGCCCTTAAAAGCATAACCCTATGAACTCATAGTGGAGACAAAATACCTTTGCCCCTGCATGCTTCAGTGTGTTAGGCATCAAAGCATTTTCTAAATTTATGCTTAATTGTATGGTGAAGTCATGTAAATATTTACATGAAATAGTGTGTATCGTAACAATACCAGTTAATTTATATTTGTATACATTTAAAGTTTCTTTGGTAGATACGTAGTTGGATAGATGATAGAAAATATAGGTAGACAGGCTTTTGTGAGTAGGCAAATTTAAGATTTATTCAGTCATTATTGGGAACTACAACAAACTAAAAGGAAGAATTCAAGTGTGAAAATTCTTAGTTTCTTATTTATATGTCTTCCTTTTCCATATTTTTCATATACAAATATGTTTGGCAGGCTCAGTGCTTCTCTTACGATCTGAACCCTACATATGCTTTATAATTTGACTCTAATAGCATGGCCTCCTAGGTTCTAATAAAATTCTACATATATGTCATACATTAAATTCATCCAATAAATCATTATGGATTTCTCGTGTGCAGAATGATTTACCTTGTGGGTTGTACAAGGCCAGATTTTAATTTTGACTTGTATTGTTTCCTATGTAGTAATTAGATAGGAAATTTAATCTAAATGCAAAGAAAATTTTATATAGATAGAGAGAGAATGAACAGCAAAAATCCACCAGAGGTTTCCCAAAGCGTATAATAACTGTATTTCGTATATTTGTATTCCACATTATCTACGTTATTTGTCCCTGACAAGAAGAAGGGTAATAGAGAGTTAAGTTAACTTTTTAAAACTATGGTTGATTACCACAAAAGCAACCATCAAATTGTGAAACTTTGTAGTAATTCTAGTCCAGCTTTCTCAGGCATTTTCACTGTGTCGAATAATGCATATCACTGATAAAATGCCAAACACATATCTACATTAACCTGAATTCATGAGTAAAATAGTATAACCTTTGGAGACAAAAGTAAAGCCTACCATACTCTACTGTGTTTTGGCCCGAGTACTTGAAATCCATGGTTTGAACTACTCTTTAAAAAATGATACCTGTGGGATGTAAACAAAAATGGATTCAATTTGTTCTGAATATTATCTACAGATGAGATGGCAAAAATTCACATAGGTCATTAAAGGAAAAGAGACACCTTTCAAACCCAAATCATCTAAATATCAATGGGCCAATTCCAGAGAACCAATAATCTTAAAGATGAGTTACCCTAAAAACACTAGAATCCTACCACCAATTGTTATTTGTTGAGTTTGCTCATTTTTCAGTCTTTATGGAGTGAGTTAGTCGAATACATCAAAAACTACCAAAATAATTTAGGTGGTTCGTTTATTTCTCTCTTTGTTCTCTTTAGAGAACATGATTTCTAGGGTTTCATCATGTCTAGGTTGGTACTTTTAAAATTCACAATCCTGGCACCAAAGTTGGCCAACAATATATTTTTATTTTCTTATGGATCTGTTTGGTACTAGATACATTCAGCTTTCTCAGCCCTGTAAGGCCCACATTATTTCAAAACACACCTGTTCATTGTAGAAATTTTGGAATATCCTACCACTCTTGAGTCACCCCATGTATGCTAATTCAGTTTCTTATGAATGTGAAATTTATGCAGTAAGGCACTCAACTAGAATAAGACTGATAATCAAATCTTTGCCTTTAAATACTATATCTCTTTCTTTCCAAAGAGCATTCAAGTAGAGGGGTCTCATTACCCTGTCTGAAGAACTGGTCAATAATTGAAAAGAGTTTCTCAGTCTTAATATTAGTATATCAGAGAACTGGGTAATCTTAAACTGAAAAGAGCTATGACAAAAATTAGAAAATTTGAGGTTCAGAAAATGGACAGATTGACAATATTAGAGGCAAAATCTGTAGCTGGCCAAGTACTGAAAGATGAATGTGTTCTCTATTATTTCCTTGAGAAGTGGTTTGTAGTTCTCTTTGAAGTGGTCCTTCACTTCCCTTGTTAGCTGTATTCCTAGGAATTTTATTGTCTTTGTAGCAATTGTGACTGGGAGTTCATTCATGATTTGACTCTCTTCTTGTCTATTGTTGGTGTATAGGAATGCTTGTGATTTTTGCACATTGATATTGTTTCCTGAGACTTTGCTGAATTTGCTTATCAGCTTAAGGAGATTTTGGGCTGAGACAATGGGGTTTTCTTTCTTTCTTTTTTTTTTTTTTTTTTTTGAGACAGAGTCTCACTCTGTCACCCAGGCTGGAGTGCAGTGGCACAATCTTGGCTCACTGCAGTCTCCGCCTCCTGGGTTCAAGCAATTCTTCTGCCTCAGCCTCCAGAGTAACTGGGACTACAGGTACGTGCCACCATGTCTGGCTAATTTTTGTATTTTCAGTAGAGACAAGGTTTCACCATGTTGGCCAGGATTATCTCGATCTCTTGACCTCATGATCCGTACACCTCCACCTCCCAAAGTGCTGGGATTACAGGCATGAGCCACCATGCCCAGATGACAATGGGGTTTTCTAAATATAGAAACATGTCATCTACAGAGACAGTTCTACTTCCTCTCTTCCTATCTGAATACCCTTTATTTCTTTATCTTGCTTGATTGCTCTGGCCAGAACTTCCAATACTATGTTGAATAGGAGTAGTGAGAGAGGGCATCCTTGTCTTGTGCTGGTTGTTAAGGGGAATGCTTCTAACTTTTGCCCACTCAGTACAATATTGGCAATGGGTTTGTCATAAATGGCTCTTATTATATTCAGATATTTTCCATCAGTACCTAGATTATTGAGAATTTTTAACGTGAAGGGATGTTGAATTTTTGAAGACCTTTTTCTGTGCCTATTAAGATGATCATGTGGTTTTTGCCTTTAGTTCTGTTTAGGTGATGAATTACGTTTATTGATTTGCATATGTTGAACCAGCCTTGCATCCCGGGGATGAAGTTAACTTCATTGTGGTGGATGAGCTGTGCTGCTGGATTCGGTTAGCCAGTACTTTATTGAGAATTTTTGCATCAATGTTCATCAAAAATATTGGCCTGAAGATCTCCTTTTTTGTTGTATCTCTCCTGGTTTGGATACCAGCATGATGCTGGCCACTTAAAATGAGGTAGGGAGAAGTCTCTCCTTTTCAGTTGTTTGGAATAGTTTCAGAAGAAATGGTGTCAGTTTCTTTTTGTGCCTTTGGTAGAATTCAGCTATAAATCCAGCTGGTCCTGGGCTTTTATTGGATGGTAAACTATTTACTACTGCCTCAATTTCAGAACTTGTTATTGGTCTATTCAGGGATTTGACTGCTTCCTGGTTTAGTCTTAAGAGTATATGGGTCCAGGAATTTATCCATTTCTTCTAGATTTTCTAGTTTATTTGCAGAAAGGTGTTTATAATATTCGCTGATGGTTGCTTGTATTTCTGTGGGGTCAGTGGTGATATCCCCTTTAACATTTTTTATTGTGTTTATTTGATTATTCTCAATGGAAAAATATTTCATACTCATGGATAGGAAGAATTAATTTCGTGAAAGTTGCCATACTGCCTAAAGTAATTTATAAATTCAATGATATATCCATTAAACTATCATTGAAGGCATCATGCTACCCAACTTCAAACTATAATGCAAGGTTACAGTAACAAAAACAGCATGGTAATGGTACCAAAACAGATGCATAGGTCAATGGAACAAAATAGAGATCTCAGAAACAAGACCACACATCTACAACCATCTGATCTGTGACAAACCTGACAAAAACAAGCAGTGGGGAGAGGATTCCCTATTTAATAGATAGTGCTGGGAAAACTGGCTAGACATATGCAGAAAATTGAAACTGGACCACTTCCTTACACCTTATACAAAAATTAAGTCAAGATGGATTACAGACTTAAACGTAAAACCCATAACTATAAGAACCCTAGAAGAAAATCCAGACAATACCATTTAGGACATAGGCACTAGCAAAGATTTCATGACAAAAACATCAAAAGCAACTGCAACAAAAGCAAAAATTGACAAATGGGATCTAATTAAAATAAAGAGCTTCTGCACAGCAAAAGAAACTATCATCAGAGTGAACCTGCAGAATGGGAGAAAATTTTTGCAATCTATACATCTGACAAAGGCCTACTATCCAGAATCTACAATGAACTTAAACAAATTTACAGGAAAAAAACAAACAAACCCATCAAATACTGGGTAAAGTATATGAACAGACATTTCTCAAAAGATGTACATGCGGCCAACAAACTTATGAGAAAAAGCTCAACATCACTGATCGTTAGAGAAATGCAGATCAAACCCACAATGAGATACTATCTCATACCAGTTAGAATGGCGATTATTAAAAAGTCAAGAAACAACATATGCTGGCAAGGTTATGGAGTAATAGGAATGCCTTTACACTGTTGATGGGAATGTAAATTAGTTCAACCATTGTGGAAGACAGCATGGCAATACTTCAAAGATCTAGAACTAGAAATACCATTTGACCCAGAAATCCCAGTAACTATCTCATACCAGTTAGAATGGTGATTATTAAAAAGTCAAGAAACAACAGATGCTGGCAAAGTTATGGAGAAAGAGGAATGCCTTTACACTGCTGATGGGAATGTAAATTCTTTCAACCATTGTGGAAGACAGTATGGCAATACCTCAAAGATCTAGAACCAGAAATAACATTTGACACAGAAATCCCATTACTGGGTACATACCCAGAGGAATGAATATAAATCATTCTATTACAAAGATACATGCATGCGTATGTTCATTGCAGCACTATTCACAATAGCAGATACAGAATCAACTCAAATGCTCATCAATGATAGACTGGATAAAGAAACTGTGGTACATATACACCATGGAATACTATGCAGCCATAAAAAGGAATGAGATCATGTCCTCTGCAGGGAGATGGATGGAGCTGGAAGCCATCATCCTCAGCAAACTAACACAGGAACAGAAAACCAAATACAACATGTTCTCACTTATAAGTAGGAGCCGAACAATGAGAAAGCATGGATGCAGGGAGAGGAACAACACAGACTGGGGCATGTTGAGGGGGCAGTGGGAGGGAGAGCATCAGGATAAACAGCTAATGCGTGTGGGGCTTAATACCTAGGTGATGGGTTAATAGATGCAGCAATCCACCATGGAACATATTTACCTATTTAACAAATCTGCACATCCTGCACATGTATCCTGGAAAATAGATTTAAAAATAATAATAAAACTTAAAGATAATTTAACATGAAAAAAGACAGATGAATAAATCTCAGGCATTGTTGCAATAATATATATATGATAAGTATTCATTTTGAGAAAAATCACATTTGAATGCACTAGGCTGTAGTGTCTCAACTCTTTTTTTTCCCCATTGTATTCCACATATCAGATGATGCTTATATAAGC
Organism: Rhinopithecus roxellana; assembly: GCF_007565055.1. NCBI lineage: Eukaryota > Metazoa > Chordata > Mammalia > Primates > Cercopithecidae > Rhinopithecus > Rhinopithecus roxellana. The sequence continues at coordinate 135,790,915 of NC_044551.1, read as the reverse complement.
TACACAATTCCATGGAAACAGTTTGTTCAAAACACAGGTTTAAAAAAAGGAAGAGAAAAGAAAAATCAGAAAAATAATGAATTTTTTAAGTTAACATAGAAATCAAAAAAGTGTTTTTAGCAGGAGAATGGCATAAACCCGGGAGGCGGAGCTTGCAGTGAGCTGAAATACGGCCACTGCACTCCAGCCTGGGCGACAGCCATCTCAAAAAATAAAAAAAAAGTGTTTTTAAAGCATGAGAATTAAATCATGTTTTTAAAGATCTCAAAAATTATTCTTAAAAAGAATAATAAATGTGGCTAATATTATCTTTAATATGAAAACATTATTTCTTAAATATGAATTTTGAACTTTCTAGAATTCAATTCAACAAATATTAATAAGTTAGCAATTATAATACTAAAGGATATTTATAAATAAATATTTATTTTTATTACAATATATAGAATATACAGGCTATAACCTATTTTTATATAAAGAGCATCATTATTCTCAATAAGACAAATATGTATTTAATATTGTAAGTACTCTTACTTTATCTAGTGTCATCTTCTTTTCATTAAAAACTTATTCATGGATAAAATGCAAAAGACAATGGAGGTAAATGTAATGACAACATTTACAACTGCTACAAAACTGCCTTAAGCACACACTGTTAACCTTGTGGTAATAGTGACCACTCCCTAGAGGGTACTGAATCTGTGTAGTTCAGGCTCTACCTATAACTTCTGTTGCCCCTCTCAGAACATATCAGAATATATGTGAGTGCAAGCGATTTCACTACAAGAATAACAGTGAATCCTTTTAGATGGATGAAAAGTTGTCATTCCCGAACTTTATACCTTTGACTATTACTAGTAATAGTGTACTTGCTGCCTTACTCAAAGATACAGATACTCTGGTAGCTGCCTCAGTTGAGAGCATTGTCATGGGACTGTTAGCCCCTTTACTTTCCAGTATTGGTTCCTATTCATGTCCCCACCAGCATGTGGTACAAGTAGGGCACATTGTCCGCATTCAGTAATTGTGGGTGAAACTCAACTCGACCTCCATTAGGTGAACCTACCATTGAACAATGATCTCCCTCAGCTAATTGCAAATGAATCCTGCCAAACACAATTTTTTTCCTCCAGACTGGCTGTCAGCACTTTTAATCCATAGAAAAGTAAGCACGCTTACAAAGGAGAAAAAAAAAAAAGCTTACTTTCATAAAATTTTGGAATGATTCATAAATTTTTTATAAATACGTGATATTTTGGTCTTCTGCATTTTGTCTTGTCTTTATTGAGATTTCATCAATGCAGAGAGAGTGAGGCGGTTGCTTACATTTGAAAGTTTTGTGTTTCTAAATGTGTATGTGTTAGAAAAAGCATTGTCTAAAAATGTCTCTGGAAGTAATCCAGTAAAAGAAAGATGTTGATTCTATGTGAACAATGACATGACAGGTAAATCTTAAAATCTGAAATTCACAATTTAAATCCTGATTCTTGAGGAATAGATTTTGTTTCCAACCAGGGTATCCCAACTTCTTACAATTAAGATTTCCAAAATAACTTTTTAAACCTCTGGAATTTTAATAAATGGTTCCTTATTCTTCAATCCTCTTTCCCATTCAAGAAACAAAATTTTCAAATCCCTTCTCTATCTCAGTTGAATGCCTACAATAATCAATACATAATATTAATTCACCAAATGTTCTTTAAAATCTTTTAAATGTTTACAAAACTTTGCAAAATGAATTAAGCTACTTTTTCTTTTTTAAAACACATATTTTACCTTAGTGAAAGTATGTAAAACACCCCAAACGAAGCAGCAGCTATTATTAGATCACACTGAGATAGTTATGTCCTAAAGTAGTATGACTTTTTTCCCCATTTTTTGGCACAACTGAGTTGGAATGACTATTAAATTATGATAAAATACAGTCACATTTTACAAAATTCCCAATTCCATACAAAGCAGCATTTCCTAAACTTCCGCAATCTCAATTTCAAATTAAATGTAAATGTCAGTGCCAGGTTAATTTTCTAAAAACACTCTTTAGAAAAGAGATTTATTGAATGTCTTTTATGTGTTCAGCATTATGCTAAGCAATTTTCATACATTATCTAATTTAATTCTCACACTATAAGATAAATACCATTAAAGTCCTCATTTTACAGCAGAGAAAAGGAGGTTTGGAGAGATTAAGAGATTTATCCAAGGTAACACAGCGATTGCATGGTATAACTATATTTTAAACACAGGCCATTTTAACTTCAAAACCCAAACTACTAACCATCTTGTGCTCCTCTGGAGAAAAAAAAAAAAAAAAAAATCAGTTTGGGTTTCCTGTTGCCTATTGGACAAAAAAAGAGCTTGTAAAATCTCAAAGTTAGAATCAATTTTGTTGATCCTTTTGTCCCCTATAAGTTTCCTCCCTCTCCTCTGATGGATCTAAGACTAGTGTAGATACTAAAGTGCTAAGGTTGATGGGGGCAAGAATAGTGTCTTACTTCTGACTGTTACTCCTCATCACACAGGACTTTGCCTTTTACACAATAAAAGAGCAATTGATGTTTGATTCACATTCTTTCTTCTACCTTTCAAATAAGGCCTTTTACAGTATGAGCCAGATCTGAGCTTATTCAAGGTTGTGTCTTAGTCAAGAAATACAGTTTTATGGATCACCGAATATATGCCTTTCTGATTTTCTCATTCAAGAAATTTTTGAATGAATGAGTGAAGTTTGTATATATTTTCCCCATGCAATAAGTAAAGGGTACCCAAAATTCAAGATCATACTAGATATGTAGGGAGTTTATTTACAATTCATGCCCTCTAATAATTTAAACAGACTGAAAATAAAGCTATACAAGTTAATATGTTCTTAGTTTCAGTGACACCCTGTTTTTTAGGCCATATGGAGTACAAGGCCATCAACTTACCTTTATCACTTCAGTGCAATATCTCCTTTAAAACACTCCTAGAAAAAGACCAGATCAAATTATTTCTTTTTGCTGGTAATATATTCTATACCTAGAAAACCCTAAAGACTCTGCCAAAAGTCTCCTAGAACTAATAAATGATGTCATTAAAGTTTTCAGATACAAAATCACTGTACAAAAATTGATAACATTTTCTATACACAACAACTAGCTGAGAGCCAAATTAAGAACACAATTCCATTTACAATAGCTACAAAAAAATAAAATAAAATACCTAGGAATACATCTAACCAAGGAGATGAAAGAGTTCTACAAGGAGAACTACAAAACACTGCTGAAATAAATAATAGATGACACAAAGAAATGGAAAAACATTCCATGGGTTGGAAGAATCAATATCATTAAAACGGTCATACTGCCCAAAGTAATCTATAGATTCAATGCCACTTCTATTGAACTACCAATAAAATGTTTCACAGATTTCCCATTTTAAAATTTATATAGAACAAAAAACATGGACCAAATACCTGAAGCAATCCTAACCAAAAAGACCAAAGCCAGAGCCATCACATTACCCAATTTCAACTATCCTATAAGGTTACAGTAACCAAAACAGCATGGTACTGATACAAAAACAAACACATAGACCAATGGAACAGGTTAGAGAACCCAGAAATAAGGCCACACACCTACAGCCATCTGATCTTTGACAACGTCAATGAAAATAAGCAATGGGAAAAGGACTCTGTGTTCAATAAATGGTGCCAGAATAGCAGGTTAGCCATCTTCAAAAGAATGAAAGTGGTCTCCTATCTTTCACAATACATAAAAATTAACTCAAGATGGATTAAACATTTAAACATAAGATCTCTAACTTAAGAATCCTAGAAGAGGACCTAGGAAATACAGTTCTGGACATTGACATAGGGAAACAATTTGTGATTAAGTCCTCAAAAGCAGTCGTAACAAATACAAAAATTGACTAGTGGGATCTAATTAAACTAAGGAGCTTCTGCATGGCAAAAGAAACCATCTGCAGAGTAAACAGACAACCTACAGAATGGCAGAAAATATTTACAAACTGTGCATCTGACAAAGGTCTAATATCCAGAATCTACAAGGAAATGAAACAATTCAACAAGCAAAGAAACAAAAAACTCCATTAAAAAGTGGGCAAAAGACATGAACAGACACTATAAAAAATGCTCCACATCACTAATTATCAGAGAAACAAAAATCAGAACCACACTGAGATATCCTCCACACCAAATATAATGGCTATTATTAAAAATCAAACAACAGTTGCTGGCAAGGATGTAAAGAAAAGAGACTACTTACATTGCTGGGAGTGTAAATTAGTTTAGCCCCTGTGGAAAGCAGTTTAGAGATTTCTCAAAGAACTTAAAACAGAATTACCATTCTACCTAGTAATCCCATTACTGGGTGTATATCCAAAGGAAAATAAATCATTCTGCCAAAAAGGCAATCATACGTTCATCGCAGCACTATTCACAATAGCGAAGACATGGAATCAACCTACCACCTACCTGCTCATCAGTGGCAGATTGGAAAAAGAAAATGTGGAACATATACACCATCTAATATTATGCAGCCGTTAAAAAACCCAATCATCCTTTGCAGCAACATGTCTTTTGCAGCAACATGGATTAAGCTAGAAGACATTATCTTAATTGAATTAATGTAGGGACAGAAAAAAAATCAAAGGCCACATGCTCTCACAAGTAGGAACTAAACTTTAGGTACACATGGACATAAATATGGCAACAACAGACACTGGAGACCCCTAAGAGGGTGGGAGGACTGAAAGGAATGTTTGTTGGAAAACTACCCATTGGGTACCATGCTCACTACCTGGGTGACAGGATCATTCACACCTCAGATGTCAGCATCACACAATATACTCAGGTAATAAACCTGTACATGTACCCCCAAATCTAAAATGAAAGTTGAAATCATAAGAAAAACTCTTAGAAAAGGATAACTCTTTAAAAAAAAAGAAAGAAAAAGACTAAACCTAAAGTGTAAATTAAGAAAAATATTTATTACTGCTTTAAGCAACATGATGTCCAATGTTTTCTTTTATCTCAAATCCTAGAAATATATTTCCTTAGACCCAGTCACTTTTTTCAAGAAGTTTCATACATACATATCACTATTTCACCATTCCAAACCTGATTACGTTGTTATGCTACCCTCTGGCAAGGTCTACGGGAAGTGAAACCTCATGACCTTTTGGCAAACTTTCCTCTCTCTTCTTAACTGGAAATGAAAGAGTGAAAATTTGTGTTGAATGAGATCCAACCTGAGGATGTGTCGACAAAAGAGAAACACATTTCAAACACTTTCTCCTCTCTTTTTCTCTGAAAATATAAAGAGGACAGTTCTCCATGGGGACTTTTCCTTTCAGAGTAACGATACTTGAAAGTTGGGGCTTCATGCACTTTTACCACCTGTTTAAAACGCCCAAGCTTTCCTTGGCCTATTGCAGCAAGTGGTCTGTAAATTCGAGCAAACTCGGATTTCTTACATTCCTCCCACCTGCCACATTTTCTTAACTGAAAGCAAAACGTGTTGCAATTGTATGTATTCCCGTGAGCCTGCAGAGATTCAGTTCTAACAGACATTGCTTTACGTTTTTAAAATAGGACAAAGTAGTTCTGAAAATAGTGAGGATTTTGGGTAGATCTTTTTTAAAAAAGACTTAAATATGGTAAAATCAATCTAAAAACTGTTCTAGGCAGCTGAGAGGCTGGGGATAACATGAGCAAAGGGAATAAAGAGAGCTCTGAAGAGCCAGTACCAGTTGCTAATACTTAATCTCTTTAAATAATGAATTAGCTGCTCATATCTACTGTGGCTGCTAAGAGAAAGCACTTTCTTTGTGGAGTGAAGTAAAGCTTGAATACCATGAATTATTCAATATAAAGTGTGCCAGTTAAAATGCCTTGATATTGGAAGTCAAGTGTAAGATTATCTCTTGTCTGTCAAAAAGCATCTTTACTGTGCTACTGAGCCCTAGAGGAGGGGCCCAAGGAGTGAGGAAAGAAAAGAAAAAAGCCATCCAGAAACAACATAATAAAGCACTAAGCATTCAAAACAAGCTGGGAGCAGCTTCCTTGCTACAGAGGAAACCTCTATTGACATGCCCTCTTCAAGCAGGTCTTACTGCTTCCTGCTTAACGTTGCTATTTCTCTGCCCTCCACTATGATAACAAGGCGAACACTATGATAACAAGGCGAAGTTGCTGTGTCCTTTCCATTGGAGATAATAGATACTCATTCACCAGCCATGGCTGACTTAAAGAAATACATTCCTTCCTAAGGTGTCTACTGACTGAGTTGTGTGATGACCTTCTAACCAATTTAGAATTTTTAAAGCAAAAGTGATTAACTACAAAGCATGTTGAAATGTAGACCATGACAAAACTTCAGTGTATGGCATTTCATTGTCTATTGCTCTATGAAGTGTTTTCATAATCAGCTGGATACTTTTCTCTTTCCTGAATGTTCTACAAAATTGCCCTTTTTTGGATAATGCAGAGAAATAACCTGGTATATACAGAAATCAAAATCCTAACATCACTGTACTCCTTTTAAAAATGCAGTACATGGGATTGTATATGCTATGCTTTCAAAGAATATTCATTAAGCACTCATTACAGGAAGTCACCATTCTAGGTCCTGGAAATCAAAAGAAGAAATTATATTCTTGTTCCTCAAGTTGTTTGAAGTGTAAAAGAAGAAACAGATGTATAAACACTAAATTCATAGAGCATCATAGATGATATGACAGAACATTCCAAAGGAGCGGGGGGGGAATTGGGACAATCAGAGAAAGCTCATAGAAAATATAATGCTAGCGGTTAGATCTGAAGGAAGATGGAAGATATTTAGATTGGAGAAGGAGACTGAGGATAAATAAAGACAGTGCTGTGAAAGCCACCTGGAGCATTTGGGGAACTGCAGCCATCTGGGAATAAGGGAAGCATTATCTACAGACTGGCAGGTGAAAAAGAGGCTAAGCTGTAGTCTGATGGCTGACCAAGGACACCCTAACCATTTGAACTGTATTTTACTGCTTGCTTAAGGAATAAAGTTTAAACAATTCAAGGGATTAAAGATAGACAGAAGATGTACCTCATGAGGTTCTTGTTAAGAAAAATCCCTTCATGGTGAAGTGGGGAGTAGATTAAGAAGGTACAAAGCTGGGAAGGGGGAGAGCAGCTATATTCTAAGAACCAAAGCCACTGTAGTGAAATGGAAAGGGATGAGAAGGTTGATGATTAAACGATTGTGAGAAATGACAGGGGCAAAGAGATTGAATTAAACTTACACATACCCTATTCAGATAAATAGGTGAACAGTGATGCTATTCATAAGATAAAGAGTAACGCAAGCATAATAGGTTAGGAGATAAAGACAGTAAGTTTTGCTTTAGTTATGTTGGACAGAGGTGTCCAGTAGACACTTTGATATTATAATTTGAAGCTCAGGTTGGACTTGGCTGAAGATGCAAACTTGAGAGTCATCAACTTAAATGCAGTGAATGAGGACACAGGGATGGATGAATGAACCAGAAAAGCACGTAGGACCCTTGGAAAACCTGGTGCTTAAAGAGCAGAGAGAGAAAGAAAATAGCACAAAGAAAATTTAAAAAATAGAGAAGCATGAGAAAAATGATGAATTTGGGTTAGAAACTAAGGGAAGAGGAAACTTTAAGAAGAAAGAAATGGTCAACAGATCCAAATATGCCTTACAATTTAAGTATAATGAGGATTGAAAATTATCTGAAGGATATGGCAATTAGAGTATGGATGAATGGTGGCTTTTGTCATAGCAATTTTTACAATGGTGGAACTGAAAACCAGTTTATCCAGGAATAAATGGGATGGTAAGGAAGTCAAAACAATGAGTATAGACAATTGTTTAGAGAATCGGTGCAATAGGTGTTATAGCAGACTGAATTGTCTTCCTCCAAAAAATATGTTCAAGTCGTCGTCCCTAGTACCTGTGAATGTGACCTTATTTGGAAACAGGGTCTTTGCAGATGTAATTAGTTAAGCTGCCAATCTTTGGCATTCCTTGGCCTATAACTGTATCACTCCAGTCTCTGCTTCTGTCTTCACAAGGATGTCTTTCTTCCGTGTGCCTTCAAATCTTCCCTTCCTTACAAGAAAATCATTCATATTGGATTAAGGGCCCACCCTACTCTGTATGACCTAATTTTAACCAGTTATATCTGCACTGACCTTATTTTCAAATAAGACCCCATTCTGAGGTATTAGGGGTCAGGACTTCAACACATCTTTCTGGACAACACAATTCAACCTATTACAGTGCATAAGAGACAAAGCAATCTAATGAATAGATACAAATATAAAAATAAATATGAAAAAGGATAGATATATATATATGTATGTAGTGAATTTTAAAAAGTGAGGCTGAGAAGTTGTATTCACTTACCCAAGTAACAAAGCACATTAGTATCACAACCAGCACTAGAATCCAGGTCCATTGATTCCCAATTAGCTGCTGCTGTTTCTGTTTTGCTGGAGCCTCTGTACAACTCATTCAATGGCTTCTTTTGGCCTTATGGACATTATCCAAACTCTTCAAGGTGGCCTAAGGACTGGCATTTTTCTGGCCGCAGCCTCAACTCAAGCCACTTTTCCTCGTCTCTGTGCCCAAGTAACAATGGCCTTTTTCTAGTGTTATAAATTTCCTCACCTCTTTGCTACTTCAATTCCTCCCGGATATGTTAGTTCATCTACCTGGAAAGTGACACTCACTTCTTAGCCCACCTCACTCTTCATTCTTTACCTCTCACCAGAAAGTCAGAAAATCAATGCGGATTACCAGGTTAGGTTGAATTTTCCTGTCTTATTTCTCTATGGCATCCTAACTCTTTGGAAAACTTTATACAGTTATAATTACGGCTTTATGTGTTAATATATACTTTCCCTGAGATATTGTAAGCTCTGAGAGGTCAGTAAACATGCTGTCTCAAAAGCCTAGCAGAGTGTTTGGGGATAAGCAGGCATTTTCTATGAATTTATTGAATGACAGAAACAGCCATAACTTGCCACACTATCAGAAGCCGGACAAAGCATGCTGGACATAGTGAGACACTTTGGCTCCCTGCTGTTCCTCTAACACAAATTTACATGGGCTGCCCTCTCTTTCTGGAACATTCTTACCCCAGATATCTTCATAGCTATATTCCTAACTTCGTCAAGATTTTGTTCAAATATCATCTCAGTGAAGCCAAAACTGAACTCAAAGTTATCACTTGTTTCCCCTGACTGTCCTAAACATTTTTTAAATCCATAGCACTCATCACCTTCTAAGACACTATAATTTACTTATTTATTACTTGACTATTCATTGTCTTCCTCCCCCTACTAAAAATGTAAATTCTAGAAAAGGGATCCTTGTGGTTTTTATTCAATAATGTGTTCAGATCACCAAGACAGTGCCTAGCACGCAGGAGACCTTTCAAAAATAATTTTTAAATGAATGTATTTCAGCAGTCTAAATAGACATTACTAAAACTATCTTCTATAAAAAATACCTACAGATCCTTTACTGCCAGCATCAGAATGTAAAAGAAATGGAGACAGGTGCATGGTCTAAATTTTATTTTATATAATCTCTTTTTTTTAAGACAGAAGACTATGGCTGTATTTTATATACTTTGTGGTCCACATAAAAATGTCAATTTCAATCAAGAATAGAAATATTAAAGTAAGAGTAATAGCTAACCTCTGTTTTCTAGCATTATTTGGCGAAAAAAGAAAACTGAGCATGAAAGTCAGTAACTGAACTAATCCCCAATCCTTACTGACAGCTTAAATCATTTGACATATTGCAATATTTTTCTGCAATTTCCGGTGATTTGCTTAAAAACTGCTTCTACCTACTATTCAAGGCACATAAAGTAAAGCCAGCATAGATACAAGCACTTCATGGACATCTCATAAATCTAACAAAACCTTAACAGTGAGCACTGCTTCAATGTTTATATTTAGATTTAAGGGTGAATTAGAGTAATAAAAGAAAATATTGGAGCAATTAGAGCTAATAAAATAATTCACATGGTTATCTCCCTTTCCTGCTCTCGTGGTCTCTGTTGATGCTCAACTGCCTGCAATTGCTGAAGGAAGACAAGACGTTAATCTCCTAGTTGAAGATACTCCAGTCACCCGCCATGCCCTCTCATTGCTTTGCCATTCCAGTTTCTGTTTCCAACACCAGATAAAGGTCTTGAACTCAGGCTCCTCCAAAATTATTCTGCAGCTTCTTCTAGGAGAGCCACTTTCTCCTTCATTAATTCTAACCCCCAACGCAATCTTTATCAATGCTTCACATCCAAAAACAACCCCAGTGCTACCACTGTTATCTTGGACAATCAATGTTGATGCCACTTTTTGCCCCCTGTGCTCTCACCAATTGATTCTAGCCATTAGGAAAACAAGATCTGAATTTTTTCATTCCCTAGGAGAAAACTGCTACAATGCTTCTGACATAAAGGAAGGCTGCAAGGGAAGCCTAACTGAGTAAGCTGCGGTCCTGTCCTAGAGACATTGTCTGCTCAGTCAGGAAACCATATCAATTCCAACGCATCATAAGATAGTGCTTCTGTAGGCCTTTTTAATACTAAGCAGGGCTGACAGTTTTCTCCACAGTGAAGCCCAGCTGTAACCCCCAGATCCCACAGTGGGGACTTCTGACTTCCCCATGTCCTGGACAGTTCTGGACTACCAAACAATCAAGAAATTATCCAAAGTCTGCAGAGTACAAAATACTTTGACCATCTGCTCTTTTCTGATTGAACTTAATTTGCATAGAAATCTGTTTTGGGGTGGAATCCTGACAGTAGATTTCTAGTGTAAGTATGCAAATACAATGAGTATGTCAAAGTTCAATTTGAGGCAATGAATGTTAACACTTCTTACTCCTCGTCAGTCCCCAGTATTAGAAAATAGTTTGGTTTAGTTCATTTGTTTTCATGCTGGTGATATGTTTATACTGAGCCCTCAGCACAGTTGTTGCCCCGCCCAATCTATGGCCCAGAGAAATGTTAGTTTTTTGTGACATACCCACTAAGAATTAGAGTGGTTGTAACCATAGAGTGTTGTAACCACTCTAATTCTTATACAAGTCTGTATAAAACTAACTTGTTCTTATAAAGAGTAAATTCGCAGCCAGACATGGTGACTCATGCCTGTAATCCCAGCACTTTGGGAGGCCAAGGCAGGCAAATCACCTCAGGTCAGGAGTTCAAGACCAGCCTGGCCAACATGGTGAAAGCCCATCTCTACCAAAATACAAAAATTAGCCAAGTGTGGTGGCATGCGCCTGTAATCCCAGCTACTTGGAAGGCTGAGGCAGGAGAATTGCTTGAGCCTAGTGGGTGGGGGTTGCAATGAGCCAAGACCGTGCCACTGCACTCCAGCCTGAGCACAGAGTGAGACTCCGTTTCCAAAAAATAATAATATTAAAAATAAAGAGTAAATTCTCCCCTTTGTTTTACTCTAAACCTGTACTCTAATTAACTGAGGTACATGTCTCGTATAAATCAACATACAATATAGAATACCAGAATTGGGACACAAGACAGATTTCAAAATAATGTTGAAAGTTACTTTTTAACAATGTGGAGGTGAGGCTTCTGAAGCAAGTTAGAAACTCAAATGTTAAGACTAGAGAACGCATCCACAATTAAACCTATAGCAAATGTGACTTTACCTTCAATCCCCAACTCTAAGCTCTGGAGGTTTGACCTCTTTATTGTAGTTTCTCTCCATTCCTTTCCCACAACCTCTCCTTGGATTAGGCCATGACCGCCTTTAACCTAGATTACTAACACAGCTTCCTAAGAGATCTCCCTGATATTCCATAACTGAAGCCAGAAGGACCTTCCTAAAATGCAAATCCAATTATGTCACGACACACGCCCACCCATTTAAAATCCTCCAGTAGATCTCCATGACTTTCAGAAGAGAATCCAAACATTTTCATATAGCACAAAACTAGGTTTTTTTGTGATGATGTTGTTTTTAGACTTTGTAACTCTCTCTCTCTCATCCATGCCCTACACTTCAGTTAAAACATATGAGTAGCTAGTTCCAAAATGTCTGACATCCTGCTGTACTTCTGTGTTGAAGCTTCTATTACTGTTTTTAAAAATCAGATTTCTTTGGGCCGGGCACAGTGGCTTATGCCTGTAATCCCAGCACTTTGGGAGGCCGAGGCAGGCGGATCACAAGGTCAGGAGTTCAAGACCAGCCTGGCCAACATAGTGAAACCCCATCTCTACCAAAAATACAAAAAAATTAGCTGGCCGTGGTGGTAGGCACCTGTAATCCCAGCTACTCAGGAGGCTGAGGCAGGAGAATTGCTTGAACCTGGGGGACGGAGGTTGCAGTGAGCCGAGATTGCACCACCGCACTCCAACCCAGGCAATGGTGTGAGACTCCATCTCAAAAAAAAAAAAAAAAAGAAAAAATCAAATTTCTTTGGAAATTAACAATTCATGAGGAGAAGTTTGATGAAACATGAAAGAAAGATTTCATGATTTTCTTAGGCAAGAAATTCTCTAATGTAATTATCTATATTATTAAAGTTAAAGATGATAGGGCTGAGTAGATGTGGGGAAGTAAGAGGAAAGTTGACTTGAATCAACAAAGCAGAAGACATTTTGTACAACTATTCTGAGCCATGAAATTATTTTTAAAAGCCACGTGGAAATATTTTTTGTTCTAAATGTATTGTTTCTGAATAATTCTTTCAGAAGCAATCAAGGTAAAAGACTTTGACTTTTGCATAACTATACTATAGGCAGTCACAGTATATCAGTTTGACCTCACTGCTTTCTGAGCTGACAAGTCTCAGGCATTTGATGAAAACAATATCCACCCACGCCGTAGAACAGAACAATATTTGGACATGGTTTAATGGTGCTCTAGAAAGTATTCAAAAGAATGCTGAAAGTTACTTTTTAATGTATTTTACTTTTTATAAGTAGACAATATGCTTTAAATATTGATTTCCCATTTATTATTTTAAAAAGTCTCAAAGGTTGACAAATTTTGAATTGCAGAACAAGTACTTAAATAATAAAATATAGATTATACTACCTTCAACATGGGGTGCCGTGAGGTAGGGCGGTGATGTAGGGAGGATTCCAAATGGGAGGAGCAACAGGTCAAAATAAGGAGAGAGGGAGAGAGAAAAAGAGAAAGAAAGAAACTTTGCCAAAGGAACTATCTTGTATAAAGCTGAATAAATTTGTTCTGTGAGTACTTCACATAACTTTAAAATTAGGCCAATATTTGAGAGGAACAGGCCTAAGAAATACATACCTTTTAAGTTAGAAAATACCAAAGAAGAAGTTATGTAACCCAAAAAAAGACAAGAAACTGACCAAAAGAAATTAAGAAGAGTTGTGAAATGTGTAAGATGCCCTACAGGTGGCTGAACATATGTGTACAACTGGCATTTTTCCCAATTCGACCTATAAGGCTGCTATATTTCTCAGTAATAGGAAGTAGGCCTTATTTACCCTGATGAAAAAGAAATCTCTTTAACTAAATATTAAGACATACTAGATTTCAACATCTCTCCCATTGCAGACACTCAGTAAATATTTACCTTTACTATTAATTTCAATAAATCTTGGAATTATGCTTGTTCAAAAAATCTAAAAGAATTCCTCTAGGTAAAAATTATGCAACGAATACAGAACTTGCTTTTGGATTCAATTTCAAAGAGAAACTTTGAGTTTGAAGGCTGGTAATTCATTTTAGATATTATGCTGTCTTTGTGTTTTCCATGACTTTCCAAAATTAAGTAAAGTTTTTTCCTGTCCAAAAAAATTCACATTTGGAAGACTAGTGTAAAAGAGGTTTTCAAGTCCTTTGAAACCAAATCTCCTTCATTATAATATAATGCCAAATTGCTATAAATTCAAAAGGATCTGTGTCAGGAATTCTGAGTCTGATACTCATGTCTGTGACCTCTTTTTTACGACAGAGTATATGTATAATTTCTTTAATATTTGCAAAATGTATGTTGACTGCATTTTATTTTTTCTCTTACTTTTTATAATATTGTTGTTGTCTTGGAGTAAAATATTCTTTCTTTTTAGAGAAATATACCAACAAAATAAGAGAAATTATAGTTTATTTTACTGGATGTACTTCTAAAATTAATGTCCAGATTAAAGTCTTCATTTTAGAAAGAATGTATATATCTGAAAGAATCTTGATTTTTAAGACTATTTTCATTCATTGAAAACAAGCCTACTCAGAATTATACTGTAGATTTTATGTTATAACAGATATTTAAATGAAATATTTATCCTATAACATTGCTCTCAACCAAGGTATATGCTTCATTGATTTGTGGAAACAGATATTAACATTAAGAAAGAAAAAAAGTTTATGCATCATATCATTATAGTAATCTAACCGGAAGTGTCTCTTCGATTTCCCCTTCTCATTACGCAAACGGATTCTATCTGCAAATGTTACACAAAAGTTTTTGGTTTGCAAATTAGGAGCCTCCAAAAGCTAGTATTACAGAGGTCACCTAAGTATAAAGTTTCTTGTGACTAGTGAGAATTTATTTTGGCAAATCTTCAAATCAGAACTGACTTAAAGAATGAGTAGGAAGACCCCTCAATGACATAGGAAATAAAAATTTCTGCCAAAAGATAATTTATGTATAGCTTATCTACTTCACTTACTTCGGAAAATAGGCCCACAACTTAGACCACTCATGAGCTTGGATTTTCATATTGTACCAACTCTTTCAAATTACATATACATATGTATATGTTTGCTGTATGTATTTTGTGCATATGTATGAGTTATATATACGTATATAAATATAGTTATGGTATTATTAAACATGTAAACCTATTTTATAAATATATATATTCCATTATGGGGCATACACTAGAATCCATCAAAAATTTTACAGCTTATTTCCCAGTGACTCATTTATGACACTAACAACTTTTATAATGAGCAGGTAGTATGTTCTAGAACTCTACATGTCCTGCTATGTCCATCAGGGAATATACAGGTATTAAATTTTATTAGATGACAAGTTGTAAACAAATTACTATCTTTCTATTTAGAAATGCAAATTAGTTATAGATACAAATAAATGAAGAATCATGAAGGAACAACCTGGGACAGAGTCAGGCATAAATGCATGAGGAGAGGAAGAATGAAAATCTTGACATTGGTGTCAAAAACTTTTAGTTCTACCCCCAAGTTGTCCAAATGCTCATAATAAGTGAGCACTTCATCCCCACTAGAGTTGTTTTCTTCCAGAGCATTTTCATATATATTGCTCATATTTTAATTTTAATTTTCACAGAAACCACACAATGTACAAAGAGCAATTCGTATTCTACTTTAGAGATGAAGAAAATAAGTTTATGTTAGATAAAGTAAGCTACTTAAAGTGATAGAGTCAAGATTAGAATCCACAGGTCCAACTAAAAGATGGTACTATTTCTATAGATACACTGAGCACAAATGCTTCCAACAATGCATGGATTCCTCAATGAAATGTTTACGCTGGAACACCACACAAATAGCAAGTAAGTAAAGTGGTGAAATCAGACTTATTTTCTTCCTTTATTTTCAAGTCATGGTAATCAAGTGCTCAGTTGTTAAATATCTTTCAACCTCTATTGCTGCTCTTTCTGGGACCAATGGTGTACATTTTTGTAGCATATCATGATTTCAGGGTTTTTTTGTAATTTTCTGATATATTACGATTTTAAGTTTTACTTTGTCTGATATTATGAGGCTGAAGTAAAAGAAAGGAGACTATGAAATGGAAGAAATTTCTCACAGGGAAGAGAATGAGGAAAGACTGACTCCTTTGGGTGTTAAATTGTGTGATGAAGTAGATAGAAGAACCAAATGAAACTCATTTGACTTCAGTGCCCAAGGCATGAGTCCAGGAGAAAGAAGCTGTGTTCAATATCTTGAGGAAAACATCAAAAACAAAAAGACTTGGCCCCACTTCTCATTTGGAACTCTAGGAGGAGATGGCTTTGCAGCAATCCCACCACCACCATTGACTTGGGAGTTACCAAAGCAGAATACTGATGATGGGCAGAAAAAGAACCTGAGCTAATACTTGCAAGCTGTCCTCCTCTCCTACATGGTGCAGAAGGGACTTAGCAGCTTCTTTGTGCCATGGGGCAGGAGTAGAAGGTAACTGAATGTCCAGCTGTAGAACATGCCCATAGCATAGGAAGGGCAGATGGAAAATAGGAGGCCCAACCTCTCCCTATGCATTCTGCAGAACTAGGGGAAGCTAGGATGGAACTCATTAGAAAGTGAGTGGGAAGGCTCTTGAGAAGTACAAAACCCAGGCCATGAAAATAGACCACGAGGTATACCAGTTGTGAACTACAGCAGTGGGAGACCAGGACACCCCATACTTTATCAACAAGCCATGCCTCAGCAGAGGCCAGCCAATACTCACCTGAGATCAACATAGTTACTCAGCAGCCAAGACCAGCACAAAATCCAGCAATACCCCTCTCCCACACCAGTGCCCTGAGATTATCAATATTTCTCCTGAGCCCAGGTGCTATTTTGGGAGAAAGAGATTCATCTGTGGACTACTCAAGAGGCCAATTAAACTGGAAGAGTCAGAAGGACCCCAAACCCACAAATTTAAAGTTACAGGTTAGGTGGTTTTTTTTTTTTTTTTTTTTTTTTTTTTTTTGAGACGGAGTCTCGCTCTGTCACCCAAGCTGGAGTGCAGTGGCCAGATCTCAGCTCACTGCAAGCTCCGCCTCCCGGGTTCACGCCATTCTCCTGCCTCAGCCTCCCGAGTAGCTGGGACTACAGGAGCCCGCCACCTCGCCCGGCTAGTTTTATGTATTTTTTTTTAGTAGAGACGGGGTTTCACCGTGTTAGCCAGGATGGTCTCGATCTCCTGACCTTGTGATCCGCCCGCCTCGGCCTCCCAAAGTGCTGGGATTACAGGCTTGAGCCACCGCGCCCGGCCGGTTAGGTGGTTTTTTTAAGCCTCTATGACATAGCACATTTAGGACAGGATGGGGAAATTTTAGTGAGCAAAATTATACCAGTTATAGAATAAAGAAGTAATGTTTTCTTTAAACATCTAAGCAGATTGTGAATAAAATTTTAAACCACTACAGAACCAATGCACATTTGAGATTCAGAAAGATGAAAAGTATATAAATAATCCTCTCTGTTTTTTAACCTTTTTCTCTTCAGTCACTCAACTCTTCCTCTTTCTCGTTATCCTCCCCTTTTGGTTTTATTTGCCTTTGAAATAAGATTACATAGAAATTGGAAAAAAAAAAAAAAAAAAAAAAAAAAACAGAATGGCCCTCCAAAGCATGTTAGTATTTGTTGTAGTCTGCTTTTAACTCATTTGGATACCAAAGCAAATAAATTACATTTTTTTTTTTACCTTACTAAACTCTATAAAATAGGGATAGCACGTAAATTCACTTCAAATAAAGTTGAGAGCAAGAGCTTTTAAAAAATACTTTCAAATCATTTTGCAAATATACAATATAAATAATTCTATATTTTTCCAGCACTTCCCAAAAGAGATTCAAGGCCTTGTCCTACTCTCCAGAGGTCAAGATAAAGTTAGGAGAACTCCCTTCTGCTGTGTTACATTTCCTAGTACCTATTGACCGAACCAGATGTTGGCAGGTGTAAAATCTGAGACAGCTGGTTATCCAACCCCTTAGGGCCAAATGCTCCAAAAAATCACTTTTTTTTTCTCAGCATACATCCTGATTCAGAATCTCTGAGCTAATTATCGGGGTTGCGATTCTCAAACTAATCATTTCTGCTATGCCTCCAGAGTAAGATAGAATCTAAAAATTAACACTTAGTGTGCGGAGTTGTACACAGACAAAACACAGATGGCCCATGCAGGTTTAAATTGTTAAAGCAGTTTCCATTAATATTTGTGCTCTTTTTAGGAATATAAAATCATGAAAATCTATTTACTGAGCTCTATGAGCGCATGCGCCACACTTCACAGAGGCACCAAGAAGAAACTTGTTTCCTACCCTTTGTTGAACTCAGAATTTACAAAAGGAATAATGCAGACAAAGAAGCAAATATGCACCTGACCTTGCACAAAAGTGAAAATTAAAACCGTGCAGACTTCAGTGTGTGGATTTGGTCACAGGGCAATTGGTAATGAGAATTACAGGCCACATCATTCCTTTTCTTGTCAGTCCATAAAGACTGTCTGAAGTCAACAGGACTCAAATTGTATCAGGTTATATAGGGAAGAATGAAAGAGTTGTGACTGGCAAAGAGTGTGAAATTATACTGATTATAATGATCATTGAAAACAGGAATTGCAAAACCTCAGAAAGAAGGAATGAAAAAAAAATTCTGACAGTTGTTGAAATTTTGCTTAGTGCTAGGAAGAAGATATACAACACAATCCATTACATGTCCATACCATGACACACACTGGGGACAGGGCAGTAGAGTGGTGACTAGTGAAATCAGATTACCCAGGGTCAAACATCTCCATAACCTTCGATAAGGTATTTACTTGCAGTTTCTTCCTGTGTAAAATGGAGATAATTTTAAAGCCCTACCTAATGTCATAGAATGAAGAGATAACACATGAAGTTTTTAATACAGAGCATAACATAAGGACCGAATAAAGTTAATTGCTGATATTATTGTTGTTATTTTTATTCAGAAGTGGATTTTTGGAATTGGTTTTAGAAAAACGTAAATACCTATCTCATTTCCAATTTCAGTGTTATGTAGTACCAATATTGCAGAGCCTGAAGTTTTTTTCAGAAAACTAAAACAAAATTGCTTATTAATCCCTCTAAATATGTAATTCATTTATCATATAGATATTAATAGTTTTTGTTTTTGTTTTTGTTTTTTTTGAGACGAAGTCTTGCTCTGTCGCCAGGCTGGAGTGAAGTGGCATGATCTTGGCTCACAGCAACCTCCACCTCCCGGTTTCAAGTGATTCTCCCGCCTCAGCCTTCTGAGTAGCTGGGACTAAAGGCATGCGCCACCACGCCCAGCTAATTTCTGTATTTTTAGTAGAGACGAGGTTTCACCAGGGTAGCCAGGATGGTCTTGATCTCTTGACCTTGTCTTCTGCCTGCCTTGGCCTCGCAAAGTGCTGGGATTACAGGCGTAAGCCACCGTGTCCAGCCAATATTAATACTTTTTATATCAAGATCTTTTGACGATTAAATAATATTATGCAGGCAAAATGCTTAATAACGTTCCTGGCACATCGTGTTAAAAAAACTGCGAGTTGCTCTTATCCTCCTTCACCTCCTCCTCCTCGTCATCATCATCTGAGTTATTTAACATTATCGTTATCAACTAAGCAAGGAAAAATTGGGGCTAAGATAAAGGATGTGATATTGAGGGGGGAAATGAAAGAAAAATGTGTGGAAGATAGATTTTTCTCCACTTACATTAAGCAGACTGCAAGATGTGGAACTGATCTTTCTGGAATACAGATAAAGGCTGGGTAAATGAAGCTGAGACAGGTAGGAGCCTTGGTCCTGATCATAGAAGGAATTGTGATTATGTTTTTACTACGTGCATTGTTTGTGCTAAATGCTTTACCAACATTAGCTCTTGTAATCCCCACAGCAACCCTGGAACATTGGAGCTATTATCATCACCCCTCTATTATCAACCTACATTTTCGCCAGAGAGAGTGTCTTGCTCAGTCTCTTGACTAGCAGGGGAAAGAGGCAGAACCTGAAGCCATGTCCACCTGACATCAGTTCAAGCTCTTACCTACTACGTGACACCAGGAGCTTTGAAGGAGGGGCAGAGAAACACAAGGCAAGAGAGAACATGTTTCTGTGAAACAGTGTTTTGTAACTTAAAAGGCAGAGTTCTCCAAGCGTTCTCTCATCACAGATTCATTCCTTCAGAAATGTGTTTGGTTTTTATCATTTTAAACTATACACGATTATAGAATATTTTTCTGCACGCTTCAAGGTTGAAAATTATTCTACTCATGCTGATCATTGACTACAGTATTTCACAAAGCCTACTCTAAACAGTTCCCAGGTGAAAAGGTGTTAACTGAGAATTAAACCTAGTCACCAAAAGCAAGTAAGTAAATAAGTAAATTAGTAAGATACTGAGGAAATGCATACATACGTACATAAATTAAGCATTTAAGACAAAATCAAACTGAAAAGAGTACTCAATTACTTATAATCATGAAATATTTTCTCATCTTTCACAGACACTTTCAATTTCTTTATCAATAAATGTCAAAAGTTGAAAATATCCATAGACCAGAAAACCATGGTAGGTGAATGCCATATAAGAGTACTATACATTACACTTTCAAGAGGACCCACAATCAATGAAATAGATCCTATGAATTTTTATCTTTGGGTGTTATTAAATAGACTATAACTAACTTTTAAATACATTGAATCCCTCATCTTAAAAATTCCTGGTTATGTGAATACAAAAGTATGGACCAGATAGTAAAGTTTTTATTTTTCCAGTTTTGGCTCAATTACTTTTTTTAACCCCAAGTAATTGAGGAGAAGCAAGAATTGTAACTTATTTTTACTAAGTGCCGATAACTTTTAGAGCACATATTATAGATTCCAGTTAAATTAAAAGTTGAGTCAGGTAGAACGCACAATTACATCTCTCCACCATCCTCATTAAATTTCAGTTCAACGGGGAATGCTGTCATTTCTTCCTCCAATTTTCCTGTTATACTTGTATTTTAGGCCAATACCACTGATATTCTGTAGCAACTACTTTCACCAAATAGCATTATAGTACTAATAAGCACAATGTCTGTTTCAAATTTTTCTATACAAC
This sequence comes from Rhinopithecus roxellana, assembly GCF_007565055.1. NCBI lineage: Eukaryota > Metazoa > Chordata > Mammalia > Primates > Cercopithecidae > Rhinopithecus > Rhinopithecus roxellana. The sequence continues at coordinate 135,770,082 of NC_044551.1, read as the reverse complement.
TATTGTTTTTGTGTGAATAATCACAGATTGTTTCAAAACAGACCCTGATGACTACCTGGCAAAAATCAACAGGCAAAGCTGAGGTCTAAAGTTTTCTCCTGAGGCATCTCTGCAGTAAACTGTGTTCCTTACAACAACTTCAACTATTTAATTTTTCAAATCTTGCTGGAATAACAAGTGGCAAATTAGTGGATCTATCACATAAATGCTATTTACAGTTTACTTATAGTACACCCTTACTTCATATTCAAGTTTTGTCTGGATGTAATTGACTTAACAAGCAAGTATTTATCACACTTACGGCTGGAAAACATTAATTACCTTTGATCCTGCTGAACCTCACACCCACTTACTTTATAAAATTTTGACCAGGTTAAAATTTACTTAGATAACTACAATGCATCTTATATTTGCAATTTTTAGTAGAGAATGTTGAATCTGTAAGAGTCCCAGAAATTTATTTACACATATTCATAAATGTAAGGCAAAATATACCTATGATTTAACAGTGAGTTACATTATCCCAGAAGATACTGTGCTGTACGATGAAAGTAAATTCAATAGTTATACCTTTTCGAAATTGATAGGACCAACGTAATTCAGAGAACATAACATTTCATGCCTCTGTTAATGTGACCAAGGCCCTGAAAGGACACTGTAACACATCCTTCTCTGTTAAAAAATTAAAGACCATGTGATCTTTAATTTCTGGAATAATCTAAATTTTATGTCTCATCTTCAAGATTCATTGCTAAAAGTTGTTTCAGGTGTTAGAAGTGTTCTGAAAATGAATCAAGTAGAAACATTGTCAGGATGCTCAAAATAGATTGTATGCATAAGTGATTGCATGGTCAGTAGCTTGTACACTAAGCTCATTTCATTTATGCAAAATTACCAGTATGCATTTCCAACTATATAAAAATTAAATAGGGCAGGCAATTTTCCTTACTTTTGCACTCAATGGGCACATAGGGTAGACTAGGGTGCGAAAGGGGAGACATGGCTCCCTGTTCCCTTGATCATCATAGTTCACGTAGGCCTCCCATGATCTGAGCATCCCATCATGCTCAGTATAATTCTGGTATTTAACAGTATGTATTTTTGCTTTAGTGTGTCTTGTAAGCAAAAGCTAGCCAGTCATCTGCTTCTCAACTAAGGAAAGAGCAATTATTTAAAACAGTGGGAGTAAAATATAAATATTTGGGGCTCAACGATACAATAGGTTATATCCATGTCCTACATAACAACTTCTTAAGGGACTTTTAGTGTTATTTTGGCCCTATGCAATTTTTGCCCCACTTGTTCATTTAAGAACCTGATTCTCACATAAAAGAAGTTTCCACTGTACCTAACCTCACTGCAACCACCTATTATCATATAGATACCCTTGTTCTCTCCATAGTGCCAAGAAACATTTTTCTTCAGTACAAACTAGATTATATTTGAACATTTACATCTCACATGGAAGCATCACACACCCATAATGCATTGCATACTCATAATGCAATTTGCTTTAAATATGTAAATCTCAATAAATATGAATATTTACATCTCAAAGAAGATTTCACATAGCAGTAGAAAATATCTATAATGCAAATTGATATTTGCCTAATACCACTGCCCAATTCAAAAAGTTAGTACTAACATCCACTGGAGACGCCCAGTAAATGAGCATTTCCCCAGCACACTGATGAGACCAGAGCAGGCCTAGCCTTTTATGACAAAAGGTTTCAGAGGGCAGAAGAAAGAATAATTTAATATGTATTCTTCCTGGAAAGATCCAACTTGCCTCCAGGACATTCTTAAATTAAAGGAAAGTCAACTGAGGTTTTTTTAATCAATAAACAAATGTTTACTCAGTCTCCACTATGCACAAGGAACTGTCCTAGTTTCCTAGTTACCGCAGAAAATATGGAAGTGTGCACAGACATGGCACACTTGCACACTTTTGCCAGACATGGCAGTGTGCACCTGTAGTACCAGTGACTCCAGAGGTAGAGGCGGAAGGATTGCTTGAGCACTGGTGTTCAAGACTCAGTCTTCAAAAGAGAAAAGAAAAAAACACACACACAAGAAGACAGGAGATATTTTCACAAGCATGCTAACTACTTGGAAACAAAGTCTTGTCTGCATGAAAAGTAACAAGTAAATTACAGGGTAGTTAGAGGCTGTTACAATTAACCTGAGGGAAAAGTGATGAAGTCCCCTAGTAGAACAGTAAAACTAGGGATGATAAAGAGGGCTTTGAGAGACACCTTCATGAAGTAAATTAGTTCTAGCAAATTAGTTTTAGTAAATTATTGCATTTGGAATATCAGAAAGAAGTCAAAGTTGACTCATTTGCAACGTGGGGTGGATGGGGTGATGACATTAAATTAGAAATTACAAGAATAAGAAAAGGTTTAGGTCAGAAAAGATAACAGTAAGTTTTTTTGGAACTTTGTTTTTTAATATGGGGATTTGTGGAACTTCTTAATACAGATGTTTTGGAGAAAGTTGCTGATCATCTGTCTAAAGTGATTTAATGGCTTTCCTGATCTGTGAAAGATAATCATATAGTTGGTTATTGAACCAGTGAACATAAATAGAATTATCCAGTTAGAGGACAAACACTCTAGTGAATATGTGGCACCCACCTCCAGGGGCCCACAGGAGAAATAAGAAAAGTAAGGTGGAGAAAAGAAAAACTTGTAGGATAGAGAATTTGTGAGTCTCAACCAAGAAAAGAATAGTTTTAAGAAAGAAGTTCTGGTAAATTTTGTCTTCTATTGTAGTAATATCAAAGAAGATGAGAATAGAAAAAATACTGGTATTTTTTGAGCAATTAGGTCATTTGTACCCTTGAGAAAGTAAGGAAGGAGGAAAGGGGAAAGCCATATTTTTTGCTAACAAGAAAGAATTAGGGTTAACAAAAAAAGGAGTTAGAAGTACAGACTAAATCATCCAAACAAGAAAGGAGAGAAATCAGATGGTCACTACAATAAGGTAATGAGAAATATACTTTTCAAGGTCAAGGAGAACCTTCCAATAAGAGATGATCAAGGATAATACAGTATCTCTTAGGGCCAATCAAAGCATAGATCCCTTCAACCTCTTCCACCTGCAGACTCTCTCTCATTCACTGTCCCTCCCAGAGACACACTTCCTAGGGAAGACGAGACAACGTTGAACAGGTTAAGTGCATCCATCCTGACACATCTGACACAGGACATCAAGGTAGCCACAATGCCTTCCAGATCTTAGGATTCACCTTCATGCCATATGGAAAGAACTATTTCTATTAAGCTGAGAACAGCAAGTATGGACTGGGATGCAAGATCTCTTTGGTTTAAAAGAGAACAGAGCCTCACTTCTCACATGGGAGCTAGCTCTGTCCTGGAATCCTGTTGAAGAGAGGTGATGCTAAGTCATGTATCCAGACTGTACAAGCCCAGGCTAATCACTGAGCATGTACGTATATTGGTGCAGAAATTAGTACACCAAAGAAATATAAAGATTCAGTTCTTATTCATCTTTGTGTTCCTGGAACCTAACACAATTCCTACCATGGAGCTTCAGTTGTTTTTTGTTGAATTGAACTAAATTGTCTAAACCGTTACTGCTCTAAAATTGCTCTACCAAACAATATATTAAGTGACAAGAGTACAGGTCTAAGACAGAAGATTAGGGTTTCAGCTCTACTCTGTAACTTTTTGATAAGCCTTTTCTCTATAGTCTTGTCACCTATATTCCCATTCTGCCAGCTTCACAGGTTTTTAGATGGAAACACATGAAAAATGCATGTGAAAATGTTTGGTATATTTTTAAACATTATACAAATATTAAGACACATTTTATTACTATATTTAAGGAAATCAGATGTTGACATAAAATGTGTATATTTTTCTCTAAGTTGGCCTAGCTACAATTATTATCTTTTTCTTATTTACCCCTGTTTATCTAATCCCTATTTGAAATCTGCTAAATTATTTGCCTATTTATCATGGTGGCCCTAATTTGGAATACAGAGACTAATGGCATTGGAAAATTGCACTGAAAAGAGTCACCCATGTACTGTGATAGATCATAAATATGGATGACTAGAAAGCAAGATGCTTCGCTTAAGATGCAAATTAGCAGAGAATGAGATGCAGTGAGTTGTGCATCGGAGATTCAAATCCTGATGGAGAAGTCCCTGTAGGGTCACCAGACAAAAAGCAGGTTTCTTCTGCCACTCCCCAGCGAGGCTGTAGACACTATCTCGGCCTGTCACACAACACTAATTGAACAGTATACTAATAGAAAAGAAAGTATGCCAGCCACATCCCTGAGTGAAGAGCTGCAAAGTCAGTCTAAAGAGGCACACTACACAAGAAGCACACAGGCCCAGAACTGCAACGCAGAGATCTGAAGTCAGACCAATCCCAGCAGTAGAGCAGCTGAGAAAATTAGAAAGGCAGAAAGGGGGAAATGGAGGCTTTGCAGAGAATGCAAATAGTTATAATGGGGGCGACTAGTTCTCAAGGGAAATAGTGGTGCTCTGCAGTCCAACCTTTCCCCTCTGCCTTCCCATAACTTTTGCTAAGTGTCCCCCATCCTGCCACCACCCCCAGACGTAAGACTCAGATGATGAGATTCCTGGTGTAATATATCAGACAACAGAGGTTTGGAATCTGTTTATTCATGCAGACATGGTAATAGTGTATGAATATGCAATCTCAAGTAGGGCCAATAGCAGAGAGAAGGTATAAATTTAAAAGTCAAAGAGAAAGAGAGAGAGATCACCATGTAAAATATAACTCCAAAGGATCTGCTATAAAAACCCTCAATAGAGACAGAGTGTAACAGAGAGCATAGTTTTGGTTTTCTGTGCACTGGAATAGCTTCCTTTTCATTGCTCTGTTCCTCTGCATACCTTCTCTCCAATGCCTGTTATGAGTCTCTTCTCAGAACTAGTGTTACAATCCAAACAGGCGATGTTCTTTGAAATGCGGCAGAAGAGAAGGCCAAGAAAAAGAGGACACATGAGAAAGTAAGAATGAGAACAGAAAGTGAGAAGGAACGAGGGGTTATAAAAGAACCAGGGTTTTGTTGTCACGTCTCCAGTTGACTATACACCTTTCACAAATTCTGACACACATTCAGGGCCACATGATCAGGACTGTAGTCTCGGGGATGCCAGGCAGAGTAACAAGCATCTCTCAAGTCTCTCTTAGCTGACCCTTTTTCTAGCATCCTCATCTGTCAAGCTGAACTGCAAATTCGAACTGCAAATTTCACAAAAGCAGGTCACATTACAAGCTTTCTGATACTTCCTGCTTCTGGTGACAAGTTGAAATCCCAAATGAAACTGCCTGTCGCTGGAACACAGAAACCTGGAATTTAAAAACAGCAAAAATGGAAGATAAACAAGAACTTTCAGAGCTTCCACTCACTCAGTGCATCATATTTTACAAACATTTTGAATATCTTTTTAATAAAGAGGAAATTAGATTCAAAAATATGGGATTTACCCAAATCATGTTTAACACAAATAAACTAGAAGTACTTTAAGTCCAACAGCCAATTCTCATTTCTCTTAAATGCATGAATGGATATATCAAATGATACATATCCATTAAGAGATCTTCATTAGGCCTCAACTATAATAAGCTTCAATAAGTCAAAATCTTACCATACCATCTATAATAGCTATAATCTGGTGTAGTGGAGAGACTACATCAAATCAAGATGCCTAGAGTAACATCCTATGAAAAAAATCTCAGAGTCCATAATCAGCATGGGAAACAAATTCCAGATCCCAACAAAATAACCTGGGTGTGATCCCCATGTGAGGAGCTATCAACAACAGCTACATAGCATTTGTCAAAGGGGGACAAGTGGTAATAATACTAGTCAACATTTATTGAGCTCTTACTATGTGTCAGGCAGTAAGAATTATCTCACGTAATCTTTATCATAAGATCATGAGATGGGTATTATAATTAGTAAATTGAGTTCAGGCCTTAATTTGCTTAAGGCCATACAGTGAATAACTGGTGAGATCAGGCAGGTTTCAAACCCATATACTTGTTGCCAGAGCTTCTACTAAGCCACATGTGGCTGCTCCTCTGACCTCACTACTCATGAGTCAAACCGTCCATGTCCCTCAATCATCTACTCTTCTGCACAGGCCTCTCCTCTCTAGTGTGTGGCTTCCCTTCTCTAAGACTATCTTTTTCTCCATTTATTTCTCTTTCTTTTCCAACGTTTCTCTTCTCTCACTCTCTCTCACTCCCCATTTCTTTTTTTTTTTTTCTTTCTTTCTTTTTTTCTTTTCTTCTTCTTTTTTTTTTTTTTTTTTTTTTTTTGAGATTAGGTCATGCTCTGTTGTCCAGGCTGAAGTGCAGTGGCATGATTATGGCTCACTAAAGCCTCAATCTCCCAGGCTCAAGTAATCCTCCTGCCTCAGCCTCCTGAGTAGCTGGGACTACAAACGCACTCCACTATGTGCGGCTAATTTTTGGGGGTTTTTGTTTTTTTTGGTTTTTTTTTTTTTTTTTTTTGTAGAGACAGAGTTTCACCATGTTGCCCAGGCTGGTCTTGAACTCCTGAGCTGAAGCAGTCCACCTGCATCAGTCTCCCAAAGTGCTGGGATTACAGGCATGAGCCACTGCGTCTAGTTCCTTACTCCCTTTTTCTAAATCAAACTGAATATGTATTGAAGTAAGTTCTTAAAATGGTGACTCTATTTTATATCCCTTGCTCTTAATTTAAAATGGATATGGGAGAAGGAGGTACCTTTTTATACATCTATGTTTCTTCTCCCACAAAAGAAAATGTCAAAACAAAGTTGCTGTTTACTTCTGTGTGGCCCTTCACTGATCTGTTTCTTAAGTCAAAACTTACTGGTAAGGCAAATGGTTTCATACTCTCCATAACTGGTGTTTGGGACTGAATTATGCCCTGAAAAATTCATATGTTGAAACCCTAACCTGCCATTAGATTATAGTGGAGATAGGTCCTTTAAGGAAGTTATTAAGTTTGAATGAGGCCATAAAGACAGAGCCTTGATCTGATAAAATTTGTGTAACTCTAAGAGAGAAAGAAATGCCAGATCTCTCTCTCTCTCTCTCTCTCTCTTTCTCTCTGTCATATGAAGAGACAGAGAATGCAGCTGCCTGGAAGCCAGATAGAGAGCCCTCACTAGGAACCAAATCAGCTGACACCTTGCCTCCAGAACTGTGAGAAATAAATGTCCATTGTTTAAGCCACTGAGTCTGTGGTATTTGTCTTGGCAGCATGAGCTAATACAATTGTTTTTAAAATATGGTGCTTCCCTATGAAGAAAGTTCACACTTTAAAACATGAGTTGTATGATTTCAAGTTGAGCATGCATATCATTATTGAGCATGTTTGCACTTACTGAGCCTGGACAAAGAAGAAGCACAGTCCTAAGATACTTGTACTTAAAACTGATCCATTATTTAAATCATTTGTCCAAGAGTTATCTGGCCATTTAAGAGAGAAAGCCATTTTCCGAAAAACAGATTTTGACAGAGGTTACCTGGATCCTTCCTACAAGAAACAAGAAGAAAAAAGATGGAGTTCACTTGATTTATTTACATGTGGGTTTGGAATGTAGTGACTTTTTTCTGAAGTTATTTTATTCACTATCCAGTAGATGACCCTGCTACCAATTCTATCCACATCTGATAAAAGAAAAATAAATCACTTGCCCAGTTATTGGATCCAGAAACTAAGAAGAACCTAACATAACAAAAATATTCTTTTTCAAAGTTTCTTTATTTTTCCAAGCTAAGAGTAGTGTGAATAATACTGCTGTGCAGCCACTCACTGGAGCTGTTGAAACATCAAGCAACTTTAGAAAGATGACAGTAGTTCTAATTATTTCTCCATTGGGAATCTTTGGCTTCATTAAAAAAGGTAAATGGGTGGTTTGTTGGACAAATGGCAAAATAAAACAACAACAATACAGAGAACACCTCCAACCAACATCCCCTTCTAGGTTCATGAAAGTTCAACACAATGTGGTGTGGTGACCTGCTGGATCACCTTTGAGAGGTGGAGAGTCGCTGTAAACTCCAGTCTTCTCTGCCCATGAGATAAGCAGAGGAACTTGAGAAGAGGAAGCCTTGTGTTTGAGCCTGACTCAGACATGCTTTTTCTGATTCAGCCATAACCTTTGCTTAGAAAACTGTACGTCATGGCCTTGGCGGGCCCCCAAGCTTCCTCCTATGCAGTCTGCTATTTTTCCTCTAGCTTACCCAAAATAGCTGGGCAGAAATTTAGTACAGTTGGGATGCCAGTGTTTATAGGCCCAAGTGTTTTTGAGTGTCTTTCTGTGGGCAAGCACAGGTTTCTGCAGACTGGTAAGAATAAAAGGAAATGTGGTTCTGGCCTTCTGGTTTTGCTTCCTAGAAAAGTTATGGATCCACTTTTCCTTCTCCAAAGAACCCCAGCCTTAGAAAACCTTTACCACGTTTAACCTCCCCCTGTATCTTTTTTTCACGTTCTGAAGAATTCTTTATCCCATTCCGAACCCAAGGCCTTAGAATTACAGTGTATCATTACTAATGTGGTTAAATATATTTATTGTCTAGGAACCTGCCAAGACAAAGAGGTTTAGAAGCTTCTTTCTGGAAATTTTTCTGGTGTATTATTTCTAGCATTCTATTTTTAAATGCAAAGTCCAATACAGTCATGCATTGCTTAACAACCTGGTACATTGTGAGAAATATATCATTAGGCAATTTTATCATTATGTAAACATCATACACAAATCTAGATGGCATCGCCTACTACACACCTAGGTGATATGGTATAGCCTATTGCTCGCAGGCTACAAACCATGTTACTGCACTGAATGCTGCAGCCAATTGTAGCACAATAGTAACTATTTGTGTATCTAAACATATCTAAGCATAGAAAAGATCCAGTGTTGCACTACAACATTACCACAGCTTCAGTGTTACTAGGTGATGGGAATTTTTCATCTCCATTGTAATCTTCTGGGACCACTGTTGTATTTGCAGTCCATCATTGACCAACATGTCATTAAGCAGTTCATGACTGTGTCACAGGATCCTCGGGTGTGGCTTCGCCAGGCGGCGGCACGTTCTGCCTGAGTGTTGCTTGTGCCTGCTGGGCTCGTCATGCCCACTCAGCCCGGCAGGCTGTGCTCAGCTTGCACTACTGGCCAAGATCCCACACCTGCCAAGAGTAAACCAGGCACAGAGTGAAGAGGGGTGTGTGGACGAGTGAGCACAGGGTCAGCCACTGTGCACAGCCAGACATGCCAACTGCTGTGGCGGGGCAAGCAGCTTTAGGCACAGGCACAGGGGCCAGCTCCATGTGAAGCTGCAGCTGCTGGAAGCTTGGACATGTCAGGAACCACAGAGCCCCAAAGAGGGTGTCACAGTCCTGGCTCTGGCGGGCCCCTAGGTCTAGGCTCCCCAAAGGGCCACAGGTCTTCTCTCCTTTTGGTCACCCACAATGTGGTGAGCACAGGGCAGAAGGGGGTGTTTCAGATCTGTTGGTGTTACAGCTCTTTCAATCCCGCTATTTGGCAGGTCCTGAGTTCTCATCCCACGTCCAAGAATAATGAGAGTACATGGACAACTGGAGGGTAAGCAAGGTGAAGAGGACGTTCACTGAGCAACAGAACAGCTCTCAGGAGACCCGCAGTGCATAGCTCCTTTCTGCAAACAGGTTGTCCAGATGAGTGTCCTCCTTCCAGCAGGCAAGAAACACGCAGTGGTCATCCCGACCAATGTCCAGCTCTCAGCGGAGAGGAGACCTGCAGTGGGTAGCTCCTTTCTGCAGCTCGTAGTCCCAACTTCTGTGTGAGTCTATCTGGGTCCAGGATTTTTATGGGCTCAGAACGGAGGCAGTGTGTACTAATTGGTCCATGGGCAGCCATGGGCTGCCCTGGAGAAAGCACCGTAAGTTCTCACTCCAGGCCATGGACTCCACCTGGAACTGACAGCCTGGCCCCCAGGCCTCAGGCCCTCCTTGGCTTCAAGTTGGGGTTTCACTGGGGACCTGTCCTTTTCCACCCAGGAGCTTGTCTGCCTGCTGTCACCACCAACATGTCCAAGGTGCCAGGCTGTTCATGCCAAGGGGCACTTGCAGGCCTGTGCCGACCTGCCCTCAGCCCCCACTCAGCCTCCCTCCTGTGCTTGTCAACTCCCAAAGTCTGGAGGGGGCAAAGGCAGCAGGAGGCTAGCATGTTAGCCCCACCCCAAGCACGTGCACACCTAGCCAGGTCAAGGCAGCTCCCAGGCTCAGCCACAACTTTGCTGCACCCCAGAGGGGGTGCCAGGAGTGGGGAGAGGCCAGGCAGTGGGAACAGGCACTTTCAAGCCTGCAGCAGGGGCAAGGGGCTTCCTGGGCCCCCAAGAGCACAGAGATGCCCAGGTCTGGAGTCGCAGCTAGGTGGCTGCAGTTGCACCCAGGTCCGCGGGGCTCCCACCCTGCCAACTAGGTAGGAGGCGGGGCTCCTGCCTGTTCCTAGCCCAGACTGGCTCCATGGAGTGCACAGCCCTAGCCACGCCTCTCCTGCTGCAACTGGCATCTTTGCAGTGGCCATTCGAGATGGGCTGCCACCACCATCAACTGTATTTGGGAGGAGAAATACAAGGAGTAGAGAAAACAGGTCACACCTTGAGGAGGGAAGAAGAAATAGATTTGCTTTTAACTATTTTGTCTAGAAGTCCTGTTTCTTTCCTCTTACAATATTTGCACTATTTATTTCCCAGCTTTGTAGAAATGATGACCCCCCCTCCCTATTCTTTTATTTTTTTTTTTTTTAATACTTTAAGTTCTGGGATACATGTGCAGAATGTGCAGTTTTGTTACATAGGTATACACGTGCCATGGTGGTTTGCTACATCCATCAACCCGTCATCTACATTAGCTATTTCTCCTAATGTTACCCCTCCCCTAGACCCCCAGCCCCTCACAGACCCCGGTGTGTGATGTTCCCCTCCCAGTGTCCATGTATTCTCATTGTTCAACTCCCACTTATAAGTGAGAAAATGCAGTGTTTGGTTTTCTGTTCGTATGCTAGTTTGCTGAGAATGATGGTTTCCAGCTTCACCCATGTCCCTGCAAAGGACATGAACTCATCCTTTTCTATGGCTGCATTCTTTTTTCACTCCCCTCTTCTCTGCTTAATAGAGCCCAATGAAATAAGAAGATGGTCTACGTCTTTCCCATCTGTTATCATCTCCCTAGTAAGTTGCTGATCTTCTTGCAGTCCCCCAGTGACACCATTGCTGTCCCATCAGGTCATGTTGCAGAATAAAATGAAAGTTGGTGATTCAGTTCTGGATTTGCTTTTTGGGCACTCAATTATAGATCATGGAACTCTGACGTGGAGGAAGGCAAGAAAAAATTACAGATTACACTCAGGAAATCATCCCGACTTACTTACTGACTTCCTCCTCCTACAGCCACAAGAAGAGTCACTCAGTGACTCTCAGCTACTATTTCTCCTGGCCAGTGAAGAGTTATGACCCTCAGAGGCCCTCAGAACTCTATAAGCCCCTCACTCCCAACCCCAACACATCATTCAAAAGAAGACCAGTAGCGCACCATGACTGATGGTTTATATTCTTGAAAATTACCCCAGATTCACATTTGTGCAAAAATTAAGTTAGGTTCTTTCTAAATCTACAAATATTCTGTTGAAGTGTCTGTGTTTGCTTTGCTGGGATCCTAAGGGTTGGGGTCTTGAGCATCAGAGTGTGAGCTAGCCCTGCCTGTGACTTCTGGATTAGACACTTGTTCTCTGATGTGACTTCTATATAAAATGACAGACCCAAACTTACATGGCTTATCCTTGTGGAGAATGTCCCAGGGAAACAGTAAAAACAAACATCAAAGAGGATCAAATACCAGTGTTCTGTCCAACTGCCAATGTGGTAGCTCTCTGATAATAGGATAAAGGCACCAAGAACACTAGGTGTTTACATTTATTTTTAAAACACCAGCTGAAAAGAGAACTCTTCTTGGCAGAGTACACAAACATTTATATTGAACCTTTCATCCCCAGCACTTTTAAGCATTACCTCATTAATCTTCAAAGCAGCTGCATAAGGCAGGTAGAACTATTTGCTTTGCAATTTTAAATACCCCACTTAATAAGAGTGAGAGAGCACACAGTGACAGCACTACCAGATCCCTGGGCCAAGGCCTGGCTCCCTACAGACAGATTACTATCCAGAGTGGAGAAGCCACTCATGGCGCTCCATCTGGCCAAGTCTTCCTGAACATTCCCACCTCCTCAATGCCCTCATTTGTCTCTTCTAGGACTGCATCCATTATCCACCGCCCCATCAGCTCACATTCAAACTTGCTCATCTTTCCAAAATCCTATGTCTTAGTCTATATGCTGAGCAGCAGAACTAATAAAATACTTTCTGTTACACATTTAGCATGCCCTGCATGTCACTTTTGTATTTATTTTTATATTTATATTTATACACTTTTTATATTTATATTCATATACTTTTATATTTACATTTATTTTTAAATATAAAAAATATTTATATTCATTTTAAAATATAAAAAATATTTATATTTATTTTTAAATATAAAAAATATTTATATTTATTTTTAAATATAAAAAATATTTATATTTATTTTTAAATATAAAAAATATTTATATTTATTTTTAAATATAAAAATATTTATATTTTGATGGAGATAATGAAATATATTATATATTTGATATATCATATATTATGCATATATATTTGATATATCAAATAATAATACATGACATATGAAGATGATATCTTAGTACAAAAATAATGGCTGGAAACATACAGTAAGCAGGAGGATCTTACGGATGTCCTTTAAATGACATTAGACAACTGTAGGCTTTACCTAATCACTGGGTCTGTCCAGTGAAGAAGGTAAACAGGGTAGATTGGAATGAAGCTTTACCAATGAAAGAACTCCATCCTTAATACTCTGTTCCTCTAGAACCACTCCTGGTACCAAAATCTGTATTATTCAAGGTTCTCTAGAGGGACAGAACTAATAGGACAGATGTATACATAAAGGGGAGCTTATTAGGGAGTATTAACTCACACGTTCACAAAGTGAGGTCCCACAGTAGGCTGGCTGCAAGCTGAGAAGCAAGGAAGCTAGCCCAAATCCCAAAGAGTCCAATGTTTGAGGGCAGGAAGCATCCAGCATGGGAGAAAGATGTAGGCTGGGAGGCTAAGCCAGTCTCACGTTTTCACATTCTTCTGCCTGCTTATATTATTCTGGCCACACTGGTAGCTGATTAGATGGTGCCCACTCAGATTGAGGGTGGGTCTGCTTTTCCCAGTCCACTGACTCAAATGTTAATCTCCTTTGGCAAAACCCTCACAGACACACCAGGAACAATACTTTGCATCCTTCAATCCAATCAAGTTGACACTCAATGTTAACCATCACAATTGGAATGAAGCTTTATCACCTCTCACTCTTCCTTATCATCTAAAAGTGTATGTGCTTGTGTGTGTGCATGTGTATTCCTTTAAGACTAATACTTTCTAGGTTTCTACTTATGTGTTCTAACTTTAATTAATATGTAGGTCCTTTACATTTTCCTTTACTTTTAGATTTTATATATTACTTTTGCATTTTAGTTATTTTATTTAGTCTTTGAATATTTGATGCTGTGTGCTTCATCTTCAAGAAAACTGACTAATTATAATCAGTTCTGGAATGATTAAAAGCACAAGACATATTATGATATTCTTACTGTAACCATTTAGAAATATCAGCTTTGAGAGGCAAAAAAAGTTACCTAATACCATTTATTGGTTTATGTGTGACTGCCTTCTTAGTCTAAGAGTGCACTAATTAATCCAGCATCATTAAATCTTTATCACACTTCCCCATAATGGTACAGTTCAATTTTAATCACCTGACCAGACAATATGGCTTGTCAAAAGCAGAATTTTCTACCTAATATATTCAGAGCACTTGTATCTAAATATTTACTTGGGTTCTGTCTCAGAAACAACACAGCAACCAACATTTAATCTATTTAATATTTAATGACAGCCCCATGGACATCTCAAGTCCCTCTATGCAACTTGCATAAAAAGGACAACAGCTAATCAAGAAGGATTCCTCCAGGAACAATTTGAAAGAAAATAAATCCTGCCTTAACCTAAAAAAAAAAATTCAAGTCCTCAGCAAGAGTAAGCTTCTGTGTGGAGTAAAATATAGAATGACAAAATTCAATAGCTTCTCTACTCCAAATTATACCCCTAACATTTTGTTTAAGATGACATTTTATATCAGTTTTCATATTTATATCCAGATAAATACAAATGTCTCCAGTGCCTAGCACAGTGCTTGACACATAACAGATGCTTAGCAAAGTTTTGCTGGAAAAAAATGAGCAAAAACCACTCAAATATCAAATATTAATAATTTTTGGACTATCCTCCATTTTATATTACCCAAACCTCAGCTCTCTTCCATTAGTGAAAATCATCAGCAGTTGGCAATAGTTTAATTATATTTTAGGGGATATACAAAAACATAAAATCTATGCTCATAAAACATAAGCCAAAAAACATCTAACTGCCTAAGTATGGCTATTTTCAACTACCCTCCATTTCCTTCTGAAGCGCCACTTAAATGTTCCCTTATTGCCAATTCCAGACATGTGTCTTAAATAAGTAATAAGATAATTAGCCCTGAAGTATGCACACTCAACAGGCCAACTATTAAAATAAGACAAGACCTTGAGGAAAAAATGCATTATAAAAAGAAATCATGACGATCCATTGGAGGGTGAAATAATATGGCTGCGGTGCAGGACTGAGTCAGATAGGTACGGACTGTGGTCTCCATGATTCCACTGCAGCATGAAAATTCCCAGGCAGAGCCAGATTCTCATGGAGATCACGAGATCTGGGATGTAGCTGAAACATAGAACTAAGCAGCTATGAGAGCCTGAGTGTGTGACAGCCTCCAGTCTTGGAATGATTTTTGGTTTTGTTTTATTTTGTGTTCTCTCACACTAAAAACACTGAATCAATATCTGATGCAACTTAACTCATCTATAAAATGATAATCTCAAAAGTCCATTCCAGGATTAGTATGCAATGATTCTAAAACTTAAGGTTTTCAGGGATGTGGAATCAGAGTCATACTACAATTAGAAGAGCTCTTTGTAAAATGAGGAAACTGCTGCTTTCTGAAGTTTATCAGCGATCATCTAAAAACAGTGGGTCCACATCAGAATCAAAATGAGGGCTTCCTATTTTCTCAAATGTGAAATGCCTTATGTCCAGAATGTATTATCTCACACTGACAATTAGAATATTCTGAATTGTAAGAAATCACATGGACTGGGTTTCTTATTGTTACATGAGGCAGATCTTTACTTGAGAACCAGTGCTGAAAGTCCTGTCATAGTCCAGCAATCAACAGGCAGGTTGGGCTAGACTGTGTCCTTAACTAACTCAGCATTTTCACATCCCAGACACACGTCTACACCAGTATCCTTAAAGCAGTCTAAACTGGGACTTTGAAGTAGTCCAGTGAACTCAGTCAAACAAGGTTAACTAGGACCCAGCCATCACCTGAAACCATTTAGATCTTGCTATTCAATAAGTACTTATTGACCTCCTCCTCTGTGCCTAGTACTATGCAGCAGTAACAATTCAGAGGTGAACAATATGTAACCCTCCCCTTAGAGATCATAGCCATAGCCTGGTAGATATATTTATAAATGAATAGAGAAATACAGTGAAATATGTGCTAAGCAGAGATGAGGACAGGAAGCTACAGTCACACATAGAGGAGGCATCTAACCATCTTGGAAGGCCACAGAAGGCATTCTGAAGGGGGACATATATAAAATGAGACCTGGAAGACCACTAGAGTACTATATAGTGATTCGACCTTGAAGAAGAGTGACCCATCTGCTAGAACAGGAAGTTCGATATTAGCAGAGTGTTCATGTGGCAACAGCCAGTGGAGCAGTGTTTCTCCACACAGCTGTGGTCCTCCACCCACCTGCAGAGTCCCACCTTGTGGAGCTGCTGAATGTGCAGATTTGTGGGCTCCAACCCAGCCTGGCTGAATTAGAATCTCTTAAGGTGGAGTCTGGAGTACTGAATTGTAAAAGTTTATCAAGTGATTTTGGTAAAAGTTGAAGTTCGAGAACCACCTCAATGACAAGCAGCCCCTTCTTGCTGGTGGCTGCCAAGGTCCAGGAGCTAAAGGTGGTCATGTGTCTGTATAGAAAGTTAGTCAGCAACAAAGAACCCTGAGTGAATTCCCAGTAACTGGGTTGGAGATTTGAAACAGATTCAAGCTATTTAAGAAAAGGGACGGCAATCCTTACCAGATTGTCAAGCCAGGATTCTGCCACAGAGGAAGATGTCAGCATTAAGGGACCAGAGCTGAAAGACAGAGCAGGACCAAGTGACAAGAATGAGAAAAAAGTTTAAATGATAACTTGATCTTAAAGTCAAAGATAAACTGGTCACATAGGTGACCTCATGCTGAGTGCCAGGTTGTTGGGCCAGGTCTGTAGCTGGGAGTCAATGAGACTTTGATGTCGAAAGAAGACAATTTCTGAGGCTGGTAAATCAGTCAGGCCCCATATATCCTGGGAATAAATGAGGTGTGGTGTGGTGTGCTTTATTATGCTATAACTTAGTATTCTAATAAAATCACTGAATGCCGTTTGCTCTAGTATTATTTTCTCTTCTCGTAGATATTCAGCTCTCAGTATTTCAACATTTATCTACTTTATATAATGAGGTAGAAACTGTTACTGCATTCTAACCAAAATTTGATCTTGAATTAAGGTGTCCTGTAACAGGATTAGGGACCCACTTCTATGATATTTGTGATGATAATTTGGAATTGCTGATCAATGCAGGTCTTTCTAGTGCAAAGCAAACAATTAAAATCCCTTTACTCAAAGCTGTTTTCTGACTTAATCTACATTTAGTAGTAATTAATTTCACTTATGGTTCCTAAACAACTAACAGTTTCTACAGGTCACAGGATTACTCCAAGAAACTATGAGCAATAGCAAGCAAGAAGCCCCAGCTGTGTCTTGTTTATTAATTAATCCAACCCTGTGTTCATGCTCTTGGCATTCTTGCCTGGATGACATTCATCTACTTCCAACACTCATGGTAGTTCAAAGCAAAAGGCATATATAGAACACCCTCCACAGCTAGTGTTTGTTTGTTTGGAGAAAACAGAGTGTAGTATATGGTATGGGCACTGGAATCAGAAAGACCTGATTTCAGTCTCTCCTTGCACGGATTAACTTGTGTGAACCTGAGTGAGTTGTTTATTTCTGAGATTCTTATCAGTAAAACTGAGGTTTTAATACTATGTGGCTCTCTAGCTCACTGAACAGCTTTGAAATTAAGACAATTGTACATAAGGAAAGCCTTTAGAAGAGCATATGGAAAGTTAGCTATCTTTATTTTTTTGCTGTTGTTATACAGGCACTCCAGCCTTCAGGTACTATATGAGGTAACATCCTCCAGAATCACTTGTTTACTATGTGTCTCCCTTTCTGATGCACAGTGTCCTCACAGGTCTCCTCTGGGATCTCCAAAGAGAATGCTCCCTGTACACATGATCAAGGAAAAACTGCCGCAAGGCATCCATCATGTTCTTCCTCTCCTGCCTGGAGCCCTGGCATATATCCCCTGTCTATGCCTCCAAAGGACCACACCACTGTCACTACTACTGCTGAGAATGCCCATGTCCTAGCCAATGATGATGCCTACTGATGCTCTCAAAACTCCAAGAATGTCACACTCTATCACCTGGAGCAGGGTGATAGAGCACCAATAATCCACAGAATGTCTTATGAGAACAATTTATTTAGCTATTATATGCAGCCCTATTCTCCACACAGCCATATATACATGACTCCAAGCATTCAGTCAAGGTAACTATTTCTGAAAGAAAGTCTAGGCTTTCATCCCTACCCCCTTCCAAGCTCCTTTCACCATATCCTGCAAAATCAACATGCTAGTAAACCCTTGCAACAGTGACTTCTTGAAGACGTAGAGTTCAGTGGTTAAAAGCAAAGGATCTGAGTCACACTATTTAGATTTAAGGGGAAAAGAACAGCCCCTCTGTGCCTCAGTTTTTGGGTTGTTTTCAGGAAAAAAAAAAGTGATGTAGTAATAGAACCTAATGGATACAGTTTGGCTCCGTGTCCCCCTGCAAATTTCATCTCAAATTGCAATCCTCAATCCCCATGTGTGGAGGGTGGGACCTGGTGGGAGGTGATTGGATGATAAGGCCGGTTTCTCCCATGCTTTTCTCGGAATAGTGAGTGTGTTCTCACGAGATCTGATGGTTTGATAAGTATGTGACAGTCCCTCCTGCACACACTCACTCTCTCTCCTGCTACCTTGTAAAGAAGGTACTTGCTTCTCCTTTGCATTCTGCCATGATTGTAAGTTTCCCGAGGCCTCCCCAGCCATGTGAAACTGTGAGTCAACTAAACCTCTTTCCTTTATAAATTACCCAGTCTCAGGCATTTCTTTACAGCAGTGTGAGAACAGACTAATACACTAAATCACAAATAAATTTTGTGGGCCTAAATGAGGTGAAGTATCTGAAACACTAAGATTGGGCCCTGGCACTTATCATTAACTCAGCAAATGGTAACATTAGCAAGCACTCCTTTTCTGGTAGCCACTTATGAACTTAATGTTTACATTCCTCCAAATTCTTATGTGATAATCCTTAAGTGCACTCATTCCATTCATGAGGGCTCCACCCTCATGAATGTAATAATTATTACAATGTAACTATTAATTACAACAATTATTATTAAGAAAATAATTATTACATTGAGGTGGGGTCTTTGGGAAGGGATTAGGTGGTGAGGGTGGTGCCCTCATGAATGCGATTAGTGCACTTACAGAAGAGGACCGAGAACTAGCTTGCTCTCTTCCTGCCATGTGAAGATACAAGTCAAAGTCAGCCATCTGCAACCTGAATGTGGGCTCACCAGAGCCCAGTCATGATGGCACTCTGATCTTGGACTTCTTAACCTCCAGAACTGTGATAAATAAATGTTTGTTTTCCTGTAATCCCAGAACTTTGGGAGGCTGAGGCGGGCTGATCACGAGGTCAGGAGATTGAGACCATCCTGGCTAACAGAGTGAAACTCCGTCTCCACTAAAAATACAAAAAAATGAGCCGGGCATGGTGGTGGGTGTCTGTAGTTCCAGCTACTTGGGAGGCTGAGTCAGGAGAATGGTGTGAACCTGGGAGGCGGCGCTTGCAGTGAGCCAAGATTGTGCCACTGCACTCCACCCCGGACGACAAAGCGAGACTCTGTGTCAATAAATAAATAAATAAATAAATAAATATTTGTTGTTTAAGTCACCCGGTCTATGGTAATTTGTTACAGTAGCCCGAACTCACTGAAATACTATAAATTAAGACAAAACTAAGGCTTCTTCCACAACTTAACAAAATCACAAATGTTTCTAGTCCTATACATTTGTTGTTTTTCTCTTAATGGCTATAATTGGCACAACAGATATTGTAATAAACCCCTTAATATAAGTTTAAGTGAGGAGAAAATAATATGAAGCTTTATTTCTCAAAAGCAGTAGCCAATTATATCCCATATAAGGTTGAAACATCCAGGTTTACAAAAGAAGCATCCCACCCAGCAGATTGAAGACTCTAACACATTAATTTAATTACATTTGTATAAGCATTGTTTCCTCAGAATTATTCCTTTATGGAAAAAGTGAACCATGAATTGCATTCACATAAATACATAATAAAGTGGTTCATTCCATAATAATAATATTTTATATCACATATATAATATAAAGTGTTTTATAAACTTTTATAATTTAATTTAATCTCATAATTCACTTTTATAATTTATAATTTAATTTAATCTTACAACAACCACATATGACAAGTACAGCAGATATTGTTTCTATATTATGGACAAGAAAACTAAAGTTCAGAGTGGGTGCATAAATCAAACTAGTCGTGCTCCTGGAAATAGTGAAGCCACAACTTGAATCTAAGACTTTTAAAATCCCATACTAAAACTTGTTTACTGTAACACTGTGAATGAAGTTGTTTGCCTTGATTAATTTTTTGTATATGCATTTTGATATGCCAATCCATTACTCTTCAATTCTGCCAAATTTACTTGCTGAACACATTCCACCACGTCTCACAATAAGATGCCAAATAGCATGAGGATTCTCATCCTTCTCTGACCTCTCTTTTGAGTTTCCTGCCTGGGAAAGATTATGGGCAAAGAGAATTGAGAAAGCAGTTTAGAAAAGAATCAGGAACCATGAATCACCATCACTGGGTTCACTTGAGACTTAATTCACTGGATTTTTCGGAGACTCTAAGGAACCTGTGGGAAAACAAAAATCAAGGGTGAGAACTAAGGCAAAACTCAAAGTTTGTGCTCTCTTCCTTCTTCTAAACTTGATTAGGCCAGTGGTTCTCAAGTCTAACTGCACCTAAAAAATATCTGGGGAACTCTCCAAAAATGCCAAAACCTGAGTCACACCCAGGGCCAATAAACTCAGAATCTCTGAAGATGGAGCTGGGATATGGGGAGTTTACAAAAGCTCCTGCGTGCTTCCAGTGCGCAGCCAGAGTTTGAGAACCAGTGTGCTGGCATAACCACCAGATCTCAAAGGCAAAGTGGGGAACCACTTTGCTTAGCTCTTAAAATAAGCACCCACCACTGCTCCAGAGAAGGATAAGAGACCTGAGAAAGACCTGCACTGTGCCTGCTCCAGGGGCAAAAATGGGAATCTGAGTGAAGAGACAGCCAGATTCTTCATGTCATCTCTAGCAGCAAGTGCCAGAATAGAGGGAGCATTCTTTTCTTCACCCAGCCTAAGCTTTCCATATCTATATGTTACCCAAATTATTTCTAGCTGGTAAGGATTACCCCCATTTTCAATTACCATTGTGATATTCATGATTGTGTTGTTGGTGTTGTTGGAGCTTTGATTGTTAGGGTGGTGACTGGTAAGAGAAACATAATCTTTCAAAGGTGAGCATTTATTGACTTTTATTTCAACTTAAAATAAGTGACCTATTGCTTCTTGCACTATTGTCAACTCTGAGTTTACAGGAAAAATCCTAGCTTTGCCCTTGATTTATGACAAAAAATATTTTTAAATGTGAAATCATTCTTTTGATGTTTGCAGTACATTTCAAATGAAGATGTAATCTTTTGCCACTATTCAGAATTTGTCCCATCTGCCCCAATAAAAACACAAGTTATAGATTCAAGAATATCCATAGGAATCCTTTAACTCTGAATCAACAGACAAAGAAATCATTCTTGAAATACATCTGATGACATGATAGACTGGTAAAGTCAAATCTCTCCAGAAGCAAAAATTAACTATGATTACTTGATGTAAGACATCACTCAAACCAATCAAATGTTATTTTGGGAAATCATAAATTTATATCCAGCGTCAGTTTGTCACTCATTAAGTTCTTATAAGAATGATTAGGAAATTATCTTAATAAGTAAACGTTAGTCTTAATCTCTTCTTACTTTGATGGCTTAAAAATATAAGTTTATATCAATTCATTGGGTCTCACTAAATGACTCTGCCTCTTTGGAGGGTTATTTATTCTACTATTAATAAACTTTAGGATTGACAAGAAATTCTTCCATCGTTCCAATCTGCAACAAAACTACCTACCATGTGTTAGTACGGCTTTCAAAACATGATTTTATAATTAACATTAATAAATATTTGCTTGGTACCTACTATGTTCCAGACCCTGTGACAGGTGCTAGAAATATATGAAAATCTCATTACCTTAAAATTGTTTCCATACACAAAAACTCCAGGAGCAGACAGCAGTCTTGCCAAGGTGTCATTTTAGTGACTGACATGTATCACCACCCCCTGGCAGTCAACAATGACAGCAAGCATAGCTGCTTAACAGGGAGTTACTGATCTTCCAGCTGTATTTTGCTTGTCACTGCTTTGAAAGATGCTTACTTTGAAGATCTCCATCATGTGGAAGAGAAAAGGCACGATGTAACCTATAAATCAAGGAACAGTGAGGTTTTAGAGACACAAGTAAACCACCATGTCAATAACTCAGAGAGCTCACAAAGAAGGTAAACATGGTGAATAAAATAAAAAGTCCGTGAACTTGATGATAAAGGAATCAATTTCTTCTCCAATAAACATTTTGTAAGCACCGTAGCAAGAATAGAAGAAAAGAGTCTCCTTCCCACCCTTTGCCCAAAAGAAGAAAGATCTAATCACAGGAGACGCTCCAGGATGCCTAAAGTATCATAATGAATAGTTCTACTGACGTCCACCTTTCAATGGAAAGTATGGACCTCATAGATTCACTTCCAAATTCCCCCCAAAATGACTGTGAGAACTCTCTTCCATTGTTATTGAACCTGGAAAAAATATTTCTGACGTGTTATTGATCACTTATCAATTCCCCAAACTGACCACGGCAGTTCTTAGATTGACTGTTAAACCTCATTCATCATGATTATGCTGAATGTTTGCATGCAGTTTATGGGTTTTATATCTGCAGTCATTCCTTCATTTTTCCATAGAAATCATATAAACAACGATGATGTAGTTTTTTTTTTTTTTTTTTTTTTTTTTTTGAGACAGAGTCCCGCTCTGTTGCCCAGGCTGGAGTTCAGTGGCGCGATCTCAGCTCACTGCAAGCTCCACCTCCCGGGTTCACGCCATTCTCCTGCCTCAGCCTCCTGAGTAGCTGGGACTACAGGCGCCCACCACTATGCCCAGCTAATTTTTTATATTTTTTTTTTAGTAGAAATGAGGTTTCAACATGTTAGCCAAGATGGTCTCGATCTCCTGGCCTCATGATCCACTCTCCTCGGCCTCCCAAAGTGCTGGGATTACAGGCGTGAGCCACCGCGCCCGGCCAACAATGATGATGTAATTTAAATTTTATTCAATTTACTGGATTTTAAATGTTTTCTGCATGGAGATCATGAAGAACTATGTTCATAGAAAATGTCTACAAAGCAGGACCATGGTCAGCCACTTTTAATTTAACCCAATTCACGAAAAGTACAGTAAAATGACTTTATTAATTTTAAATATGTGAAAATCCATATGGCTGAAGTTGATCTGTGAAATTATATCTAGATTTGAATGCCAGTTCACCACTTGAAAACTTACTAAAATTTCTAAACCTCTATTTACTCATCTGTAAAATGGGTACAATCTCTTTATTTTTTTTTTTCTAATTACTGCTACTGCTAGCACTCTATTCCAACCTACAAACATTTTGTGCCTAGAATAGTACAAAACTCTCCTACCTAGTTCCCCTGACTCCATTCTGTCTACTCCACCTTCCCCCTTCCCGCCAAAAAAATAAAAAATAGGCTATTATTTACATAGATGCCAGAGTGATTTTTTTTAAGTCAGATTACTTCACTCCTCTAATAGAAACTCTAATGACTTCTTATCTTACTCAATAAAATTCAGACTCCCTCTTGTGGCCAACAAGACCCACATGAGCTACCCCCACCCACACCCCCACTACCATCACATCTTCCCTAACCTCATCTTTTACCACTCAATCAGTTGGAAATGTTGGTCCTTCCACCCTAGTCACGTGGGCATTTCACATAAGCTCTGCACCAACCTGAAATGCACTTCTCCCAGAATGCCACATGGCTTGTCTGCCCACTCTCAGTTCAGTGCCACCTTCCCTGGTTATGTTATTTAAATTAACATTCAATCCTTAGTCTCTCAGACACTCTGTATGCCCCTCGCCCTGCTTTATTCTTCTTCACAATACTTCTCAGGGTGTGACTTAGAAGGTAGCTTTTGTTTAATATCTGCTTCCCCGTAACAGATTCGCCTCTGTGAGAAGAAGGATTATTGTCTCTTTTATTCACTGCTATATCCTCTGCATGGAGAATAGTGCCTGGCATAGAGTAAATTCTCAGCAAGTATATAAAAATGGATGGTTTCTTCTGCTTAGTAACGCCTTTCATGGCCTATTCTAGTTACATAAAAATAACAAATTCATTTTTCTTAATATACTCCATAACCAAGTTTTTCACTAACTCAGATCTGATTTATACCTGAATGAATGTTATTCTGTCAGAAGGGATAACTATGTGATCCCATTAAGACAAAAACTCGGTAGCAGATCTTTTTGAAATCTTACAACTATTTTACTTTCTTGGAAAATCAACCTATTTTGTTTTTTTTTTTTTTTAATCAGTTTAATTGTGTATCTGAGATGATCTTAGTTATGACACCTTGCCCTTAATAACCCTGGCTAATTATACAATACTGGTACAATTATATAATATTGATTTTAAAATTCTATTAAATCCATGTTTGAGTTATAAACGTAAAATCACCAAAGCTGGGTGTGGTAATTTTAAAATATGGCCCCAAATGATTTCACAGCCCTTCCACTGGAAGGTAGGGTATATCTCTCCTCCCCTTGAATGTGGGCAAACTTGTGACTTTTTGACTTACAGAGCATGGACTTCCTGGGCTAGATCAGAATAGATTATGCAACTTCCATTTTATTCTCTAAGAACGTTCACACGGGGGTAAGCCAGGCATCATCTAAAGAGTCTCCTACCCTAAGACTTCCCTGATGAAGAGCCCATGTATAGGCACTCCAACCAACCGTCCCAGCTAAGCTCCCATTTGACAGTCAGCATCAACTGCTGGCCACCAGCCTGTGCCAGGCTTCAAATAGCCACAGACCTAGCTGACACCTAACTACAACCAAATGAGAAACACCAAGGGAAGACGTCCAACCAGCCTCTTCCTGAATTTCTGACCCACAAAACTAGAGTAAAATTAAATATTTGTTGTTTTTACACTTCTACATTTGGAAGTCATTTATTACCCAGCAATAGAAACTTATACAGCAGGAAATGCTGTCTCCCCTGTATTGTTCTGACTCTGTTTTCCACATGGTAAGAAAACAATCCATGGAAAATGCAGTGGATTTTATCAACATTGGTTTTGATTCACACAACAAGATAGAAAATCATTAAAACCAGAAAGCGTGTTGATTTCAGTGTTCTGAAAATGCAGCCTGTATAAGCTGTGGTCATTCAAGACCACTGAGTTAGAGCAGAGGTAGTTAAATTATGGGCCTGCTCACCAAATCTGGCCCACCACTTGTCTTATATAAAATAAAATAGATACAGCCCACAAAGTCTAAAATATTTACTACCTTGCCCTCTACCCAAAAGGTTTGCTGATCTCTGAGTTGGAGAATGGCAAAGCTAGAACAAGAATATAAGTGTTCTAAGTATTCTTTTCTTATTATGTTGTTGGGAAAAATATCATTTTTCAATAACATCACTGTATTTTAATGGGCTTATTTCATGATTCTTATCATCACTTCTTAAATTTTGTAAGGATTTTTAGTTGTTGTTGTTTTGGGGGGCTCCCCCAGCCCCATTTTTTAAGTCTTCTTGTTTTGCTTTTAGTTTTCCTATCAAAAAGAAGGAGATAAGTCACAAGAGAAGGAATACACATCACTTAGAGTTTTCTATGATACCATCAGTGAAGCAAATTCATATCAATTGAAGAAAATTAATATCTTAGGTCAGGGGTTGGCAAACTTTTCTACAAGAGCAAGGCTAGTTTTAACTTCGCAAACCACATGCTCTCTGTCTCATCTACTTGACCCTGATGTTTAACAAAAAAGCAGCCAAAGACAGTGCTTAAATAACTGGCTATGTTTGTGTACAATAAGACTTTATTTACAGAAGCAAGTGGTGGGCTGGAGTTAGCCTGCAATCGTCGTTAGCCCACCCCTATTTTGGATAATGTAGGGACACATGCACAAGCAGGGTAGTAGCAGGGATGTGGCAGTGCTGCTTGAGAAGTTTGCAGTTGTAAATCCTGCACAGAGAAGGAAGGGGAATACCATACATGAGATTCATGTCATAACAATATTTTGCCTGTGTAGTACATTTTTTAATTCAGTGTACTCTAAAATAATATCCAGTTTATGAATAATATTGAATTAGAGTTGAGTTAGTATACCGAAAGACCTCATAAGTTAAAATTTAGTCTTTATTATTACAACTTGAAAATCTTACCTTTTTGCAGTAGATTTAGTTCTTCAAGATATAAAAAGAGGTCATTTCAGACTTCAATAGCCCCACTAAAACAGCTACCTCCCAGCCTGAGAGTCCTAAAACAGGCTTTTTTCCCTCTGTTGTCAAACCTTCCTAAACACAGTATTCTCAGACTGTGTGGTATGTTTTCCTCCTAGTTTTCAGAATCCCTGAAGTTCTTCCAATACAAAAAAAAAAAAGGCTTATTTTTACCAGTTGGTGGAGGATGTTCCACTTTCAAAGGCAGAAAATTTTTAATTCCCTCCGTAGTGCTTCATAGCTATTGTAAAGTTCATGGGCAGACTTTCACCTGCATAGAGGACCAATTCCACATAATGTCAACCATTCTGAGGTAAAATGGATGGGGTGAGGGTGACAGTTACTCTGTACCCATTACTGGCACATAGTTAAAAGGTAATATTAAAATAGACTTTGGGGAAAATTTTATGTTTTATATTTACCTCAAAATAAATGCCTACTTAGACAAAAAATAAATTTTTTTTCCAGGGCTAAAAGCAAATACATAAATTTTCTAGAGATTCAAAAAGGAAAAGAATATTACCTTTGTCCCTAGGATAGATATATAGATGGATGGATTTCAGAGCATTTAAAAATGCACTGAAAGGGGGGCAGAGCAAGATGGCCGAATAGGAACAGCTCCAGTCTCCAACTCCCGGCGCGAGCGACACAGAAGACCGGTGATTTCTGCATTTTCAACTGAGGTACTGGGGTCATCTCACTGGGGAGTGCCGGACAATCGGTGCTGGTCAGTTGCTGCAGCCCGACCAGTGAGAGCTGAAGCAGGGCGAGGCATTGCCTCACCTGGGAAGCGCAAGGGGGAAGGGAATCCCTTTTCCTAGCCAGGGGAACTGAGACACACAACACCTGGAAAATCGGGTAATTCCCACCCCAATACTGCGCTGTAAGCAAACGGGCACACCAGGAGATTATACCCACACCTGGCCGGGAGGGTCCCACGGCCACAGAGCCTCCCTCATTGCTAGCACAGCAGTCTGCAATCTAACCACAAGGCAGCAGCGAGGCTGGGGGAGGGGCGCCCACCATTGCTGAGGCTTAAGTAGGTAAACAAAGCCTCTGGGAAGCTCAAACAGGGTGGAGCTCACAGCAGCTCAAGGAAATCTGCCTGTCTCTGTAGACTCCACCTCTGGGGACAGGGCACAGCTAAAAAAACAACAGGGGAAGCAGCAGAGGCCTGTGCAGACTCGAACGACTCTGTCTGACAGCTTTGAAGAGAGCAGTGGATCTCCCAACACGGAGGTTGAGATCTGAGAACGGACAGACTGCCTGCTCAAGTGGGTCCCTGACCTCTGAGTAGCCTCACTGGGAGACATCCCCCACTAGGGGCAGTCTGACACCCCACACCTCACAGGGTGGAGTACACCCCTGAGAGGAAGCTTCCAAAGTAAGAATCAGACAGGTACACTCGCTGTTCAGCAATATTCTATCTTCGGCAACCTCTGCTGCTGATACCCAGGCAAACAGGGTCTGGAGTGGACCTCAAGCAATCTCCAACAGACCTACAGCTGAGGGTCCTGACTATTAGAAGGAAAACTATCAAACAGGAAGAACACCTATACCAAAACCCCATCAGTACGTCACCATCATCAAAGACCAGAGGCAGATAAAACCACAAAGATGGGGAAGAAGCAGGGCAGAAAAGCTGGAAATTCAAAAAATAAGAGCGCATCTTCCCCTGCAAAGGAGCGCAGCCCATCGCCATCAACGGATCAAAGCTGGTCAGAGAATAACTTTGATGAGATGAGAGAAGAAGGCTTCAGTCCATCAACCTTCTCAGAGCTAAAGGAGGAATTACGTACCCAGTGCAAAGAAACTAAAAATCTTGAAAAAAGAGTGGAAGAATTGATAGCTAGAATAATTAATGCAGAGAAGGTCATAAATGAAATGACAGAGATGAAAACCATGACATGAGAAAATACGTGACAAATCCACAAGCTTCAGTAACCGACTTGATCAACTGGAAGAAAGAGTATCAGTGATTGAGGATCAAATGAATGAAATGAAGCGAGAAGAGAAACCAAAAGAAAAAAGAAGAAAAAGAAATGAACAAAGCCTGCAAGAAGTATGGGATTATGTAAAAAGACCAAATCTACGTCTGATTGGGGTGCCTGAAAGTGAGGGGGAAAATGGAACCAAGTTGGAAAACACTCTTCAGGATATCATCCAGGAGAACTTCCCCAACCTAGTAGGGCAGGCCAACATTCAAATTCAGGAAATACAGAGAACACCACAAAGATACTCCTCCAGAAGAGCAACTCCAAGACACATAATTGCCAGATTCACCAAAGTTGAAATGAAGGAAAAAATCTTAAGGGCAGCCAGAGAGAAAGGTCGGGTCACCCACAAAGGGAAGCCCATCAGACTAACAGCAGACCTCTCGGCAGAAACTCTACAAGCCAGAAGAGAGTGGGGGCCAATATTCAACATTCTGAAAGAAAAGAATTTTAAACCCAGAATTTCATATCCAGCCAAACTAAGTTTCATAAGTGAAGGAGAAATAAAATCCTTTACAGATAAGCAAATGCTTAGAGATTTTGTCAACACCAGGCCTGCCTTACAAGAGACCCTGAAGGAACCCCTAAACATGGAAAGGAACAACCGGTACCAGCCATTGCAAAAACATGCCAAAATGTAAAGACCATCGAGGCTAGGAAGAAACTGCATCAACTAACGAGAAAAATAACCAGTTAATATAATAATGGCAGGATCAAGTTCACACATAACAATATTAACCTTAAATGTTAATGGACTAAATGCTCCAATTAAAAGACACAGACTGGCAAACTGGATAAACAGTCAAGACCCATCAGTCTGCTGTATTCAGGAGACCCATCTCACATGCAGAGACATACATAGTCTCCAAATAAAGGGACGGAGGAAGATCTACCAAGCAAATGGAGAACAAAAAAAAGCAGGGGTTGCAATACTAGTCTCTGATAAAATAGACTTTAAACCATCAAAGATCAAAAGAGACAAAGAAGGCCATTACATAATGGTAAAGGGATCAATTCAACAGGAAGAGCTAACTATCTTAAATATATGTGCACCCAATACAGGAGCACCCAAATTCATAAAGCAAGTCCTTAGAGACTTACAAAGAGACTTAGACTCCCATACAATAATAATGGGAGACTTCAACACTCCACTGTCAACATTAGACAGATCAACGAGACAGAAAGTTAACAAGGATATCCAGGAATTGAACTCATCTCTGCACCAACCAGACCTAATAGACATCTATAGAACTCTCCATCCCAAATCAACAGAATATACATTCTTCTCAGCACCACATCGCACTTATTCCAAAATTGACCATATAATTGGAAGTAAAGCACTCCTCAGCAAATGTAAAAGAACAGAAATTATAACCAACTGTCTCTCAGACCACAGTGCAATCAAACTAGAACTCAGGACTAAGAAACTCAATCAAAACCGCTCAACTACATGGAAACTGAACAACCTGCTCCTGAATGACTACTGGGTACATAACGAAGTGAAGGCAGAAATAAAGATGTTCTTTGAAACCAATGAGAACAAAGATACAACATACCAGAATCTCTGGGACACATTTAAAGCAGTGTGTAGAGGGAAATTTATAGCACTAAATGCCCACAAGAGAAAGCTGGAAAGATCTAAAATTGACACTCTAACATCACAATTAAAAGAACTGGAGAAGCAAGAGCAAACACATTCAAAAGCTAGCAGAAGGCAAGAAACAACTAAGATCAGAGCAGAACTGAAGGAGATAGAGACACAAAAAACCCTCCAAAAAATCAATGAATCCAGGAGTTGGTTTTTTGAAAAGATCAACAAAATTGATAGACCGCTAGCAAGACTAATAAAGAAGAAAAGAGAGGGGAATCAAATAGACGCAATAAAAAATGATAAAGGGGATATCACCAAGGACCCCACAGAAATCCAAACTACCATCAGAGAATACTATAAACACCTCTACACAAATCAACTAGAAAATCTAGAAGAAATGGATAATTTCCTGGACACTTACACTCTTCCAAGACTAAACCAGGAAGAAGTTGAATCCCTGAATAGACCAATAGCAGGCTCTGAAATTGAGGCAATAATTAATAGCCTACCAACCAAAAAAAGCCCAGGACCAGATGGATTCACAGCTGAATTCTACCAGAGGTACAAAGAGGAGCTGGTACCATTCCTTCTGAAAGTATTCCAATCAATTGAAAAAGAGGGAATCCTCACTAACTCATTTTATGAGGCCAACATCATCCTGATACCAAAGCCTGGCAGAGACACAACAAAAAAAGAAAATTTTAGACCAATACCCCTGATGAACATCGATGCAAAAATCCTCAATAAAATACTGGCAAACCGGATTCAGAAGCACATCAAAAAGCTTATCCACCATGATCAAGTGGGCTTCATTCCTGGGATGCAAGGCTGGTTCAACATTCGCAAATCAATAAATGTAATCCAGCATATAAACAGAACCAAAGACAAGAACCACATGATTATCTCAATAGATGCAGAAAAGGCTTTTGACAAAATTCAACAGCCCTTCATGCTAAAAACGCTCAATAAATTCGGTATTGATGGAACGTACCTCAAAATAATAAGAGCTATTTATGACAAACCCTCAGCTAATATCATACTGAATGGGCAAAAACTGGAAAAATTCCCTTTGAAAACTGGCACAAGACAGGGATGCCCTCTCTCACCACTCCTATTCAACATAGTGTTGGAAGTTCTGGCTAGGGCAATCAGGCAAGAGAAAGAAATCAAGGGTATCCAGTTAGGAAAAGAAGAAGTCAAATTGTCCCTGTTTGCAGATGACATGATTGTATATTTAGAAAACCCCATTGTCTCAGCCCAAAATCTCCTTAAGCTGATAAGCAACTTCAGCAAAGTCTCAGGATACAAAATCAATGTGCAAAAATCACAAGCATTCTTAGACACCAGTAACAGACAAACAGAGAGCCAAATCAGGAATGAACTTCCATTCACAATTGCTTCAAAGAGAATAAAATACCTAGGAATCCAACTTACAAGGGATGTAAAGGACCTCTTCAAGGAGAACTACAAACCACTGCTCAGTGAAATAAAAGAGGACACTAACAAATGGAAGAACATTCCATGCTCATGGATAGGAAGAATCAATATCGTGAAAATGGCCATACTGCCCAAGGTTATTTATAGATTCAATGCCATCCCCATCAAGCTACCAATGAGTTTCTTCACAGAACTGGAAAAAACGGCTTTAAAGTTCATATGGAACCAAAAAAGAGCCCACATTGCCAAGAGAATCCTAAGTCAAAAGGACAAAGCTGGAGGCATCACGCTACCTGACTTCAAACTATACTACAAGGCTACAGTAACCAAAACAGCATGGTACTGGTACCAAAACAGAGATACAGACCAATGGAACAGAACAGAGTCCTCAGAAATAATACCACCCATCTACAGCCATCTGATCTTTGACAAACCTGACAAAAACAAGAAATGGGGAAAGGACTCCCTATTTAATAAATGGTGCTGGGAAAATTGGCTAGCCATAAGTAGAAAGTTGAAACTGGATCCTTTCCTTACTCCTTATACGAAAATTAATTCAAGATGGATTAGAGACTTAAATGTTAGACCTCATACCATAAAAACCCTAGAAGAAAACCTAGGTAGTACCATTCAGGACATAGGCATGGGCAAGGACTTCATGTCTAAAACACCAAAAGCAATGGCAGCAAAAGCCAAAATTGACAAATGGGATCTAATTAAACTAAAGAGCTTCTGCACAGCAAAAGAAACTACCATCAGAGTGAACAGGCAACCTACAGAATGGGAGAAAATTTTTGCAATCTACTCATCTGACAAAGGGCTAATATCCAGAATCTACAAAGAACTCAAACAAATTTACAAGAAAAAAGCAAACAACCCCATCAAAAAGTGGGCAAAGGATATGAACAGACATTTCTCAAAAGAAGACATTTATGCAGCCAACAGACACATGAAAAAATGCTCATCATCACTGGCCATCAGAGAAATGCAAATCAAAACCACAATGAGATACCATCTCACACCAGTTAGAATGGCAATCATTCAAAAGTCAGGAAACAACAGGTGCTGGAGAGGATGTGGAGAAATAGGAACACTTTTACACTGTTGGTGGGATTGTAAACTAGTTCAACCATTATGGAAAACAGTATGGCGATTCCTCAAGGATCTAGAACTAGATGTACCATATGACCCAGCCATCCCACTACTGGGTATATACCCAAAGGATTATAAATTATTCTACTACAAAGACACATGCACACGTATGTTTATTGCGGCACTATTCACAATAGCAAAGACTTGGAATCAACCCAAATGTCCATCAGTGACAGACTGGATTAAGAAAATGTGGCACATATACACCATGGAATATTATGCAGCCATAAAAAAGGATGAGTTTGCGTCCTTTGTAGGGACACGGATGCAGCTGGAAACCATCATTCTTAGCAAACTATCACAAGAACAGAAAACCAAACACTGCATGTTCTCACTCATAGGTGGGAACTGAACAATGAGATCACTTGGACTAGGGAAGGGGAACATCACACATCAGGGCCTATCATGGGGAGGGGGGAGGGGGGAGGGATTGCATTGGGAGTTATACCTGATATAAATGATGAATTGATGGGTGCTGACGAGTTGATGGGTGCAGCACACCAACATGGCACAAGTATACATATGTAACAAACCTGCACGTTATGCACATGTACCCTAGAACTTAAAGTATAATAAAAAATTAAAAAATAAAAAAATAAAAATAAAGAATAAAAAATAAATAAATAAAAATAAAATTCTTTGCTAATTTTAAAAAAATGCACTGAAAAAGTAAGCAACTAATTAGCAATTAGAAATGTATAGTAACATTGATTACATAAATATAAGTGTACATGTATAAATAATTATAAAAAGCAAGGTACAAATATTATAGTATTACTTTCAACCAGTTCAATCTGAAGAATAGGAAATTCTGAAATGTTTGCTTTGAAAGCTCAGAGAATTATCCACGTGTGAAAAAATCCAAAATTGCTTCAAAGTGTAAAAATTATTCTTCTTTCCACCTACAAGTGAGTCAAAATTGCTATGCACATTTTCATCAAATTTTTTTTAAAAGACATTATCCAGCAAGGAAAATCTCCAAAGCTATATAATAACATCTTCAGGGACAAAAGAAAATTATTCTCAGTGCCTGCGTCTATAGAGTACAGACAAAACAAACCACCCCCTACACACAAGCATGTGTGTGTGTATGTTTATTAACTGATTCAACAAAATTTTACTGAGAGTCATGTACATTAATTTGTACACATTGTATAAATATAGGCATGCATATTTTACATGAGTATAATCATATGTGTGAACATATCTGCAAAAGCAAAGCCAAGAGGAAGGCCTAAGGAGAAAGAGCAAATATTCATGTAAAGAAACCCCCAACCACATGAAGGCACCAGAAATTATCCTATATATACACAAATGTTGTATATAGTGATGTTAGAGATCATAATGAATATTAGAGGTGAGGACAGGATGACCTCAAGGGTATCCTTCTGGAGCATCAGAAATGTCATTGATGGGCAGTGATGGAGAGGCACCTGCTCTTAGGAGAGGACATGCAGGGAAAGGCAGAAAAGATAAACTGTTTGAGAGCAATAATTAAAATTAGAAATTCTTCTGTAAACTTTTTATTCAACATTTTAAAGTAAAATTGATTATTTAAAAATACTCCTGAAGTTGTGGGGAAGACTGCTTAAAATTTGTGGTTGTTTTGGTTGTAATTAATAATAGTAATAACACACGTTTTCACTTCTAAAGTAAGAAAAAGTAGAGGCTGACCATTAACTTTTCTCCTTAATCTCTGGCAAGCCAATATTTCAATTGCCTTTTATAGCCAGAAATAAGGAACTAAATTAGTAATCTATATATAAGATGCTTCTCAGGTAGGTAGCAACTTACCTAGTGACACTAGGGAAAAGGATGCTCTTATCATAACTGATACACCATTATGTAGTCTCCAGACCAGCAAGCTTGTTGAAGTTAACAGGTGGCTGCAGCCATCATAAGATTACCATTGAGAAAAATTCAACATGATAGAATATTAAACAGTAATTTATGCAGAGATAAAAATAGATTAGTAATTGTAATAGCCAGACCCAAGATTTCCAAACTAATAGATATCCAGTTTTTAATTCTGGCTTAGAAATATAACACACACCTATTGGAAGCTTATTACTTCATTAGAGAAGTACATAGGAAAAAGCTCCAGGCCGTAGGAATTGAGAAAAAAAAAAGTTCATTTTTTTTTTGAAGTGGGAAGAATGTCCAGAAACTATTAGAACCCACATTCCCTCCATTGCTCTTCCCAGGAAGATCAACACTCACTTCAACAAGAGAAAATGTCTCACTGTGAAAAAACAGAGCTCATTGTGAAGCTGAGGGAGCCAAGCAGACTTGTCTGCTTAAGACCTAAAGGTCTGCCCAAGAGACAGAGCCCTGAAAAGAGGTGAACCTAGTCAGCACAGAGAGTATCTTGGCAGGAGCCATCTAACTGCGAACACCAATACCTCTATGGCTTCTACTTTAGAAATAGTGCCAGACCAAGCCAGCTTACCTGGTCATCTTTCATTCCCAACTAGATCTGCCCAGTACCTCATGGCAGATAATCAAAGAACACTACCATCTCGGTGTGGCCTCCCAGCCCCATCCATGCCTGCCAGGCTGCAGCCTGCCCGGTGCAGAGGGGTGGGGTCAGAAGGACATTTTAAAAGGGGAAGCAAAAGACCTTTAATATTTTGAGCAGAATGATAACTTCTTGGCATGTTATATTGCAATAGTACTTTGGTTACATAATGATCATCTCAATGTCACATTCATTTTAAGAAGTTTTTGCCAGAAAATAATAATAATAATAATAATGGTGAAATACAAGGATTTGTTCCAGAATGTAAATCCTTGACCAATGCTTCCTCTAGAAAGATAAGCTATGACGCTGCAGATTTCCTGGACCTACACAGAGAGAGCCACCCGTTCCCAGTGACCCAGAAGCCATGGCCCAGGCAGCTAGTGCATTCTGTAACCCAGCTCAATGAGAACTAAGAGTTTGGCGCCCCCTCTTCCTCACCAGAGAGTCTAATTGTATTGGCCACCCTGCTCAACCTCCCCTCACCAGTCCAGCGCCAAGTTGCCTGAAACTTCCCCACACCACACATAACATGACTAACAAGAACCTCTGTTCCCAATACATTTGATCATCAAAATAGCACCATGTTTCCCCCAGAGAAATGCAATTTCATCTCCATTTCAAGTAGTTTGATGTGTGGTAATCAGAGGGAGACATAAATTTTGAACTTGAGCTTTATGTTGTGACTAGCATTAATTTAAATGCCTTGCATCAAAGATCTGAGCTATTCCTCTAAAACTGCTTTAAAACCCGCCATGACTTTTCGTTGCTTCAGAAACCCACAGTGCAATCTGCAACGCATTATAAATTTTAAGCAAAGAACCTTATCTATATTTTCTTGTGCATTCCAAAACTCCCTAAAATACTGATCAGAGACAGTGCCCACATTCCAAGACTAGTGCCACAAGTTTGCTACAAGTTGAGGGAGGAAAAAAAAAATTAAAGTAACAGATGTTTGGGTTGCCTACTTCTGTTATTTTCAAAACTTCATCAACAATGCAAAGTTTTAAATTAGAAATGTACTATAGTTCTATTGTTCCCTATGGAAATTTTTAACTAAAACCAGAGTCTAGGAATTCATTTTCAAGTAAATATTCCAACTTTGGTTTTAAGAGGAAAAACTACATATATATATATCCTCTTAGAAGGAAAGAAAGTTACGTCTGATGAGAAGCCCCCTCCACTCAGCACCGCAGCAGGGTGCAGAATTCAATTGGTGGTAACTGCTCCCCGCTGCTCTTGCAGACTTGGTGGCTCCATGGGGTGTGCTCTCAAGCCTTCTGCTGTCCAAAGGAGAAGCTGTAGGGGATACTCACGGCCCCACTACAGCTAGAAAATTTTGTGGGTCTGGTCCTGTCAATCCTCGGGATAGCTCCACGTGAGGTAGTCTCACTCACTTCAAAGACAGGGCAGCTTTAGAAGCCCTTCCAGAAGGCTTGCCTGCATCAACTCAGCATCCATGCTGCTCGTCCCCCTCCTAGTTCTGCATGCCGGGCAAGGAAAGCTATTAGCTCCCTCCTGGCCTCAAAGGGAAGGGGGAGCAGAGTTCATTGTTTTCTCTCAAATCTGCATCCCTGGTGGCTAGTGCTTCACATATTAACTTAATTCAAAAGATTAGCAACACAGGGCTTAAATTATATAGGATTCAGAAAAGTTCTGATCCAGGCTGAGAATGGAGACTAGACCAACAAGTGGAAACTCATAAAGCAAAACCAGTTTTATTTGAATGTAAATTGATAGAAGGAAGTCAATATCTTTTGTTGGTGGTATTGTTCCTAAAATCCTTTTGTCCTATATCAATGCCCCTGTCTCTTCCACAAAACTACTCCTGACTCCACTAGCCACAGTAATCCCTCCTTTCTCGGAGCTCTTAAAAATACATGTAGTATCTGCTGCCAACTTAGCACTTTATTATATACTTACCTGTATTAGCCTCTGTATTATATTTTTAATACTGACTCTCCAAATTGATTTTGAGTGTCTCAAGGGCAAAGAGAATGTATTTCACTTACTTTCAGGACCTATCACAGGAAGAGTGGGGAAGGGGGACCCAAGAGGACCACTTGGCATAAGCCTCGTATTTAAAACAGGCCTCAAATTTAGATTTTTGATGATATCTCCAAATAAGGTTATACCTCAATTTTCATAGACATACTGGCAAGAGTTTTTAAAAGAAGCATATCATCCAACAACTTAAAATTCATCAGTTTCTATGATGCTCTTTTGGTATTACTTATTTTAATACTCCAGAAGCCTCAAAAAAACAGAAATAATTTAGTTTACCTCAGATTTTCTGTAGTGCCTGGCACTCTGTTACAAAAGATAAATGCAGAAAATGCTCCCTAATGGTCACCAGATATGCTGCAGATGGAGGGAAGAAGTACAAAACTGTTACAGCACTTGACGATAACAAAAGCAGAGTCAGAGACCCAGGGCAACTGAAAAGATCCCAGGCAAACTGGCTAGAGCAAGCCCCTAAAGCAGTTGTGTGTGTTTTCAGGGTCTCTCTCCTGTACAGCTACCTTGGTCTCCTTCCTGATAACAGCATTCGCATCAAAAGAAGGGGGCTGTCCTCTTTGTTTGATAATGAAGCACCTTCTAAGAACTTGAAGATAAGGCAGCTTTGTAAACCAGTGGAACTTAGAGACAATAGCTGTGCTTCACCAGGTGTGAGAGAAAGCCAAGCAGGAAACTGTCTGTGATGTGCAGCCAAAGGGTTCTAAAAAATCCAGAACTCCAATCAAGCTAGTTTCCAGAAGTGATCTCAGGGAAGCAGGACTAGAATGTGATTCTAATGTAATCCAGAATCCCATACTGTTTTTGAGAAAGATATTGTGACACAAAGTGTGTGTGAATAGTAAAGGGAAACACAAATTAGCCATGAGTTCATTGCGTGTGTTCCCTTTGTGAAGAGACTCAGGGGTAGTTGGTCATCTTCAGATGACACTTCCAAAACAACGCTGTGTTCTAGACACCTCTTTCTGCCCTATTCTTGACTTCAGCTGATGTGGTAGTTATTAGTCCTGTTCACCAAATTTTTCTGGCTCTCCATCTTCTGGAACTTTATAGAATTGCATTCTCCTATTTGGGATAGCCTTGACTTGTTTTAACCAATGAAATGTGAGTGACCTAAGAGCCAGAGAATGAGCCACTGCGTGTCCATTGTCCTACCTTGCTAATCACAGATCACAACGAAAACAGAGAAAGAGACTTGCTCTGCAAAGGACCTGAGTGAAAGAAACCAAGCTCTCCAAATGAACAGTAGGGGCGATTTAATATGAAGAAGAAACAAGCCTTTGTTATTTTAAGCCACTGAATTCTTGGAATTATTTCTTATCACAGTTTAACCCATCCTATCCTGATCAATAAAATCAGTGATTACCTCACCATGTTTAATCCCCTGCTTCTCAAACTAAAGTGCCTTCATGGTTACACTGTTCTATGCCAGGGGATTAGAGATGCCACAGGATAGGAGAGGCATATATTACCAGAGCATCCACTGGACTCACTGTTAATTTAAAATGTTATTTTTATATTCAAACATACACAAATGAGTACAAAAATTTTATTAGTTTTTAAGATGAAGCAGGAGATTTCAAAGAATTTCAGAAGCACAGATTCAGTGGATAAAATAAGGTGTTCCAGTAAAGAAGGGACCTCTGAGAGAAGCAGTCTCAGTGAACAGAAGAGAAACTGAGGCACAGAGAATTTATGTGATTCATCCAAGGTCACACAGCTAGGAAATGCAACCCAGGTTGGTGGATCCAAGGCCAGTGCTCTTTTGGCCACACACACCTAAGCATGTGCAGTAATGATTCTTCTAGTATTCTCAACAACACAAGGAGGACAGTCATCCTCACGTGAGAACCAGCCATTGCCCCTTCACTGCTGACTTAGGATGGTGTCAGTGAGGTAGCTGACCTCACTACCAAATCATCACTGTTCACAGAGATGTAACAAATATTCTGCCTTCCTTTCTTTCCCAACTTCTCACCATAGAAAGATAAAAAAATAGACAAAGTTTGCCTTTCCCCTCAAATTTTCCAACTTTCAATCTTTATAATCTAATCAATTATCTCCATGTTGGGGGTCATTAAATATAATGAGCTATTGGAGAAAAAAAAAGTGTGTGTGTGTGTATGTGTGTGTGTGTGTGTATGTGTGTGTGTGTGTCTCTTAGAAGGTTCCCCAGTGATGAACAATCCCTTAATAGCTATCTTTGGAACAAGGCAGGGTTTGAATAAATAACCTTCTGCAGTCAGTTTAGTGCCAGATCATTCTTAAAAGCAATATCTTAGGTAAAGTTTGGAAGTAACATTTATGTTTTCTTTTTTTAATTGGAACTTAGCTTTTTCAGTCTCTTTTGGAATTTTATGAACCTAAATTTTCAAGTGGGAGAATTCAAAGCAGATGAAAAGCAACCAGATTTTTTAAAAAAAGAAAAGGACTTAAAAATCATAACCCACCCTCACTCACAGTCTTTCAGAGCTAATTATATATAGTTAAGATAATCTGAAACTCTAGAAGCACTCTTGCCAACATTCTTTGTATCTATAAAATCAGCCTACGATAATTTAAGATCAATAGTTTGTGAAAGTCAATAGTCGAGTCCTACCTCTTGTAAGTGTGGCCAGTTTCTGATACAGACATTATCAATTGCTCACCACTGTGAGATGCTCTGAGCCATGTAAAGTCCATGTCATTCAATGTCCACAAGCATTAACTCAGGTTTCTTACTAACTCATTTTTTATGCACATCACTCACAAAAAGAACTACTTTTATTTTTGCAAAAGTCCCTGCTCATTTTTAGAGGACATAGCTCTCACAAATACACTTTGGTTTCCTTGCTCTCAGTAAACAGATTTTTTTTCCTGCAATGCTCTTTTGGTGAAACTTGTTTCGAGAACAGTAAGTACCACCCTACATCAGATTTTGTCGGTTATGCTATTATTGCAGATACAGAAGAAAAGTTTGTTAGAAATTTCCAAAAGCTCTCAAAATAAATGTCCCAGGATGGTTCCCATTCTACCTGTCCAAATTTGTCCCCCATCCTCTCCCTAAAGTCCTCCATCCCTGTCAAGTACACCTCCCTAGCAACTTTCCAAGCTGGCTCTATCTCCGAGGTTTTGCTCACACTATTTAAACACACATGCACCCGGTGTCTGTGATGCACAAATTTTTTCTGTCAATGTAAATCCTGTCCAACCTTCAAAGCCTAACCCAATTCCCAAAGACTCCTAGAACATTTCTCATATCAAATTTATCCTCAACAATAACCCACTTCTGTGAATTCTGACAGCAATTGCTGTGCTTGCCATTTATTCTGATGTTTAGCCTTATTCTATTTTACATCATCATGCAATTGCTTCATTGTGTATGTCTTGGATCTTCCATTTGATCAAAATGTCATACAGTGGAGGATACATGTATAAACCAAAGAATGAAATTCTTCAGGAGAGACCCACATGACAACTAAGATCTTTCCCAATTCTTAGATCATCAACTTTTAGAAATGTTCTGGGTCTAATCTACAATAAGCATAGAAGGTACAGAGAGCTTCATCTCCACCCATCTACCACAAGAGTCACCCTCAAATTGTGTGCCTCTTGGAGTCATACTCAAATGAAGGCCAAAACTGAGATAATCACAATTAGCCACTCTAGCAAACAGACTGCTTCACCAGCAAGGCTGAAACATCAGCCAGGGCCAGGGAGTGGGAAGTGTACAAAGAATCAGACAGAAGTAATGCGTCATGCATAACCAGAGGAAATCAACACCCAGCTACTGTCAGCTACAGACTCTGCCCTCAGCCCCACAGGTATAAGCCACCTTCCAGGTAAATAGCCTGCATCACAAAGATGTCACGGAGCACAGACATCCTAGACACACCCAGGGAATGAAATCTTGAAAAGCCAAGTGCTTATAGCATATAAGCAAATGCCTTACCATATATAAAAGTAAAGATGAAAACAGGAGATTTCTGTTACCTTTGGAAATAATATATAGTGCTATACACATTTAAATGTTTTAGCAGAGTGGCATGTTTAGTAAAGTGTGGAGTTTTCAGTGTTTTTTTCCTCATTAATCAACAATATTATTCAGATGGTAAATAAGTTCACTTTTCCTGGCATTAATAGAGGTAGATTGCTGCACACACACACACACACACACACATACACACACACACAATCTTCCTTGGACTTTATCTTTTTGGTTAACAATACCATTAAAACATGCATTTCAGCTGTTCATCCCTATAGAGGCAAAATGCTATTTTAAAAGTTGCCTTCAGTTTGTGCCTATTGTTCTATGGCAGCAGTTCTCAACGAAGGGTGAATCTGCCCCCAGGGGACATTTGCCAAGGTCTGAAGACATTTTGGGCTGTCTTGACTGGAGTGGTAGTACTGGCATGCTGGTAAACATCCTACAATAAACAGGACAATCTCCTACAACAAAGAATTACTAGGTCCAAAACGTTAGTAGTGTCAAGTTTGAGAAACTCTGTCCCAGAAGTAAAAGCAATACAACATTTCAAGCCAGGAATGCTTGGCCAGGTGCAGTGACTCACACCTGTAATCAGAGCTTTTGGAGGCCAAGGCAGGAGGATCACTTGAGCCCAAGAGTTTGAGTTCAGCCTGGGCAAGATGGTGAAACCCTTGTCTCTATAAAAAATTAAAAATAATTAGTCAGGTGTGGTGGTACACACCTCGTGGAGGCTGAGATGGGAGACTTGCTTAATCCTACGAGGTCAAGGCTGCAGTAAGCTGAGATCATGCCACTGCACTTCAGACTGGACAACAGAAGGAGACCCTGTCCAAAAAGCAAATGCCATATTGCTTCTTGTTTGAGGGAAATCACTTTAACAATTTTTTGACTTATGCAAAAGAAAAGTCAAAATCTTATTCTGAAATAGATAATTTCAGACTCTAAGCCCTACTGATAGTTTTGTGAACAGCGTCTCTGCAGAGACTGGTATGATGTTAACTTCCTATTAAATTCGTTGAGTGAGAAAGGAAGAAAGAGTCAAGAAGTGTCCCAGATTTCCAGGAAGGACTCATTTGAGGGAATTCTCTTCTAAGGAGGGAGATAAAATAACGCTCAGCAATGTCGCAGTAGGCAAGAGGCTAAATAAAGCCAGTCAAAATGGTGCTCCCCATGTTGAGCATGGCAGATGGCATCTGGAATTGGTGGGATTTCATCCAGCTGTAAGTTTTCCTTTTTCACACTGTTTTTCTCTTATAACACCCGCAAGCCTTCAAAGAAAGTTTTATAAAGCACCACAGCCTAGTGTTCACTGTGTCTGAGGAAATAAGAATTACCTACTCAAGGATGTCTTTAGAGGAAGTAGGTAAAAGTGTGAAGGAAGCCAGGGCAGACTGGGAGAGTAGTGAGATACCACACCCTGAGTGTGGCATAGGGGGAAATAAGGTTGGGCAGAAGCTTCCTAGAGCACCCAACAGCATAACGGAGGTTCTGCAAAGCAGCAGGGAAGTTACTGAGTTAAGTTGGCTGTCAAGGGAATCTGGCGTCTCTCAGGAATGAAATACTTCAGTATCCCTGCATGGCCTAGTCACTGGTTGAGCCCTTAATTGGCTGAGCCCTTGGGAAGGGTGGCCTCAAAGTAAGTGGAGCCATAGATTCAGAGTGCAACAGCTAAGGTCAGTTACAGTCCTTATACTGGGAGGTCAGCAAGGTGCATTCTCATGGCCACATCTTGAATAAAACTGTAGCTATTTGCGTGATAAGAGGAAGTGTTTCCCAGAACTTCCATGTCTCAAACCCTTCATCTGTTCATATGCCCTCTTTTCTACAGGAGAAGCAACAGATACTTTAATTGCTGATTAATCTCTCAAAAGTTAAATAGCTGCCAACCAAGTGTAAGAACAGAGAAAATGAGAAGTCAAGTGTTCTAGAATCGCCAGAGAAACAGGAGAAAATTCTCAGATTTTAGAGAGTGCCCAAATCAAGAAACTCTTCACCTACCTTCTAGCTTCACTTGAAACTGGCCCAGGCTATGCCACTCAGAACCCCACTGCAGGATACCTTGGCATGTTGCCAGCCTCTGTCATACAATGACTGCCAGCTCCTTCCAGACTCTGAAATGCTCTGTGAGAGAACCATCATTACCTACCATAGAACTTCTAAGGGAAAATTGAGTTGAATAAATTATTAGCAATTTCATAATAAACTTCAAATCGTCTTCCATACATTTTCTTCAAACTGCCAGAGTAATTCATATATTAAACATTTAGATAGTACCATCATTCCTTGTCAGCTTTCCCTTGTGAGAGATTGTTAACAGAAGAGCATTATATTCCAGGAGAGTTTGAGTTCAGAAAGGCCTCAAGGCAGACTGTGAGCTAGAAGTCTTCTCAAAGGCCTGCCAGCTCTGTGATTTTATGATTTCAGATGAAAAACCTGATAGCACATTGAGAAACTGTCCCTGAAACAGAAAGGAAAGTCAGTGGAGAAACCAGCCTTAGGGAATGTCTCACTTCCTAGGCTATGTCCTAAAATATAGACTGTATGTTAGAACCATAGATACCATAGATACTCATATTGTCCCTTTATTTCTGAGCTTCTGTTGGAATAAGTGGTTGTTAGAAGATAGTATTTGTTTGCATTTGTAAGCATTCCAAAAACAGCATGCAGAACAGTGAGCCTTAAAAGATCATCATGAGATTTTTTGGTTTTGGTACTGAACAGAATGTCAAGCATGACCTGCAGTTATTTTTCCAATAACAGTGTGAACCAAAGTCCATTTCTCCATTTTGTCTTACCCACCCACTTGCCAGATCTAAACAGAATAAATATTGATATGGTGATTTCAGACAAAGTTCAAGCCTAAAGCACCAGAAATATCAGAAATGTCCCTTAGCGTGTTCTTCATTCAAGTCCTTAGAGTTTTTGGTTGCTCTGACACTAAAATTACTGCACACATTGTTTTCATCTTCTATTTGTGGAATACTAGAACACAAAAATGTTATTAACTTCACAAAGTGTGTATACACACACACACACTCATACATGCACACAAAAAAAGCTCAGCTTGTCAACAGCTTTAGTGAAGTAAAATACAAATGATAATTAGAAACATGTGTCCCCAGCAAAGAGGCACAGAAACTAAAAGGTCATCTTTTTCCAAATGACCTAATTAGAAGAGCCTGGAGTGCTGGCTACAGTATAATGGTTTTACACAGCTTTTAACTCAGACTTCCTGTTTTAAAACAGTGCAATTTACTGCTCCTGCAGCAAATATGAATGGTCACTTAATGCCAACAGAATTAGGCCTTACAAC
This sequence comes from Rhinopithecus roxellana, assembly GCF_007565055.1. Taxonomy (NCBI): domain Eukaryota; kingdom Metazoa; phylum Chordata; class Mammalia; order Primates; family Cercopithecidae; genus Rhinopithecus; species Rhinopithecus roxellana. The sequence goes on along the minus strand of NC_044551.1, from coordinate 135,725,921 downwards.
ACCACCTGCCTCCAGCAATCTCCTCATTGTTAGACCCATCAGCTGAGGATTGCTGATTTACCATCCCAGAATGACCATTTAGAACCTAGTGCCAGGATTGCTGCCAAGTTGAGAACAAGGATTTCATGTAGAAGAGAGCCCACTTGGTACTTTACCTTAATGCCAATTGAAAAATGCATGAATAGACCAGAGGCAAAGCAGTTGTTCAGAATCAGACTATCAGTGAATGCCTCTTAGGTTCCTTTTTTGTTGTTGTTGTTGTTGTTTTCGGTCCTAGAACTAGGAGTTTGATGCTGAATAATTTTAATTGACCAGTGACAATAGACACAAACTGGCTGAAAATGCTGCATGGTAGAAACTTAAACAGGCACCCAAATAGAATTGTTGTTTTAAATAGATACCTCTGTAAATTTGTATTTAATCTCTCTCATATGTATCCAGTATTTCTTGATGTTTCATGAAGTATTCACCTTGCTCGTCTTTTTCTTTGCCTCAGTTCTCTCATCTGAAATACCTAACTAATGCTTTGGAGCAGCAATGTTTATTGAGGACTGTGAAGAATAAAAATTCAGCAACAGCAATGGATGCTCAGCTGCAGACTACATTTCTCAGCCTCTCTCGTAGCTAGGTGTACTCATAGGACGAAGTTTGGTCTCACAGGATGTGAGTGGAAAGGATGTGTACAACTTCCAAATAACCTTTATACAGATGGTTTGCCTTGAATTTTCTCTGTCCCCCTGTTGCTGGCTATGAAGTGATAATTTTAGCAACCTTGGGTGATCAACATCAGGTGATAAAGCTTTCCTGACAGCCTTGGATCATTCCTCTCTATAATCTTCCATGAGAGAAATAAACTTCAATCACTGTTAATACACTGTGGATGAGGGCTACTTTGTTATGTTGTACCTCGACTAATAAAAGCAAAAGGAGCATCAATAAGTTGCATCTTCTTTTGTGCCCAGAATTTTGTGTATATCTTTTGCATTGTTCAGTCCATTAGTAAACAAAACTGAAAGTAACTTTAACTTTAGGCTAATCCTCATTTTTGGCAGTTCTTGAACTAAACTTGTCTTTAATATCAAACTTAGTTCATGGGCTCTGTTCTGCAAAATAAGGAGGATGAGGCTGTTGAAGTTGCAAAATCCAATGGTTTAAGGTTCTGAACTTTACTATGACTGGAAGTAGACCAGATCTGAAATATGTTTCTGGCATTGTATCCAAAGAAGTACATCTGTAAATGCTGTTTCTATAATTTCCCAGATAAGAAAAGTTTTGATACACATATTTTCCTTATATAACAGTTTCTTTGCAATATTTTAAATTCCTATCTGTCCACTGACTTCTTCCTTTGGACCCTTAGTCACTCAAAGGTCTATTTGAATTTATAAAATCTCTTTATTGGATTCTTCTGTTCCTCTGATAAGATTTGTTTTATACATCACTTTCTCTACCCAAATTTCTCAATGTGGTCTAACACAACTGTTTCTATGCCTATATTCTTATTCTCTTCTTAAATCCCTAAACCTGTGTCTGCTTCATCCCAATCTACTACAATTTCACTTAAAAGATAACCACTCTATTTTCCCATTTCTTATGTTCCTGGACTATTTATTTATGCATTCAACAAACATTTATCAAGCCTCATCCATATGTCATGAAATAGGCAGATTAGAATACAAAGAACAGTGCTTGAAGATCTTCACAGTTTTATAACATTGGACTGTTTTAAAGAATCTCCTTGAACTTCTTATGATTTCCATGGAAACACACCATTCTGCTTCTCATCCTACTGTTCTGATTATTTCATTCTTTTTCTGGGCTGATCCGCTTTCAATACCCCTTAATAGAGGTTTCTTCCAATGCTCAGTACCAGGTCCTCTGTTCTGCCTTTGTGCTCTCTCCTTTTGAAATAGCATCAGTTCTCCCAGCTTCACTGACTGTCTTTTGTAAATGATTTTCATCTGTCTCTAGGCATAAACTTCCACCCAAGCTTCAGTTTCATAGTCCCAATTACACTTTATTACCTCACTACCCATGAAATCCCAACATGTTTAAAACTAAACAGATTTCTTTACCTTACATATACTCCCATTCCTATGCCTTATCTAATATATTCCTCTGACACATTCCCCTACATACATGTACATAAACTTTCTTGTCTCGCTCTCTCTTTTTGGGTTAACCAAGCCTTCCTGGACAATAGTAAAACAGAAGTTCCAATCCAAACAATCTATTTCTTTGTCTGTTTAATTTAGGCCAACTCACTCATGATAGGAGGAAAACAGGCATTAACCTTCCCTCAGAGCATGGTGTCTTTTATGCAGTGCCAAATAAGTGGGGGAACAAATGAAGGAATGTCAATAAGCAATTACATATGTACTAACAATGTTAACCTGACAAGTATTTGAGGAAGAAGTAATATGCTTAGTCTCCAAAGAGCTCACAAATATTCAGGCTTAGATAAAAATATTTATAACAGAAAAGCCCAACAACAAAAATCCCTCCATTCTTTGTTCCCTCATTTTCTACACTCATGATGTTGAACAGACTTTCCTCAGGGTGGCCCTATAGCACCGTCTATCCTAGAACCAAATCAGAGCAGTACTTCTGGTTCCTTCCATTTCCACTGTACTTTAAAATGGGAAGCTACATGTTTCCTTTCCTTTCCTTAGCTATGGTTGATGTTAAATGTACCAGTCTATTGTCCTCTTATTTTTGGTTCTACTTTTTTGGCAGAGACCTATTTTTCTTGGATTATTTTTTACACATGTTTACATGTTTCCAAAAAAAAAAAACTATGAGATTTACTTTGGTCTTGTTCTATATTTCATCTCATATATGCATTCTTTTTCTTGTTTGCTTTATCATTCAGTCATTCATGGTTCTTAAACGTAAACAGACACAAAAAAATGCTTAAAGAATGAATGTATAATGAGTATTCAGGATGACCTAAGAGTCAGGTATGGTGTCTCTACTTGGTCAAGACTAATGCCCAAACCACACTCAGAGACTGTCCAGCAAAAACCACAGCCACACTGCCCAGGACACTCAGCATAGGACATCAGAAATTGTTCTACTGCTGCCTCAGAAGGGCTGTGTCTTGGCCACCAGCTTCACCAGAAACGAGTTAATCATCATGCCTACTTTTTCCCATTACTCACTTCTCAACTGAAGTCTCACTGAGAGCCATCTGATTGGTAATAGCTCAGTCATGACACTGTTACACCTATGAGGGAGACTGGGAAAATGAATTACTACCCTCAACCTTGGAGAGGGACTAAGAAGGTAAGAAATATCCTCAAACTGGAAAGGGTATCCAAGGATTCTACACAAATAAAAAGATCTGACAAATATCCACTACATTAACTCACTGGCTTTCCTTCCCCACTTCTCTATCTCTGCCAATGTTACCATCATTTTACCAAATACCAAGGATTCTATCAGTCATGTGTATCTTTTTTCTCCCTCATTTCCTGAATACAATCAATCAACAATTAGTTTCAAGTAATTATCCAGTATAATTACTTGTGCTGGAGAAATTCAAACAAAGTATAAGCCATGATTAGACTGAAAATCTTAGAAATAACATGGAGAAAAAAGTTAAGGAATTCTTAGTATAATGAGCAAATTGATTTTATTACAATAAAGATTTTGAGGAGACATCTATCAGAGTGGATAAAGAAGTTAAGAAAGGAAAGTTTAATGGAGAAATTCAGTATTAAATTAAGCTTTAAGTTTGAGCTGCAGATGAGGATTATACAGAAGAATGTACTTGTGCTTTTTCCAAAACCTTACTAAAATAAAAGTAAAGAAATGAAAAGCTATGAACCTATAACAAGTGCTACTTAGACTAGAACAATGTCCAAATTACACTGGCAGAATGTCCCACAAATATTCCACCTACACTGCCCAGGGCACCCAGAATAGAATCTGGAGAGGGGCCATTGGCAGACAAAAAATTTTAACAAAATTGTTGAAAATCTTAAAATAGAGGAATGATAACTATGCAGATGAAACCACAGATTAGTAAGTTTTCAAGGAGAATGTATCTAATAAAGAGGTCACTTAGCCCCCGAAACTCTGGACTCACCTGCCATGTGCTACAGAAAACTCTAGAAACCAGGAATCTGTCCTTAGAAAGAGAATGAATGCTCTTCCTTTATAGGAACCTGAATGAGTCTAGAGAAAGACCACATTCTGATCCATAGGACTTCTTTAACGTAAGTGTCAGCTATTCACAAAATAACTGTAAAACAATACCTTCCAGTCCATGAGCCACATACAAAAACACAGATTTCCCATTTAACTTTTTGAGGTCTTATTTTTAAATATGGACACAATCATCAGACTTGAGGAAAACATTCAAGATGCAAGAAAAAGACAAAAAGAATAATAAGAATCAAAAAGAATATACAACCCCAAAGACAATTAAAACTGTAAACATTTTAAAAAATTCTTTAACAATTATATTGCATCTATTACACAGAGACATGGTGCTATGAAAAAAAGAAATGATAATACGAAAGACCTCTGGCAAATTAAAAAATATAAGTGAAATAAAAAAATAGTTAAAAGATAAAATATATGAATCTCCCAAAAGATTAAACAAAAAGAGAGAAAAAATATGAGATGGAAAGTCTGATAGAAATGAAATATAACACTGTGGTACTGGAGGTTCACCATCTGGCAAAAGAAAGAACAGAACAAATGGAAAGAAAGAAGTTGTTTAAAAAAAAAAAAAAGTACAAAATAAAATTTCCAAAGTTTTTGAGATTGGTCTCTAACTCCCAACACCCCACTAAAAGAATATAATTATTATTAAATGAATGAAGATCATCATACCATGGTATGTTCTAGTGATATTTCAGAATATCGTAAAAAGGAAGAGATGCTAAAATTTCCCTCCAGTACTCTTACGCAGAAATTTGAATTCAGAATGCTGCTTCTCAACAACATTGAATATTAAAGAATGAAAACTGAAGCAATCCCTCAAATTTCTGAGGGAAAACACTTTTCAATGTTTATATCTGTAGAATTTAACTAAACTATAAATAAAATGTTTAAATATAAAGACATACTCAGACAGGTAAGAACTCATACAATTTTCCTCACACACACCTTTTCTTAGGAAGTTATTTGGGAATGTGATCCAGCAAAAGATGGGAGTAAGCCAAAAGTAAGCCAAAAAAGTACACCAAAAAAGAAACAGTTGACTCAACCAGGGAGCTATTTCTTATTCTAAGATTACTACATTATAGCAAGCTTGTTAATCACTCTCTCACATAGGAACAAAAAGATGAAAAATAAGTAATGAGGACAGCAGGGGAAAACATTTCAAAAACTTTTTTAAAAATGTCTGATATGGTAAAGGGTTTGAAAAATAAGTGGAGAGTTACTAGAAGGAAGCTATGAAAGTTATTTGAAACCAATGAGAAAAAAGAGACAATGTACCAGAATCTCTGGGACACAGCTAAAGCAGTGTTAAGAGGGAAATTTATAACACTAAATGCCCACATCAGAAAGCTAGAGAGATCTCAAATTGACACCCCAGTATCACAATTAAAAGTGCTCAAGAGGCAAGAGAAAGCTAATCAAAAAGATAGCAGAACAAGAAATAACTAAGATCAGAGAAGAATTGAAGGAAAAAGAGACAAGAAAAACGCTCAAGAAAAAAATGAATCCTGGAGCTGTTTTTTTGAAAAATTTAACAAACTAGACTGCTAGCTGGACTAATAAAGAAGAAAAGAGAGAAGAATCACATAGACACAATAAAAACGATAAAGGGAATATTATCACTGACCCCACAGAAATACAAACTACCTTCAGAGAATACTATAAACAATTCTATGCAAATAAACTAGAAAATCTAGAAGAAATTGATAAATTCCAGGACATATACACCCTACTAAGACTAAACCAGGAAGAAGTCGAATCCCTGAATAGACCCATAACAAGTTCTGAAATTGAAGCAGTAGTTAATATCCTACCAACCAAAAAAAGTCCAGGACCAGAAGGATTCACATCCAAATTCTACCAGAGGTTCAAAGAGGAAATGCTACCATTCCTTCTGAAACTATTCCAAACAATTGAAAAGGAGGGACGCCTCCTAACTCATTTTATGAGGCCGGCATCGTCCTGCTACCTAAACCAGGAAGGGACACAATGAAAAAAGAAAACTTCCGGTCAATATCACTGATGAACATCGATAAGAAAATCCTCAATAAAACCGAATCCAGCAGCACATCAAAAAACTTATCCACCACGAACAAGTTGGCTTCATCCCTGGGATGCAAGGCTGGTTCAATACATGCAAATCAATAAACACAATCCATCATATAAACAAAGACAAAAACCACATGATTATCTCAATAGATGCTAAAAGATGAATTTAATCTTTGATTAAATTCAACATCCCTTCATATAAAAAACTCTCAATAAACTAGGTATTGATGGAGCATGTCTCAAAATAATAAGAGCTATTTATGACAAACCCACAGCCAATATCATATTGAGTGGACAAAAGCCAGAAGCATTCCCTTGGAAAACCATACAAGACAAGGATGCCCTCTCTCATCACTCCTATTCAACATAGTATTGGAAGTTCTGGCCAGGGCAATCAGGCAAGTGAAGGAAATAAAGGGTATTCAGACAGGAAGAAAGGAAATCAAATTGTCTCTATTTGCAGACAACATGATTTTATATTGAGAAAGAAAACCCCATTATCTCAGGCCAAAAACTCCTTAACCTGATAAGCAACTTCAGCAAAGTCTCAGGATACAAAATCAATGTGCAAAAATCACAGGCATTCTTTTTCACCAACAATAGACTAACAGAGAGCCAAATCATGAGTGAACTCCCATTCACAATCATGATAGAGAGAAGGAAATACTTGGGAATATAGCTAACAAAGGATGTGAAGGACCTGTTCAAGGAGAACTACAAACCACTGCTCAGGAAATAAAAGACGATGCAAACAAATGGAAAAACATTTTATTGTCATGGATAGGAAAAATCAATATCATAACAATGGCCATACTGCCCAAGGTAATTTACAGATTCAATGCTATTCCCATCAAACTATCATTGACATTCTTCACAGAATTAGAAAAAACTATTTTAAATTTCATATGGAAATCAAAGAAGACCCTGTATAGCCAAGACAGCCCTAAGCAAAAAGAACAAACCTGGAGGCATCATGCTACCTACTTTGAACTATACTACAAGGCTATAGTAACCAAAACAGCATGGTACTGGTATCAAAACAAACATATACACCAATGGATGTGTGGAGAAATAACACCACATATCTACAACCACCTGATCGTCAACAAACCTGACAAAAACAAGCAATGGGGTGGGATCTCCTATTCAGTAAATGGTGCTGCAAAAACTGGCTAGCCATATGCAGAAAACAGAAACTGGACCCCTTCTTTACACCTTATACAAAAATTAATTCAAGATGGATTAAAGACAAATGTAAAACCCAAAACCATAAAAACCCTAGAAGAAAACCTAGGCAATACCATTTGGGACATAGGCATGGGCAAGTACTTTGTGACAAAAACGCCAAAAGCAATTGCAACAAAAGCCAAATTTGACAAATGGGATCTAATTAAACTAAAGAGCCTCTGCACAGCAAAAGAAACTATCACCACAGTGAACAAGCAACCTCCAAAATGGGAAAAGATCTTTGCAATCTACCCATCTGACAAAGATGTAAGAATTTACAAGGAACTTAAACAAATTTACAAGAAAAAACAACCCGATCAAAGAGTGGGCAGAGGATATGAACATACACTTCTCAAAAGAAGACATTTATGGGGCCAACAAACATATGAAAAAAGCTCAGCATCACTGACCATCAGAGAAATGCAAACCCAAACCACAATGAGACATCATCTCATGCCAGTCAGGATGGCGATTATTAAAAGGTCAAGAAACAATAGATGCTGGCAAGGATGTAGAGAAATAGGAACACTTTTACACTGTTGGTGGGAATGTAAAATAGTTCAACCATTGTGGAAGACAGTATGGTGATTCCCCAAGGATCTAGAACTAGAAATACCATTTGACCTAGCAATCCCATTACTGGGTATATACCCAAAGGAAAAGAAATCATTCTACTGTAAAGACACACGCACACATATGTTTATTGCAGCACTATTTACAATAGCAAAGACATGGAACCAATCCAAATGCCCATCAGTGATAGACTGGATAAAGAAAATGTAGTACATATACACCATGGAATACTATGCAGCCATAAAAAGGAATGAGATCATGTCCTTTGTGGAGACATGGATGAAGCTGGAAGCCATCATCTTCAGCAAACTAATACAGGAACAGAAAACCAAACACTGCCTAAGTGGGAGTTGCACAATGAGAATACACAGACACAGAGAGGGGAACAATACACACTAGGGACTCTTGGGGGGTGTGGGGGCTGAAGGGAGGGAACTTAGGGGATAGGTCAATAGGTGCAGCAAACCACCATGGCACACATATACCTATGTAACAAACCTGCACGTTCTGCACATGTATCCCATTTTTTTAGAAGAAATAAAAATGTAAAAGAAAATGCCTGATATGGTAAAGGATTTGAATAATAAGTGGAAAGTTACTAGAAGGAAGCTATGGCAAAAAGAGAAATATTTGAAACTTCAGTTAAAAAAAATCTGTAGAAGACAATAAAATGAGAATGGTACCTTACTTAGATCTAGAAAGAGCAATATTCATGTAGTCATAATAAAAATAGATTTGATTAAATATAGTACTATTACATAGAGATGATAGGAGGAATGGGAAGTGTAAGAGGCTTGTATCCTTATCTTCGGGGCAGGAAGTAAATCATTTTTAAAATTGATCCATCACAAAATAGCAGCATAGTTGAATGGCTTTTAAGGGTTAAAGAGTCTTTCCTCTGAGCAGTAGGACTGCAGAGAAGGGATCACAGGAGAGTTTGGTTTTCTTTTCAGCTTTTCTGTACTATTGCTTTTTTTTAAACACATGAGCATTAATTTTATATTTTAAGCCTTTTTAAAATAGAGAACTTAGGAGGGTGAATAGGGGCAACCCTGACAGGGTGAGAACACACATCAAAAGAATCAAGAAGAACTAACATAGCAAAAGCACCATATCAGACTTAGGTCTAGTGAAAAACCAGGTCTGATTAGAGCAGCAGTGTCACAGCAAAATACGGCTGAAAGGAAGGGTGGGGCCAGGCCACTGAGGCCAGCAGTGGTTTGGAAGCTTTTGTAGATGCCGGAGTAACAACTTGATGAGAGAAGTGTTTTAGAAAGGTCTGATGAGCTGGACTGTGCAAGATGTCACAGAGGGAGAGACTCAACTTTCAGTATCTCCCCTACTCCAATACATCTGGTCTAGTATGTCCACCAAATTCATTTTTCTCCCAGAATCGTAAAGCACAACCATCATTCATTCCTCTCACTTCTGAACTGGAATTATAATAAATTAGCCGAATTAGTATTCAGGGTTCTCCATGATCAAGATCAGCTTGGTGGCTGTCAACACCAGCTGATTTCTGGGCAACAAATCAGACCAGACTCTCTAGGCAATCATTATCAAACTGTAGTCCTCAGACTAGCAGCACCTATGTTACCTGAGTGGTAACCTGTCAAATAATAAATTCTCGGGCCCACCCTGTAATGTTGAATCAAGTTGGGCCTTCCAGATGATTCTGATGCTTCATAAAGCCCGAGAACCATTACTGTAAAGGCAACTAATTATATGACCTAGAGCAAATTATTTAGCCTCTCTAAGCTTTGGATTTCTCATCTGAAAAATAGAGACAATATTGTCTACCTCACAGGCTTATGGAAAAGATTAATTTGAATCCATTTGGTGCACACGAGCTCAGTAAATTATTTTAAAATATCATAGTTTTAGTTTTTTAAAAAATATTTTATGTTCTATGGTCCAGACAAGCCATTCTATTCAGCATTCCATGCACCTGTGTCTGCATTGTATTAACTGTCTGTGAAACGGTTCCTCCCTCAAGAAGGAAACGATCTAATGCAGAACCACACACACTCACACACTAATAAAACTTAATAAATGTTGGAACTCACATTTTAAATAGAGTGTTTATCGTGATAAAAAGGAAAGTTCAAATTAAGTCACCTTAAAAAGGCTCAAAGAAAAGCTTAGCAGAAAAAGAATTTAAAGAGTGGTAAGATATCAGCAGCTGAACAGGTGGAGAAAGAGTAACACAGTCATGACAGTGCAAGGCAAGTTTAATATAATCCTTTCGGGTGCAGCAGCTTCGTTTCTCATTCATCACTAGGCAAATCCTGCTATGGGAGGCGCTTCCCTCTCTTACAATCTTCTCCACATCTGACCTTAAGCTACACTTTACCTCTTCATGAGCAGCATAAACAGTCTTTTTCAGGATGATAATGGGATTCATTATATGGAGTGTTGGGAGATCACGCCTTGACCTTCAGATGGCCATTTTAGCACTCTGACCTCAAGTTTTCCTTCTCTGTGTTCTCTCCACGTTTTACCTGGCTCCTTTCCTGGGTCCCTCAGCCTGCCCTCGCCCACATAAATTCTGAGTCTGTGAACTCCATCACTGCCTGTACCAAGAATGATCTTCTCATGTCTCTCTCAAAAATCACACGTACTTTTGGTCAAAATTCAAATGATAGCTATCTCCTTTTTGGAATCATCAGCTATTCACAACCAGAAATAGAGCCTCTCTAAGTAATCTCAGAGCATTTCTGATTTTCTATTATAGTCTTTAACATGGGTGTGCTTTAATACACCTATCCATATACCTCCTACTATATTTATGAAACTTTAAAGGGCAGAGACCAGATTTTTGTTCATCCTTTCATGTCCCTTTATGATACCTTACACATAAATGTTCAGTTCTTGTTAGCTGAATTGAATTGACCTCTCTTGCTCAGAAATCTTCAGTTATACCCACATGCCTATACCATCAAGTCTAACATCAGAATCTTGCTGTCTTTTGTGGCTGCATACTGCCCATTCAATTTTATTTCCTACTTGACCCCAATACAAATGCACCAATACAGCTTTATCAGTGATTCTCAGCACCAGCTGCACATTAGAATTCCCTGGAGAGCTTTTTAAAAATGCCATTACCCAAGTCCCTCTACCAGAGATTTTTATATAATTGGTCAAAGATGAGGCCTAGGTATCTGTACTTTTTAAAAGCATTTGGGATGATTCTAATGGCAACCATGGTTAAGAAATACTGAGCTACTGTATTTGCTTCACTTTTTCTTGAGAGCAATTTATTCATCTTCGACAATATTTTCATGCTCTTCTACCTAGCCATTTTAGTAAAACTCACACACCTCTATATTTGTGGAGGATTCGGTTCAAGCTCACCTCCTTCAGGAAGCCTTCCCTCACTACCCCTATCTACTCTGATCTCTCATAGTCTTATATTTTATTGACTTACTATTTCACAATTTCTAGTATCAGTGCTTGACTTGCCAGTACAAATGCCTGCAGGGCAGGAAGTCTTACCTGACAAACTCAATAAATATGCTGCACTTTCAATTATCACTTTGGTTTGATCATATTTCAAGATGAACACTTTATACAAAAGAAAGTAAAAATAATAAAACTCAATGTATAACTACATGCTGATTATATTTCCAAAACAATGTAGAGAGCCCAAATCCTGGAGTCAAACATACCTGACTTTGAATCCCAGCTCCAGCGCTAGCTAGTTGTGTGACCTTGGGCAAGTTACTTAACCTTTCTAAGTCTCAGTTTTCTGATATTTAAAAAGTGAGTAATAGCAGTACCTACCTCATTAAATTGTTGTGAATATTAAATGAAATAAGGTACGTGAAATCTTTAGCAAAACATCTGGCACGTATTAAGCAATCAGTTCATAAATATACTTATTTATTATTTGAGTGAGGGTTTTATACCTAACTCCTTTTAAATCCACCCTTTATTGAAAAAAGCATCTATCTTTTATATATTTTCTCAAAAGCAAAGATAAGTGATCATTTATGCTTTATTGCTATATCTAACAAGATTATTTCACCACACCAAAGCTTAACTGTGTTACTATTATGTTAGAATGTTCATTATACACAATACTCTAAGTAATTTCAAGGCTTATGGATGTATCATTACATTATATGCAGTTACTGACAATTTACAGATTTAATTTAGTGACTAAATAGTAGGAAATTCTGATTAAGAATTCACCAGAGGGGAGAAATCTAATTGAAGGGGAGTGAAGTCCATAGCATGGGCCATTTAGCTGAATTAAACCCAGCTTCCAAGGGATGGTACAGGGAATGATTAGAGTGCTACAGCTCTGGTTACTACAAACATTGAGCGGATTACCAACCAATCTACATCTCTACATTTTCACACTCACCACCCATGACTTCAGAGCATTTCAATAATGAAACTCTACAGGGAGAAAAACTGTTTAGATGTTTTTCCTTCACCTATTGTAATCTCACAGTCAGCTATCTAACATATACTGAAGCTGCCCCCAGATGACGCCACTGAGAAATACAGAGAAAAGGAAGCATGAAGGAAAGAAGGAGGAAGGCAAAGGGGCAAGGGGAAAAGATCACACACTGCAAGCCATATGATTATAAAAATCAATGAAAATTCATTATAAAATAACTGGAAAATGTTTAGGGTTTTTTACTTTGCTCTCAACCCTACTCTTCAAGATGCTTTATTGTTTTGCTATTTAGAAAGTGCTTAGAGAGTTCTACAACAGAAGTACTTCACTGTTTTATTAAAGATTATTTTTAAACGTGCAAGGAACAATTTATAGAAAAATCCACATTCTCTTTGGCTCATAAGATTCAGTCCTAGCTGTTAAAGGCTCAATAAACTGTTATTGCTTCACATTATTGAATAGATGCAACTGTGAAAACGAAAATATAACAGGTTCACATTCCCATTCATTCTTCACGTTTCTCCCGCCTTCCTTCTCATCTCCTTCTAGAGCTTTATATCCTTTCTTCTTTCCTTCACCCAGTGTCGTTCCTTTTGCTGTGTACCAAAATACACATTAACATTCTTTAAACAGTGTTGTTAGATCAAAGTGCTAGTTTTCATCCTGAAAGGTATAGGTTTCGGCTGTGTTTAGCAACTGAAAAAAAAAAAAGAAGAAAAAAAAAGCAACTCTGACTGTTTCAGATTTTCAGTTTCACAAGCTTGGTACAACTGAGGAAACTTGAGATGCAAAATCAGTAAAATGTACACAAACTGCATTTATTTTATTTTCAACAAAGCACACACTGAAGTGGTTGGCTTATTGCCTAAAAATCAATTCTCAGATTTTTTTTTAATTTTAAGAACCTCATCTTTGAACATAGAAATCACAAATATTTCACTCTTCTAAGTTTTGGGGCTTTGCTTAGCAAATTTAAGTCAAAAACAGAAGTAGTAGCGTCTGTTGTTTCTGCCTAATAATTAGTACAGGCGGAAGGGTTATAGAGGTTAAACAAGGAAATCGTTTGTTTCTGCCTACACATAGGATTATGAAAACACTTTTCAATGTAAACACACTTGAGATGCTGAGGTATGTTGTGAAGAGTTAAGCTGTGAGTCCTGTGTGAACTTACTTGTTTGTCTGACAAACAAGAAAACATTTCAAAGGTTATCTATGCCTAGAAGCTTATGCCCGGCAGAGAGACCTTCACTTCTTTTTAACGTGAGATGGGATACTGGGGTGATAATAATATGTATTGTGAATGAAGTGCAGATAGGAAAAAAAGAGTGAAGTAGAAAAAAAATGTGTTTTTTGTTTCCTAGTTGTACAAATTGATCATAGCTTCCTTCTCCAAAGGCCAAAATATTTAAATACTGGGAAGCCATTGACATTATTTCCCAGTATTGTGAGTTGACACAGGAGAATAGAAGGTCTTCTTTATTTAAAAACTTATTTTGCACCCAAAATAATGCCATCAGGCCTTCAGTATTTGGTGGCAGGGTTTTGGTCTTTGAAGAGGAATACGCAAATTACAACTGTTTGGGAACCCACTTACCACAAACTGACCAGTTAACTTTTGTGGAATCAACATTAGTGCTAGCATAGCAGCACCTACTGGCTAATTTATGAAGTAAAGGTGAAGCCAACAGGCCAGAAATCAGTTCCTCCGTCATTTTTTTTTTTTTTTTTTTTTTTTTTTTTTTTTTTTTTTTTTTGAGACGGAGTCTGGCTCTGTCGCCCAGGCTGGAGTTCAGTGGCGCGATCTTGGCTCACTGCAACCTCCACCTCCTGGGTTCAAGCGATTCTCCTGCCTCAGCCTCCGTAGTACTTGGGTCTACAGAAGCACGCCACCACCATTTCCCGGCTAATTTTCGTATTTTTAGTAGAGACGGGGGCTTTCACCATGTCGGTCCTGACCTCTTGATCCACCCACCTTGGTCTCCAAAAGTGATGGGATTACAGGCATGAGCCACCAGGCCCAGTCCAGTTCCTCCATCTTATTTAGACAAATTAAAGCATGGTTTTTACCAATGACATCTAAAATTTTACCCATTTTAGATATATAAATGAGTATAAAAATGACTGTTTTCAAATTAAAGAATGGGAAAGAAAACTGTAGTTGTGAAAGAAAAATAACTCTTTATGCTTAGGGTGCTACTAAGGCAATTATTACACTTCTCTGGAAATGGAAGTTGCCATTCAGCCTTCTAAAAATTATGTAGTTCATAAGTGAGACTGATTCTTTTTTTTCTTTCTTCTCCTTCCTTCCCTCTTCTCCCCCACTCCCTTCTCCTCAGCCCCCCTCTTCTCCCTCTCCTCCTCCTCCTCTTCTTCTTCTTCCTCTTCTTCTTCTCATCCTCCTCCCTTCCTCCTCCTCCTCCTTCTCTTCCTCCTCCTCCTCCTTCTCCTGCTCCTATTCCTCCTCCTCCTTCTCTTTCTTCTTCATACATTTTTTAAAGGGGGTTACACAATTGTGGGAAGCCATTCATGAAAATACTAAATGGATTGAAATAAGCTGAGAGGTATCATGTTTATTTTTACCACAGTTATGAAGTCTAGTCAGTAAACAATGAAAAATACAGCACGTAATGCCATAGTCAGCTCTAACACTCCTAAATAACATCTTAAAGAGACTTTTAAGAACAGTACCACAGAAAACAGAGTTGTACAGAATATGACTCATACCAAAATGAAAATACACCCAAATTGCTACAAATTGTGAACTTCAGTAGAATTTGATCTTTCCAATATTTACAAAAGCCGTAGATCCTGTCTCAACTCCTCTATTCCATAATAATGCCTTGTAAAAATAAACAAACAAACAAACAAACAGAAAAACAGCGCCGTGGAAGTCAACAAGAAGCAATTTGTCGCTAGTTAACCAAGTTGTAAGCCAGGACATTGACTGGCTGCACCTCTATGTTCTCAAGAAAGGCAACATAAAGTCTTCATTCACGGACAAGCAGCTCTTGGAAGGAATTTAGGTGATAGGCAACAGAAACTCCACACTAATCTATGAAAAGCCAAGGCCTGGGGGAAAGCAAAGAGGACCCAACCAAGGCAAGCCTGGACACTCCCAAAATCCTGAAGTAAAAATCTCTTCCCTCCTAGATAAGGTAGTAATTTTTACTTAAAATGCAAAAGGATTATATACATTGTGAATCTGCCATTCTGAGTTTGCATAATTCTACTTTTAGTTAACTTGGGCTCTATAATAGTTTTTTGGGTTTTTTTGTTTTTTTTAAAAAAAAAAACAACAACGGTGTTTTGCTCTTGTTGCACAGGATGGAACGCAATGGCGCCATCTCGGCTCACTGCAACCTCTGCCTCCCTGGTTCGAGTGATTCTCCTGCCTCAGCCTCCTGAGTAGTTGGGACTACAGGCATGTGCTGCCATGCCCGGCTAATTTTTTTTTTTTTTTTTTTTTTTTTGATTTTTAGTAGAGACAGGGTTTCACCATTCAGGTGAGGCTGGTCTTGAACTTCTGACCTCAGGTGATCCACCCACCTCAGCTTCCCAAAGTGCTGGGATTACAGATGTGAGCCACCACCCCCAGCCAACAGCTTCATTTCTTTAGTTAACAACGTAGATATATCCACAGTACCTATGATAAAATTCTAAGTGACCCATTTGGTTTAAAGTAACAGACTAATGGACTCTCAGGGAACATCAGGAAATTTTGTGTTCCCAAGACACAGAAATATGTGGGTTTTGTACAATGCTGGGAAAAGTCTAGGCCTTTACCACGTCCTGCTTGGATTCCTGCAGCCACCTCCTAGTTGCTCTATCTGATAATAGTTGTATCCCCAGTTCTGGACATTCCTGCCAGATTTATTTGTCTAAAATGTTTGTTCAGAGTCATGTTTCTTCTCAGAAACCTTAGTTGCTTATCTTGCTATGTGTGCTACTATCTCCTTTTCAACCATAGCTCTCACTAGCCCCTTAACATAAACCTTTCTGTCCTGTTGTTAGTGGGGGTCTTTTTCTTAGAGCACCCAAGATGGTGGTGGGCTGCTCCCAAGATGGTGGTGGCCATTCCCAAGATGGCAGTAAACCTTTTGTTCTCTGACCTGGGGTTCTTGGCCTCACGGATTCCAAGGAATGGAACCTTGGGCCATGCAGTGAGTGTTATAGCTCTACTAGAAACCGTGGGTCATGGAAGAAAACCGTGGAACCCAGCAACTAGTGTTCAACTCAATTAGGACAAACCTGGGCACTCAGCCACACAGGAACAATGGTGAGCATCTAACCCAAACGGGACAGTCTATGGGTGCCTCACTGGATCAGAAACGCAGCAGACACCCTGCTGGATCCAGAGGGGTGGAAGTCAAGAGTGGGTCTATGATGGCGGCGTTCAGCAGTGGTGGACGGCAAGCAAAAGCTCAGCTTGAGCCGAAACAAACACGGACCAGAAGATTGTGCAGTTGCAGGATTTAATAAAGTGAAAACAGAGCTCTAAATACAATGGGAGGGGACCCAAAGGAGGTAGCCCACTCCTGGCTCGAATGCCTGGGGTTTATATCCCAATCATTGGCCTTTCCCCTGTGCTCTCAGATAATAGATGATTTGACTATTTCTTTACCTCCTGCGTTTAGCCTAATGGGTATTTTAGTGAGCCCTCTTTACTACCTGATTGGTCAGGTGTGAGTTGAGTTACAAGCCCCATGTTCAAAGGTGGGTGCAGTCACCTTCCCCAGCTAGGCTTAAGAATTCTTAGTCACCTAGGAAGTCTAGCTAGTCCTGTCTCTCACTGTCAAGCTAATCAGTTGGGTTAATCAAGTCCCATCTATCAAGTTCACATTCATCAATATTGCCGCCACGTCTCAAGTGGTAGTGTCTACCTCCTCCTTTCCCTGTTACTATTACTTCTACTCCCTTACCCCACCCCTGTATCAGTGCTTTCTCCTCTTCTTCTATCAAAATCTTCTTCCAGCATCCTCTATATAGGCCTCATTCCAGACCCACAGGAAGAATTCCTCTGAATTCCTTACTAAAATTTTACTGTTCCAGACCTATACTATCTTGTAACTTAAGTTTTCATTTGTGTATAGATCTTATTCCTATTATAGTAACAAACTTCGCTAGGACAAGGATGACATTTTATACTTTTGTATAGACTCTAGAACTCCAAACACAATATACAAATCCGAGAGGAAAACACACACACACACACACACAAGTAAAAAGCTTTAAAAATTACTAGATTTGCATTCCAAGACTGACACAAGATATCATCTAGCATTTAAAAAAACTCACATTGTTAAGCCCTTTCACATGCATTTCTCATTGAGCAAAGTATTAATATCTTGAAATATTGTCAAGAAACTCGAGAAATTCTCAGTTTCCACAGGAGAAGATAAGAGAAAGGGGAGTGGAATTGAAATGTGGCATACCTAGAACACTTTTAATGACTCAGTAATCCTTACTTATTCAAGAAGGATTAATCTCCTGAGATAGGACCATGGTATATTTTCTGTAACTTAAGGCCAAATTACTGCATTTTTTTCATTATTTTTATTGTGGCAAAATATATATAACATAAAGAATTCTTGTATTTTAAGTTATTACTTTGTAACTCAAGCTTCACTAGTTTTTCTTCATTATATAGTTCTTTTCAATTTTTTAAAAAGATTATTTCTTTGGACTTTTGTACTTACCTATCGGAAACATAACTTGAAAAAAAAAACTTGGGCCGGTTGCAGTGGCTCACGCCTGTAATCCCAGCACTTTGGAAGGCTAAGGAGGATGGATCACCTGAGGTCAGGAGTTCGAGACCAGCCTCACCTGAATGGTGAAACCCCATTTCTCCAAAAAGAAAAAAAAAAGTATAAAAATTTGTCGGGCATGGTGGCGAGTGCCTGTAATCCCAGCTACTCAGGAGCCTGAGGCAGGAGAATCACTTGAACTCGGGAGACAGAGGTTGCAGTGAGCCAAGATCGCACCACTACACTCCAGCCTGAGTGACAGAGTGAGACTCCATCCGAGAAAAAAACGGAGGGGGGGAATAGAAATGAAAAACTTCGGAATTTTTAAATAAAGTGCTTTAGATGTCCATGAGACCATGGAAAAATATGCTCTGGATATGCCCTGGAATATAAATCACTCTACAAATTCCACTTATTTTTATTATTGCTGCAGTTATCATGGGATATTCTTAATTGTTAAACTTTCTTCATAATAAAATGCATTTGGCATCTGAGCAATTAAACCATCTTATGCCAAGTCCTCTTTTTTAAAATATTGAAGGTCTTATGCTTTCCTACAGTTTGTTTTTTCTACCATGACATCTCAAATTGCTGTTACAGAGAAATAAAAGGTCATGATAACCTGAGCCTGTGATGAACTTGCTTTTGCATGTCCTTTCAATGCGATATTTCCTTTCAGTCATCAGTTTAAAGGTAGAATCACTCAGGCTTCTCAAAGGGCAAAAGATAACTTGTAATCCTCAGAACCCTGGAGATGGGCAGGCAAGCTGTCCTCCCCACAAAGGTTATTTGTAAGAGGACTTCTGAGAGGGGAGTTGAAAGGAGGAAGGAGAGGTAGAGAAGAGAAGAAAACACAGAATTCATACCATGTAGTTTTCATATAAACTACTCCATGAACAAAAGTAATATACCTAAAAGCTAAACAAAGCCAGTACAAACTCTGTTAAAATAATTGGCATTGAGAAAGATAAATAAGCTCCTGTCTATTGATCTGAATCCTTTATGCCCTTCAGTTCTTATTTGACACTACACGATGGTATTTCTCTTCATGACCCCAATGTCTTGATCTGAAAACTAAACCAGTCATTTCTCACTGAGGGGGGAGAATAGTTTTGTTAACGTCTGTTTTTTTAGGCTCTTTTATTTTTAAGTTGTTGCTGAAATCGCCTTGATCTGCCTACCAGGGAACTGGAGCACATTCCATGAGCTTGCCGCCTAAATCTCTTTTCTTTTTATTTGTTCTACAGAATATTGATTTAGATTTTGGCCTATTCGCATTGCTTTAAACTTTTAAACACTGTCTCTAATAGCTAGGGGAAACACTTTGCTGAAACTAAAATGATCACCCAAGAGAACTTATTGGGAAAATACATCGACCAAAATTAGCCCTTGGCTCTCAACGTACAGCTCCTATTGAAAGCAGTGGAAGCTGAACTCTTAGGATTTGAAGACACGTTTTCTTTGCATTGAATATAAAGGCTTTTTGAAAGGATTGTGCTTATTTGAGTTTCTGTTAAAGAAGCTGAATTAGCTCTTTGTCATATTATTAAAAGAGAGGCAGCATTGATTCTCCAATTTGTCTTCTAAGGGGTCTTTTGATATCTAACAAAATTGCACAGACATCCTTTTTCTTGTTTCTGTACACTGATTGTTTAATACTATAAAGGACCAGGCATCATACCAAGAGCTTTCAGTCTTCTATAGTTCCTAGAACATTTTACTATAACATTTTCTAATCCTTTACAACCAAAATAACAATAAAAACAGAGCAATGTTTAGAATCAACATGGGAGAAGGGAAAAATGGTACCAGGAAGCTAGCAGTGTAACTCTCTGATGTGAGATAACATCATAAGTTCCTGCCGCACCAAATTACCACTGCCATAAATTCCTCTCAGGCTTCAGAACACTCTTTTATTACGCTGTGGATAGTGCCATTGAGAAAGATCAGATTTCCAAAGGCCTCACCGTGTAGCTGATGTCTTGAACTGCTGAAATGCTCAGGATGAATTAACAGGCACAAACTGACTCTAAGAGTCTGTGGCACCATCTGCTCTGAAAGATGCAATTTATATGGATGTGTTGACCATAGGAAACCTCTGCACTAGCAAATGTGAGTCCCCTGCAGCAGTACTCAGCAACAGAGCACTTTTCAGGGTTCATCTCCATGTTAACACAGTTTAAGCAGGTTGTTAGTTTACTCAGGAGAGTCTTGCCCTGTTTTCCACATCTGACAGCAAAAAGAAAGGCATGACATATTCTTTGAGATATTCTTTGAGATACATAAAAACTTGTTTTTATGTATCTTGCTCCTAACATCATTCCCACACAGAAGCAATTAATTTTTATTTAATTTGAATAAATTAGGAGTGAGAGATGCCAGATGACACAAGGTGTGCCTTATAGACTTGTAAAAGACTAATCCTTGAAAGGGCAGACCAAGATCATGGAATAGAAGGCTCTACAAATCATTCTCCCCACAAGGACACCAATTTAACAACTATCTAAACAAAAAAAAAGCACCTTCATAAGAATCAAAAATCAGGTGAGCACACACAGTACCTGGTTTTAAATCATATCACTGAAAGAGGCACTAGAGAGGTAGGAGAAACAGTCCTTCCACCCTTTGTTCATGCCCTGGCAGCAGCAACATGGTGCAGAGAGCAATTCTGTGTGCTGGGGACAGGGAGAGTGCAGCAATTGTGAGGCACTGAACTCCGTGCTGCCTTGTTATAGCAGAAAGTAAAACTGTACCAATCTCAGCTGATGCCTGCCCATGGAGAGAGCACTTAAACTAGCCCTAGCCAGAGGGGAATTGCCAATCCCAGTGGTTGGAACTTGAGTTCCTGCAAGCCTTGCCACTGCAAGCGAAAGTGCTTCTGGGCCTCAAATAAACTTGAAAGGAAGTATAGGCCACAAGGACTGCAACTCCTAGACAACATCTAGTGCTGAAATGGACCCAGAGCGTGTGGACCGAGGGAGAATGCAACCTACTGAGACAACAGCTAGGGCAGCTGATGGAGAGCTGACATCACCCCTCCCCTAAGCTCAGGCTGCATAGCACACAGCTCCAAAACAGACCCCTTGAGGATAAGAGAGGGAAGAGTAAGGAGAACTTTGTCTTGCATCTTGACTACCAGCTCTGCCACAGCGGAGTAGGGCACTGGTCAGAGATGTGAAGCCCTCTTTCCAGACCCTAGGTCCTAGATGACATTTCTAGACACACCCTAGGCCAGAAAAAAAATCTGCCGCCCTAAAGGGAAGGGCCCAGACCTGATAGAATTCATCACCTGCTAACTGAAAGTCCCTGGGCCCTAAATAACCAGCAGCAATCCCCAGGTACTATGTTGAGGGTCTTGAGTGAGCCTGAGACTTGCTGGCTTCAGGTAAGACTAAGCACATTCCCACCTGTGGTGGCTATAGGTCAAGAATTCTTCTGCTTGAGAAAAGCAGAGACAAAAGTAAAGGAGACTTTGTCTTGCACTTTAGGTACCTGGTCAGCCCCAGGCAGTAGAGCACCAAGCAGAATTTTGGGGTTTGGATTCCAGGACTTAGCTCTTGGGTGGCAATTCTGGACCTGTCCTAGGCCAGAAGAGAGCCTACTGCACTGAAACGTGAGTCCCAGGAAGGTAGCGTTCACCACAAGCTGACTGAAGAGCCCGTGAACCTTAAGGGAACATTGGCAGTAGTCTGGCAGTATTCCTTATGGGCTTATAATGGTGGTGGCCATGGGGTGGGGCTCTCTGCCTTTGGAAAGGGGAGAGAAAAGTAGGAAGGACTGCATCTTGTGGTTTGGGTTCCAGCCTATCCGCAGTACATTAGAACATTAGATTGATTTCTATGGTTTTTTACTCTAGGCCTTGAATCCCAGACAGCACCTCTAAACTCAACCATTGCCTGTGGGAACTCACCTCCCTGAAGAGAATGACACACACCTGGCTGGCTTTGCTGCCTGCTGATTGTAGAGACCCAGGGCCTTCAGCAAACATAGGCAGTAGCCAGGGAGTGGTAACAGCAGGCCTTGGGTGAGACCCAGTGCTGTGCTAGCTTCTGGTCTGACCCAGTGTCGCCATAGAGATGGTGGCCACAGAAGGTCTCATGTCACTCCACCCCCAGCTCTAGGTGGCTCAGAACAGAGAGATGGAGAAATTCTGTTTAGAAAGATGTAAGGGAAGAGAACCCGAGTCGCCTCCTGGTAATCCAGAGAATTCTTCAATCCAGAGAATTCTTCCAGATCTTGTCCAAGATCATCAAGGCAATACCTCTATGAGTATGCAAGAATCACAGTGCTACTGGGCTTGGGGTGCCCCCTAAAGCAGATACAGCTTAGATGACAACACCCAAGTCCTTTTGAATATCTGGAAAACCTTCCCAAGAGGGACAACTACAAACAAGTCCAGACCAAGAAGACTACAATAAATACCTAATTCAATGCCAAAACACACATGAACATCTACAAGTATCAAGATCACCTTAGAAAACATGACCTCGCTAAATGAACTCAATAAGGCACCAGGGACCAATCCTGGAGAAACAGAGATATGTTACCTTTCAGACAGAGAATTCAAAGTAACTGTCTTAAGGAAACTCAAAGAAATTCAAGATAACACAAAATGAATTCAAAATTCTAACAGGTGAATTTAACACAGAGATTGAAATAATTAAAAAGAATCAAGCAGAAATCCTGTAGCTTAAAAACGCAGTTGACATACTAAAGAATATTTCAGAGTGTTTTAATAGCAAAATAGATTAAGCACAAGAAGGAATTAGTGAGCTTGAAGACGGGCTATTTGAAAATACACAATCACTATTTGAAAATTCGCAATCAGAGGAGAAAAAAGAACAAAAAACAGTGAAGCACACCTACAGGATCTAGAAAATAGCCTTAAAAGGGCAAAATCTAAGCATTATTGGCCTTACAGAGGAAGTAGAGAAAGAGATAGGAGTATAGAGTTTATTCAATGGGACAATAACAGAGAACTTCCCAAACCTAAAGAAAGATATCAATATCCAAATATAAGAAAGTTGTAGAACACCAAGCAGATTTAACCCAAAAAGACTACTTGAAGGCATTTAATAATCAAACTCCCAAAGTGCAAGGATAAAGAAAGGATCCTAAAAGTAGCAAAAGAGAAGAAAAAAATAATATACAATGGAGCTTCAATAAGTCTGGCAGAAGACTTTTCAGTGGAAACCCTACAGGCTAGGAGAGAGAGGCACGACATATTTAATGTTCTGAAGGAAAACAACCTTTACCCTAGAATAATATACCCAGCAGAGATATCCTTCAAGCACAAACGAGAAATAAAAACTTTTCCGGACAAGCAAAAGCTGAGGGATTTCATGAACACCAGACCTATCCTACAATCAATGCTAAAGGAAGTGCTTCAGTAAAGGAGTGCTCATTGTTAATGAACAGTATGAAATCATCTGAAAGTAGAAAATTCACTGCTAATAGTAAGTACACAGTAAGGCACCTAATATTATAACACTCTAACTGTGGTGTATAAAGCACTCTTACCTTAAGTTGAAAGACTAAACAATGAAAAAATAAAAAATAATAACCACTACAGTTTTTCAAGATATAGTACAATAAGATATAAACAGAAACAACAGAAAGCTAAAAAGTGGGGAGACAAAGTTAAGTTGTAGAATTTTCTGTCTGTTTGTTTATAACAGTGTTAAATTGCTATCAGCTTAAAATAATGGGTAATAAGATAGTATTTGCAAGTCTCATGGTAGCTTCAAACCAAAAAACAAACATACAATAGATACACAAGCAAATAAAGAGCAAGAAACTAAATCATATCACCAGAGAAAATCACCTTCACTAAAGGAAGACAGGAAGGAAAGAAAGAAGGAACAGAAGACCACAAAACAACCAGAAAACAAAGGACGAATGGCAGGAGTAAGTCCTTCCTATTCAATAATAACATTGAATGTAAACGGAGTAAACTCTCCAATCAAAAAACACGGAGTGGTTGAATACATTTAAAAAAAAAGACACAATTATCTTTTGTCTATAAGAAACATGCATCACCTACAAAGAAGCATGTAGTCTGAAAATAAAGGACTGGAAAAAGACATTCCAAGTCAATTGAAACCAGAAAAGAGCAGGAGTAGCTATACTTATATCAGACAAAATAGATTTCAAGACAAAAACTAAGAGACAAAGAAGGCCACTATATAATGATAAAGGGGTCAATTCAGCAAGAGAATATAACAGATTTGAATATATATGTGCCCAACACTGGAGCACCCAGATATATAAAGCAAATATTATTAAAGTTAAAGAAAAACATAATCCCCAGCATAATCATAGCTGAGGACTTCAACACTTTCAGCATTGGACAGATTTTCCAGACAGAAAATCAACAAAGAAACATCAGACTTAATTGATGTTATAGACCAAATGGACCTAATAGATATTTACAGAACATTTCATCCAATTACTGACGAATACACATTCTTTTCCTCAGCACATCAGTAATTCTTGAGGACAGACCACATGTTAGCTCACAAAATGAATCTTACAGCATGCAAAAATGTGAAATAATATCCAGAATTAAACTGGAAATCAGTAACAAGAGGAATTTTGGAAACTGTATAAATACATGGAAATTAAACAATATACTTCTGAATGATCAGTGAGTCAATAAAGAAATTAAAAAGGAAATTGAAACATTTCTTGAAACAAATAATAAGTGAAACACAACATACCAAAACCTATGGGATACAGCAAAAGCAGCACTAACAGGAACGTTTATACCTATAAATGCCTACAGCAAAAAAGAAGAAAAACTTCAACCTAATAATCTAACCATGCATCTTAAAGAACTGGAAAAGCAAGAACAAACCAAACACAAAATTAGTAGAAGAAAAGAAATAAAAAAGACCAGAGAAGAAATCAATGAAATTGAAATGAAGAAAACAGTACAAAAGATCAATGAAACAAAAAATCATTTTTTTTAAAAGTTAAACAAAGTTGACAAGCCTTTAGCCAGACTAACAATAAAAAAGACACAAATAAATAAAATTGTAGATTTAAAAGGAGGCATTACAGCTGATACCACAGAAATTCAAAGGATCGCATACTAGGCACTCAAATTGTGAACTGTTGATTTGGATTACACAGAAATACTATTGTTCAACCAGAGCTCAAATTGCATATAATGAATTAGGCGCCATACAGAAATCATGTGTTATTGAAACTGGTGATAAATTACTTATTATCTGCAATGGGTTTCTGAAAAATACTTCTCTTTCCATTAATGATTTTATTTTCAACATTTGCTGGTCAGTAAAATCCTCACATTACTAATGTAACTTCTCATCATAGGCAGAATTGAATATTCATGCCTAATTCAAATCACTGTTGTTCTGACCTGCTGCTTGTTTTGTCCTCAGATAGTTAAATCATCATTTGTATAAAAAATGTATTACACTTTGCCATTTGTAAACTTTATTTCAGTCTGTTTTGTTATATTAACTGTAAATTTGGTAACGAATTTTATTGGATTTTTATGGAGGGTGGGGACATAAAAATTAGACACAAATAAAAATTTTATACTTGTTTTACCCATTAAGACACTTGCCATTCTTCCTACTTTTGCTATATGTTCCTAGTAACATGTAGAATTCCTCTTGTACTTAAGTGTTGCAAAGTTTTAGCATCATACCGATGAGGAGCCTTAATAAAAACCAAAGCAAATTAGCCAGTGTGACTACTCTCTATGCGTATGGCTCTGACAAACTGCTAAGATGACATAGTACAAAGAAATGTGCTGCTCTTCCTGATAAATAGACTTGCATTTTAATTTTTTATTAAATTATTTGATAATAAATAGACAAACAATTGCACTCTAGTGTCTTTTGTAGAAGTAATTAAGTCTTCGCAATATGTGATTTCATAACAGCTCTCTACTGTTAATAAACTTTAGTGAGAGTAGAGAGAGATTGTTGAGGTTGGTTTGAAAATTATTGGATCCTCAGATTAGTGAAATGAATGAATGGAGTTCTACTGTATGAAAAATACTTTCCATAATAATTTGTATGCTAAACAGTTTTTAATGATTCTGGCCAGGAGCACAAGAAGCCACCATTAATTTATACTGATAACCCAGAACCAGTATGTTCCTTTACCAGGTAACTTATGAAAACAAGCCCAAATTATTGTTGATGTTGAATATTAATTAGGTTCTCTTTTGCCCTGTGGCTTCCTCAAGTAACTCTCTGATAGTAAATCATCCATGAAATGGCTAAGTGTGGCCTGAAACGATATGTGTGTTGTCAAAGAGTAATCCTAAAACAGAATTGGATTAACTGAGTCTCATAAACATCCTATAGAATATGCTCTCTCCTTACCTTCTAGAAGATTACATTCTGAAACCTGACATTCATCATTGACACTAGGTTTGTTTTTTAGAATAAACATCTCTTAGATGAATACTAATTGCATATTAACAATGTAACTCTCTTATTAAACCTTCATAGAAAAGCAAAATTATACAATTCATTGACAAAATAATTCCTTATCATTAACTAAACAATAACCTGCATAAATTCCCCGAGCATATTCAGGCTCAAGTCATGCAATGTAATCCAACATAGTATCCACTTTTGGTGTTCTATACCACATTCAGCTCTGTCCAGCCACACTCCCTTCTAAACAAGCACAGCAGACTTACGGACACTCCATCCTCTGATTTCCCCAGAACCTCCTCCCCTCTCCTTCCTGATAGGTCCCACAGTCCCTGAATCCAATTTGCTTCCCACCCTCATTCTGCTTTTACCTCCTTCTACTCTGCTTTAGACTAGTAGCCAATGTTTCATTGACTTTTAGAAAGTTTTGTTAATGGCCCATTAGGGTTTTGTTTTTTTTTTCCTTCTGAAGGAGGAAGGAAAACTGATTTCAACGATCATGTTTTAGAAGCAAGCAGCTAAATGGCAATCAGACTTTTAAAATGCCAAGGGTCATCAGTTCTCCTGTGAGTTATTATGCAAAAAGAGTCATTGTTTCTTCTTTCACTTTGTGGCAGCATTATCAAAGTTCTCTTTCTGTTGCCCTAGTTTAATTTGAACCTGGCCTCTGAAGGCAGATGTATATATGCAGGGACCCAGAAATAGGGCAGGACCCAGGAGAGACTTGATCCTGCCATAAGGTTAAGGAAAATGTAGCTCCTGACCTCAAAAAAAAAAAAAAAAAAAAAAAAAAAAAAGGTTTGAAGGCTAGTCTTATTAATGATGATTCACTGCAAGTGAGATAAAACAACAGTCAAACAGAATCCTAGAATCGTGTAGCAAAAAGGGGCTTAGGAGATCATCTAGTCTGTTTGGCCATCTAAAAATGGTCTTCAAGTGTCTCACAGACAAGAAAACTAATTCCTTGGGTACAGGTCAGGCACTTGAGAGCATGATCATCATTCAAGAGTTTTATTCACCATGCATAAAAGCAGGCAATGCTCTGAATGAAGGGTTGAAATAGCATGAATCCAGGGTCTGGAACACTACCAAAGAGTTAATACAGTGGCTAACAAAGAGCAAACAGCTAAATGACCTACCTGGACCTGGTCAAGAGTAAAAGCTGAAATTACTACCTGCTGTAGAAATATGACAAAATGTTACATTTACAAACCAAAGCAGTCTCAGAAAATGTAACAACCTTAGCTGTAAAGTGATGGGTTAACAATCTCCACTTTCATGAAGAATAAAAAGTAACAGGCCAGAATAACAGTGATTTGAGCAATGCATGAATATTCAATTCTCCCTGTGATGAGAAGTTACATTAATGATGTGAGGATTTAACTGACAAGCAAATGCTGAAAATGAAATCCTTAATGGAAAGAGAAATATTTTTCAGAAACCCATTGCAGATAATAAGTAAATTATTACCAACTTCAATAAAATATGATGATGAACATGCAAACCTTTAATGTCTAACATTAGGCATTTCTGAACAATAGGGGTTTCAGAGAGATGAGCACCTTTGTTATGCTCCTTTTATTTTTAAAGTATCCACTTCTCCTTGAGATTTCTTTTAGCTACTAATAAAATCAAAGCTGTTAGAGTCTTAAAGGTATTCTTTACTTTTAAGGAATAAGGAAAAGTAGAGGCTTATCTTTCTTTCCCACTAATAAATATGATTTTTAAAGTAGTATGTGATTACGGTTTTTTGGATATGTCAATAAACATGTATTTATAAGTTATATATTAAATTTTACTAAGAAATAATATTTAGATTTCCATCATGTCAGGTATAAATGGAACTTATTTTATCACATTTTAAATACAAAGGTGTTCAATTGTATTCAATCATTAGATGTTATGTTGTTGTTCTCAGGGACTGAAAAAAAAGTCTTCTTGTTAACAGTGTTAGTTCACAGAGCAAAATGTATCTGGAATACATGGTGGGATGGCTCTTCTGGAGGAAATGCTCAAGCAGAGGACCATTTGTCACCCAATTAGCAGTGTGAATTTGGGGAAAAAGTAATTCCTTTTTCATTACTGCTTTCATGTTGGTCTATTAATGGGATAAAAGATAAATAAAGAAATAAAAGATTTAATCTCTCAGTATGAAAATCCAAAGATTCTACTGAAGGAGAATGGAAAAGGAAGTCTGAGGTAAGGTCATTTCCTGTGTCTCTAACAAATAAATTAAAATGAAAGATCAGTTGGTCCAAAGAGGTAGAACCTTGGGAGATCCCGGATTCAGAATTCTCGAGAGCTTTTTGGCTGCAACAGCCTTTGAAGCTCTGCAGATGTCCAATCAGAGCAGATTATCCCTGTTCACAGAGTGACCTAACATGACTATTACCTCAGTGGAAACCAAGGAAATTCGCCACTAAACTCTTGGAATTATCCTAGTGATGCGTCCCCCTGGAAATAATAATACGGAAAAAGACAGTACCAAAATCAATTGGAAAATATATATTTTTTCTACTCTCATGTTCCCACATTAAATTAACATGATTCTAATACCTCTGTTAAACTTCAAGATAGGAAAAATATCAAAAAATGAATTGTTTTAATACTGAACATGACAATGTTATCTTAGCATAATAATAGTTCTAAGAAGTCCTAAATTTTAAAAGGTCTACATATTATAAATGACTAATTTTTATTGTACACAAGTGTTCCTCTGGACATACTTTGAGAAATATTGCCCTAAGTAATAAAAAGTAACAGGAATCTTCCGTTAAGCGAAAATAGACATAGGGTTTGCCTGCTAGATTTCTGTTTACTCAGGATTTCCTCTGTCTTTCTACGTATCTGGTGATTTATAAAGAAAAATGAGTTCTTCTACCAAAAATCACTTAAATTAGCGAATGAAATTGTAAAGGTGTTTAGTAACTTAGTTTTGACAGAGGTGAAAACTAAATTAAAATGCTAAACATTAGTGGAAAGGGAAATGTGGTCAGCGTACACAAGACATGACAAGTACTGGACTAAAAGGTGTCCTCCCGGCTTACAGCCCATTATATTAACCTCACACACCAGTCCCAGCCACAGGCCCACTTCTCTCCATGATTCTCCAACTCTGCTGTTCATCCTCTCCATTATCCTGTACTCTTGGAACTCCTGACTTCTCAATCATTTCCCTTTTCCCCACCTTTATTTGGATTTTACTTTCCTGGATAGATGTTCTGATAATGAACAGTTGCTCTCCCTCAAACCTGAACCACCACCCCACCACGCTGTTCTTGGATTCGGATCCTGTCCTTAATATCAAGATTCACAATTCCCAGTTCTCTTGATTCATCAGAAGAAATCAAACGGATCACCCAGACTCTAAATCGCTCATCTATACCTCATTCTTCACATTAGATTCACTAACTCACCATCTCTTTAATAAATGCTCTTATATTTATGTTCCTATATCCCTAAGGAATTACACAAATGAACATCAAGACCTAAGACCTTCAAATAAAAAGTACTTATATTCTGTAAGTAAATTTTGTATTACTGACAAGGAGATCCTCTTATTTATTATAGTTTCTAACATACATGGACAGAGGGGAGGGGTGGAAATGAATGGGCAGGTTTTCCCCAATTAGAAAAAACACAAATCATTAATTCAAGAACTCAGGCATTCTTTAGAAGAGGTGGGGAAAGGAAGTAATGAGCAACAGAACTCAAGGAAACAAACTGTGGGGAAAATAGATAATTTAGCATAACCTTACAGAAATTCAAATCACCTTACAATCTCTCTCTCTCTCTCTCTCTCTCTCTCTCTCTCTCTCTCTCTCTCTGTCTCTCTGCAGTCAATCTTTAGTCTTCTTTTTCTATCTAGAGACAAGATTTGGGGTACCTCGAATATTTTTTATTTTAGTCTCATGATTTTTTATGTATATGATGCTTCCTGCCAAATAGTTGAGCCATTAGAATTATAGATCGAGCCTGTAACACTGTGTGTTGTCCTTTAGTTGACCGTCTGCACCAATGAAAGGCACTGTTGTTAAGACATGTCCCTTTGCCCTTGTGGTTACCATTTTACTCCAAAGGATTTCCAAGGGTGAACCTATTATATTTCTTCAGCTACTGTATTCACCCTATTGAGTCATATTTTGGCTAAAAGCCTAATAAGAGGCAGAGTAAATATTGAATTCAGATGAATTTATGCATCTATATTTTTTAAAAGATACTTTTATAACAAGGAACTACTGCCTATTAACAGCAATATAATTGACAATTATAATCGCAAAATAACGTAATACATAAGTCACTTGATTTGAGTAGCACATTAAGAGAAAAAACATTCTTATGTAAATTTCTTTTAATCTGTCATTGATTTTAACCTAAATTCAGATACATATTTCGGTGTCAAAAATTTGGCCTTTGTATGTAGTATGTGTTATAAGTAAAAATGGGATTTATATAAAATCAAATATTTAAAAGAAAAAATAACATTTTTGATGAAAAACTAAGCAAACCTTCAAAATCATGATAATGTAACAAACACAAACATAAAACAAAAACAAATAAAAATATACTACACTAGAAGAAACTAAAAATACATGTCATGTGCTTCATATGATGCTGCTTCTATAGAGAAAGTAAGTTATAATTCTCAAGTATTCTACTTTCTACAAATCTTGAAGTGCTTCAACACTTGAGACAAATGTTTTAATTTTTATTTGCACATTAAACACAACTTGAAGAAACGTGTCTCTCTCTAAGCATTTGCATTGAAAAGTCCTTGGAATAACTGCTTCTATCTAGGTGTGTTACCTTGGACAATGCATTTTAAATTTCTGGTCTCAGTTTCTTCATTTATACAGTAAAAAATAACAGGAAGCATAGAGTTCAGTGGTTTTTATGGTTTCTTCAAGATGCTTTAGAGACAGCAAGGAAAAAGTTGAATTTTTATTTCTATTAAACATTGGTCCCACACAGGGATACCATGAAAAAGTGAATTAGGGTTTTAACAGATCCCCACCAAAAAAACATTTTAAGTAACTATACAATCTAAGTAGAAATAGTGTGCTTACTATGCAAACACAGCCTGAAGACAAGTCCCTTGGCCAAAACATACAGGTTGCTGCCTTCAAATCTCTTCAATGTAGAAATTTTCAAGCCACCACTAGATCCACCTACTTCATTTTTTTTTTTAAGTTTTGTTTTGTTCAATTTTTTTTTTTTTTTTTTTTTTTTTTTGAGACGAGTCTCGCTCTGTCGCCCAGGCTGGAGTGCAGTGGCCGGATCTCAGCTCACTGCAAGCTCTGTCTCCTGGGTTTACACCATTCTCCTGCCTCAGCCTCCCAAGCAGCTGGGACTACAGGTGTCCGCCACCTCGCCCGGCTAGTTTTTTGTATTTTTTAGTAGAGACGGGGATTCACCATGTTAGCCAGGATGGTCTCGATCTCCTGACCTCGTGATCCGCCCGTCTCGGCCTCCCAAAGTGCTGGGATTACAGGCTTGAGCCACCGTGCCCAGCCTTGTTCAATTTTTTTAATGACTAGTGTAACCAAATGAAAATGGGTTTTACAGTTAGACAAATTGGGGTTCAAATCCCCAATCTGCTTTCTATGAAACTCTGGACAGATTTTTCAGTATTTCAGAGCTTTGGTTTTCTCATTTTAAAATGGATAATAATACCCAACTTACAATGTCACTGGGGTAATAAATAAAATACTGCATATAACTCAAATGTTAAAGACTGGATGGCTTTCTTTGGACTATAAACTTTCTGATAACTCCCCAGTTCTTTGAGTGGCATCCCTAAGAATTCTAGTAATTCCTGAGGCAATTACACACATTGCTATCCTTTGCCTTTGTGGCTCTATCTTCCTCAAATATTACCTCTGCTTCACTCCACATGAAAATCAGTCTTCTTTTAGTTTTCATAAGCATTCATAAGTAAAAATGTGATTACATAAGGTAGTTCATATAATTTGTCTCTCTTCCTAGTTTCCTCTCCATATGTGCCTTTCCATTCCTTTCTCCAGGATTGGCCTGACAATTCTACATTTTTCTTTCTCTATTATGAAGAACAATTTCTTTTCACGTAAAGCTTTGGCAGTAGCTATCATTAATATCCTGATGGTAGAGACCTCACCTTCTAATTCACATATTGCCCTTGTATTATTTTCAACAGCTACAGAAAACATATTTCTAGAAAGCTTTACATTGTGATTATCTCCTCAATATTTATTCCATCCATTTTTTACATTTAGTAGTCATGCTGTTCAGGTTTAGTTAAGCCTTACTACTCAAAGTGTGTTCCAAAGGCCATCCACTGTCAACATAACCTGGAAACTCATTTAAAAAGCAAAATCTCAGGGTCCATTCCAGAATAACGATTTGGGGCCACAGGTAACTTCACCTCTCTTGCCACACAATCTTCAAAAGTTCACACAACTCAAGCCTAAGCCAATCAGACCTGTAAATTCCTAGTCTCAGGAATCAGTTTAGGATGTATAAAATCTTAAGATTGTCCAATCAGTGATGCTTATGATTTGTGTTTTGTGTTTGTAAACACAGGCTTTTTCTTCCCCCACCACACCATCCCTCAAATATGCATAAGGAAGTATGGCTCTCTGGTTGCTCTATGAAGCCACCTTGTAAGGGTGAAGCAACAAGCCTGAGGACAAATCTTATGTAAAGAGGGTCCATGAGTCTCAGAGAAATGGAAACAACTATGATGAACTGCCCCCTGAAGCTCATTCTACCTTTTCACAACATAAGCAAACTAATTCAGATAATTTTTGAGGCTAGCTGGAAAAACTATGGCCTATAGGCCAAATCTAGTTTGTATTGTTCTAATCTAAAGAATTATTTTTAATTTTTAAAAGATGTAGAAAGACATGAGAAGATTTCAAAAAGATGACAGAGTAGGAAGCACCAGAAATCTGTTCCCCCACCTAGAAAACAATTGCATTGACAGAATTTGTCTAATCAGTTTGGAACTGTAGAATCTATTGAAGAATTATAAATTCCAGAATAACGCTTGAAGACAAATTGCTGTTGATTTGGATTAGTTTCAGCTCTTATCACAGTAGCAGCTACCAATCCACCACCCTCAGCCCCACAGCAGGTAGTTGTGTGCCTATTCCTAAAGCAACAAGTACAGAGCTTGTAGGAGGTAGAGTGAGCAAAAAGTGCCCCATCCTCCAGATATCAGGAATCTGTGCTCTGATTACTGATTTCTGCTTCTACTACAAAGGTGCAGACAAAGGGGTAGGTGGCCATTATTATTGCGTCTCCCCCAATTGCTACAAGCCCTTCAATCCTCCAGATGAAAGGACTTCCAGGGTATTTAAAGGGCCGACACTCTTTCTTTCCCCTCACTTTTCCCTTTTTCCTTTTTTGGGAGCCAGAAGTTAAGGACTAGGACATTCAAAAACAACTGCATATATGGGGGAAAGTAGAAAATGACCATGCATGCCCAGGGAAAGGCATAGACTCAGAAAAGACCTGAGAAGACCTTAAGTTCACACCTCAGGCTTATCCTTAGCACACAGACTGCCTTCAAGAATCAAAAAATAAAAAATAAAAAAACAACTAACAAAGTTAACAAAAATCAGCAAACTGGAGAAGGAAGAGAATCTGATTTAAAGAGTTAGCACATTATTAGATTCAAACGTCCAGTTTTCAACAACAAAAAAAATCATGGGCATATAAAAAAACAGGAAAATATGGCCCATTCAAAGAATAAAAAAATTAATCAACAGAAACTGTCCCTGAAAATGGCCTAATGGCAGATTTACTGGACAAACATTTTAAAACAATAAAGATAGTCAAAAAACTGAAAGATGTGGAGAAAGTCAAGAAAATGATGAGTGAACAAAATGGAAATGTCAATGAAGAATTAAAAAACCTAAAAAATACTAAAAAGAAATTGTGGAGCTGAATATTAAAATAATTGAAATGAAAATTTCCCTAGAGGTATACGGGTAATCAAAGGCAGATTTGAACAGACAGAAAAAGGAATCAGTAAACATAAGGCTAGGACAATGAAATTATTAAGTCAGACAAATGGAAAGAAAAAAGATTGAGGAAAAGTGAACAGAGCCTAAGGGACCTATTAAGCAGACTAACATATCTATTATGGGAGTCCCAGGGGAAGAGAGAGAAAAAACAGCTGAGAAAACAGTTGGAGAAATAATAGTTGAAAACTTCTCAAATTTAATGAAAGACATAAATATGAATATAAACATCCAAGAAGCTCAACAAACTCCAAGTAAGGTGAACTCAAAAAGATCCACATCAAGACACATATAAGCAAACTTTTGAAATACAAATAATCTTGAAAGTAGCAAGAGAGAAGCAATTTATCACATATAAGGGATACCCAATAAGATAACCAGCAGATTTCTTATCAGGAACTTTGAAGGCCAGAGGCAGTGGGCTACTATTTTCAAAGTACTAAAAGAAAAAACTGTCAACCAAGAATTACATATATGGCAAAACTATCTTTCAAAAGGGAGGGAATAATGAAAACATTCCCAGATAAACAAAAGCCATGGAAGTTCATTGCCACTAGATCTACACTATAAGAAATGCTCAAGGGAGTCCTACAGAGTGAAGTGAAAGGCCAGTAGACATTAACTCAAAGCCATATGAAGAAATAAAAATCTCAATAAAGATAAATACATAAAAGCTAGTACTGTTGCGACGATGATTTGTAACTCCACTTTTTGTTCTTTACAGTAACAATATCTAAAAGACATACTTTAAAAAAATTATTAGTCTAACATCTAATATTACTGTAACTTTTATTTGTAACAACTACACATTCTGTTTTCTATGTAATTTAAGAGATTAATACATTTAAAATAAGTAACAATTTATGTTTTGGAGCACACAATGTATAAAGATATAATTTGGTGACAAGAACTAAAAGGGAGGGAAACATGAGTGGTAAAGGAGCAGAGTTTTGTATATGAGTGAAGTTAAACTGATATAAATTCAAATTAGACTATCACGCCTTTAGTCTATTAAATATAATCCCCAAGTTAATCACGAAGGAAATAAATACAGAATATACAAAAGAAAATGAAAAAAATAATTTAAAAATAAGAATTTAAATGTTTTACTACAAAAAAATTACACACAAAAGAAGACAATAATGCAGGAAATGAGGGACAAAGCCAAAAGGCATGTAGAAAACATATAACAAATGACAGAAATATATGATACAAACATATGTGGCATGGTGAAAACAAATAGCAAAATGACAGAAATAAGTCCCTTCTAACCAGTAATAATGTTAAATGTAAATGTGTTAAACTCTTCATACAAAAGACAGATTGACAGAATTTCTAAACCTTTATGATCAAACTATATGCTGTTTATGAAAGACTCACTCATTTTAGATCTGAAGACAAAAGAGACTGGAAGTGAAAGGATGGGAAAAGATACTTCACATAACTAGTAACTAAAAGAGACTAAAGGTGGCCATGTTAATATTCAACAAAAATAGACTTAAAATGAGATAAAGCAAAATAGTATATATTAGTAAAAGTTTTAATACAATAAGAAAATATAACAATTATAAACATTTATGCACCTAATGACAGGCTTTCAAAATATATGATGCAAAAGCTGACTTAAAAATGAATTTAAAGGAGAGATATAAAGTTCTACAGACTTTAATACCTTACCCTCAAGATTGGATAGAACAACTAGGAAAAAAAGTAAATAAAAAAAAAACTTAAACAATAAAATAAGCCAACTAGATATAATAGACAGATGCAGAACACTCCACCCAACAACCACAATATACACATTTTTCTCAAGTGCACCTGAACATTTTCTGGGATAGACCATATGTTAAGCCACAAATTAAGTTTATATATGTGTGTGTGTGTGTGTGTGTGTGTGTGTGTGTGTGTGTGTGTGCGCGTGTGTGTGTGTAGTGTGTGTGTGTGTGTGTGTGTGTATATATATATATATATTTTTTTTTTTTTTTCTTGAGATGGAGTCTCGCTCTGTTGCCCAGGCTGGAGTGCAATGGTGCAATCTTGGCTCATTGCAACCTCCACCTCCTGGGTTCAAGCAATTCACCTACATCAGCCTCCCAAGTAGCTGGGATTACAGGCACCTGCCACCTTGCCTGGCTAATTTTTGTATTTTTAGTAGAGATGGTGTTTCCTCATGTTGGCCAGGCTGGTCTCAAACTCCCAATCTCAGGTGATCTGCCCACCTTGGCCTCCCAAAGTGCTGGGATTACAGGCATGAGCCACCATGCCTGGCCCAAGATTCAATATATTTTAAAAGTTGATAATACACAAAGAATCTTCTCCAACCACAACAGGATAATCTTAGAAATCAATAAAAAGTAAAACAGAAAAATTCATAAATTTTTGGAAATTAAACAATGCACTCTTAACTCATAGTATTGTTATTAACCATTATTAAGCAAAAATGGATCAAAGAAGAAATCAGAAGGGAAATTAGAAAATACCTAGAGATGACAACAACAAAAACCTTACACCAAAACTTACAGGATGCAGCAAAAGTGGTCCTGAGGGAAAAATTTATACTTACAAATGCCCATATTTGAAAGAAAAAAATCTCAAATAACCTACCTTTACAACTTAAGAAACTAGAAAAAGAAAAACAAATTAAACTCAAACCTAGCAAAAGGAAGAAAAAAATAAAGATTAGATCAGAGATAATTAAAATAGATAATAGAAAAAAAAACAATAGAGAAAACCAATGAAACCAAAAGTCGATTATTTGAAAAGATAAAAAAAAGATAGACTAAGAAAAAGAGAGAAGGATCAAATTACTAAAACCAGAAATGAAAGTGTAAATGTTACTACCAACTCTACAAAAGTAAAAAGGATTTATAAGAAAGTACTATAAACAATTGCACACCAGGAAATTGGATAACCTGGCTGAAATGGACCAATACCTAGAAACACAAAACGTATTAAGACTAAATTATGAAGAAATAAAACATATAAATAGACCTATAACTACTAAGGAAATTGAATTCATAATCAAAAATCTCCTGACAAAGAAAAGCCCTGGACCTGATGTTTATAGTCGTGAATTCTACAACATTTTTTAAAAAATTAATACTAACTCTTCTCAAACTTGTCCAAAAAAAATTTTCCCCCTCAATCCACAACTGGAATTTCCCCCAAAATCAAGGATGGGGAAGTTCTCACAAGGGCATGCCTTAGAGCACCCCAAAATTTGGCCAGTTGGAATTCCAAAGAAAGAAGCGTTAAATTCCGGGCTGATAAATTGGAAGTATTTATTAGGGGAACTTATGTACAGAGGGCTGCAGCAATCTTCACTGCAGACAGTGAGAGGAAAGGGATGTTCTACCTGAGCATATGTACAAAGCATGGAGATCAGGATATGCAGTTTATAAGCGGGTTTAAGGAATTTGGCTCAGAGTTAGGACTAGTTTCTTTTAGTGTTTTTGGCAACATCCTAGGTACTTCCATTAGTGCCTGGGAATACTCTAGGCTTCTGTTTGTGTTCAAGCCTGCTAGAGAAAACCTGAAGCTGTGTGGATCACAAAGTAGTCCAGGTTCTCTGTCATTTGCAATCAGGACACAAAAAGAAAGTGGAAAGGAAGAAGAATTGGGGGATTCCACAAAATGAAAGAGGAAGGAACACTTCCTAACTAATTCCATGAGGCCAGCATTATTTTGATACCAAAGTCAGACAAAGAGACTGCAATATTGTAGGTAATATCGCTTATGAACATTGATGCAAAACTTCTCAACAAAATATGATGAAACTGAATTCAGCAGCATATTAAAAGGATTATATATCATGACAAGTGGGATTTATTCTTGGGATCCAAAGATGGTTCAACATACAAAAATCAATCAATATACTACATCACATTAACAAAATGAAGAAAAAATGATCATTTCAATTGATACAGAAAAAGAATTTGACAAAATTCAGCAGCATTTCATGATAAAAATACTCAATAAACTAGGGATAGAAGAAAATTATCTCAACATAATAAAAACTATGTGTGGACACTACACAAAAACATCACACTCAGTGGTGAAACACTGAAGGATTTTCCTCTAAGATCTGCAACAAGGCAAAGATGTTCAACTTCACCACTTCTATCCAATACAGTACTGAAAGTTCCAGCCAGAGCAATTAGGTAAGAAAATAAAATAAAAGACCTACAGATGGAAAAATAAAGAAGTGAGATCATCTCTGCCCACAGACGGTACTACAGTACTTTTTAAAGTACATGGAAAAAATGAAATTAAAAGATAAAAAGGAATATAAACTTTATTTCTCAACATAAACTTCACCAAATAAAAGTCACTTTTGTAAATGATGATACTAGTCATTTAGTTCATCCTTAAAAAACTGAGGGCCCAAAGAATTTAACCATGTCAATGCCTTCATTTTTAAACTATTAACTGGAAAAAAGTAAATGCCTTTTAAGATTTATTAATAAAAGGACATAAAAAAGAACGCAGAAGGGGCCAAATCAGGACTGTCAGGTGGATGCCTTATGATTTCCTATCAAAACTCTTACAAAATTGTCCTTGTTTGATAAAAAGAATGAGTAGGAGCATTGTGGTGATGGACTCTCTGATAAAGCTTTTCTAGTGTTTCCTGGGTGTTTCTCTGCTTAATCTTTGGCTATCTTTATCCAAAAACTCTCAAAATAAGCAGATGTTATTGTACTTTGGCCCTCCAGAAAGTCAACAAACAAAATTCCTTAAAGAGTCCCAAAAACCATTGCCATGGCCTTTGCTCTTGACTGATCTGCTTTTGCCTTGACTGGATCACTTCCACTTCTTGACAGTCATTGCTTTGATTGTGCTATGTCTTCAGGATCATACTGGTAAAGTCATGTTTCATCTCCTATTATAATTATTTGAAGAAATCCTTCAAGATCTTGATCCCATACATTTTAAATTTCTGTTGAAAGCTCTGCTTTTGTTTGCAGCTGATCTGGGTGCAACAGTTTTGGTACCCACTAAGTGGAAAGTTGCTCAACTATAATTTTTGGGGTCAGAATTTTGTAAGCTGAATCAATTGAGATTTCCATGGAGTTGGCTATTGTTGTATCCTCTTCAATTAGGGCAAAGGCAAGATGAATTATTTTTCTCATAAATTGGTGTAGATGGTCTGCCACTGCAGGCTTCTTCTTGAACATCATTTTGTCTCTTCTTAAAACTAGTTGTGCATTTGTAAATTGCTAACTTCCTTGGGACACTGTTCTTGTAAACTTTTCTAAAGCATCAGTGATTTCACCATTCTTCCACCCAAGTTTCACCATAAATTTGACATTTATTCTTGCTTCAATTTTAGCAGCATTCATGTTGCCCTGATAGGAGCTTTTTACAAATTTATTTTATCCTCTTAGCACCTCAAACTAGAGCCTGTTCAGGCACATTATAACAAGGTAGTATGAGTTTATTTTGGTGGAAAAGTATTTTGAAAATCATACATAGTTTTTCATCATGTGCATTTTCTATGAACTTTTTGAAGACACATCATGTGATCTTATATTTACAAAACCATAAAGATTCCACAACCCAAAAAAATGCTGTCAGAATAAATGAATACAGAAAAGGAGACTACAAGGTCAATATATGAAAATCAGTTGCATTTCTATATACTAACAAGAAATAAACTGAAAAGAAAATTATTTTTTAAATTCCATGTATAATAGCTTCAAAAAGAGTAAAATACTTAGGAATTAATTTAACCAAGGAAGTGAAAGAGTTTACAATGAAAACTACAAAATATTGCTTAAAAATTAGAGAAGACATAAATAAATGGGAATATATGTCATGTTCATGGGTCAGAGGACAATATTGTTAAGCTATCAATACTACCCAAGCCATTTACAGATTCAATGTAATTTCCATCAAAATTTCACTGATATATTTGCAGAATTAGAAAACTCTATTCTAAAATTCACGTGGAATCTCAAAGGGCCTTGAATAGCCAAAACAATCTTCAAAAAGAAGAACAAAGCTTGAGGATTCACACTCACTTCCTGGTTTCAAAACTTACTACAAAACTACAGTAATCCAAAGAGTGTGGTACTGGCATAAAAACAAATGTATAAATGAATAGAATGGATTAAATTGAAAGCCCAGAAATAAACTCATATATGTGAGCCAAATGCTATATTTATATGAGACCCTATATATATGAAGGTGACAAGATCATTCAATAGAGGAAAAGACAGTTTTTTCACAAATAGAGCTTATAAAACTGGATATCCACATACAACAAATGAAGTTGGATCCCTACCTAACACTGTATTTACTTGTGGTTAATTAGCCAAATTAACTTAAAATAGATCAAATACCTAAATGTAAGGCTTAAAGCTAGAAAATTGTTAGAAGAAAACTGAGTAAAAGCTTTATAACATTGGATTTGACAGCAATTTCTTGGATATGACACCAAAGTCACAGACAACAAAAACAACAATAGACAAACTTAACGTCATTGAAATTTAAAAATTTTGTGCATCAAAAGACAATATCAACAGAGTAAAAAAGAAAACCACAGAATGGGAGGAAATATTTGCAAATCATATATATAATAAGGAGCTAATATCCAGAGTATATAGTGACATCCTTAAACTCAACAACAACAAAAAACCCTGATCCAAAAATGGACAAAGGACTTGAAGAGGCATTTCTCAAAAAAAAAAGACATAGAAATGGTCAATAAGCACTTGAAAAGATACTCAACATCACTCATCATTAGGGAAATGCAAATGAAAACTACAACGAGTTACCAATTCACACTCATTAGGATGTCTACTATCAAAAAGAAAAAAGAAAAAAAAAAAACAATTATTGGCAAGGTCTTAGAAAATTTGTAACCCTCAAAAAATTAAAAATAGAATTACTATGTGATCCAGAAATTCGTCTTCTGGGTATATACTGGAAAGAGTTGAAAACAAGGTCTTGAAGAGATATTTGTACACCTATGTTCGTAGCAGTGTTATTCACAATACCTAACATATGGAAGCAGCCCAGCTGTTCATGGACAGATGAATGAGTAAGCAAACTGTGGTCTATAAGTAAAATGGAATATTATTCAGCCCTGCAATGAAATTGTGACATATGCTACAGCCTAGATGAACCTTGAGGGCATTATGA
Organism: Rhinopithecus roxellana; assembly: GCF_007565055.1. NCBI lineage: Eukaryota > Metazoa > Chordata > Mammalia > Primates > Cercopithecidae > Rhinopithecus > Rhinopithecus roxellana. Next base: position 135,684,181 of record NC_044551.1, on the reverse strand, counting down.
TAAGTGAAATAAGCCAGTAACAAAAAGAAATATACTTTATGATTCTACTTATATGAGGTCCTTAGAATGGTCAGTTATAGAGACAGAAAATAGAATAGTAGCTTCCAGGGGCTTGGAGTATGAGGGAAATGTGAAGTATTGTTTAATGGGTATGGAGTTTCAATTTTACAAGATGAAAAGACTTACGAAGATGGATAGTGGTGATAGTTATATAACATTTTGAATGTACTTTGTACCACTGAACTGTACATTTAAAAATAGTTAAGATGGTGAATTTTATGTGTATTTTACTACAATTTAAGAAAATGAAAGAAGGTACAAGAAGAGCAAAAGATGAAGGAGAAGAAGGAGGAGGAGGAGGAGGAGGGGGAACAGAAACATATGCAGCCCACAAAGCCTAAAATATTTACCATCTAGCCCTTTATGGAGAAAGTGTACTCATCCCCCAGCCAACCAAAGTATCCAAATGGATGCAGAAAGTGACCATTCTCACCTCTTCATGCACATTAATAGCCTGGCACTCAATTAATATTAGCTCTTATCAGCAACCTTCTGCTAAATTCTCTTTATTCTAAGATTATGTGGTACAATATATAAAATTAATGAAAAATATGCAAATATTATTTAAAATCATATTTCCTTATGTCTGTAATTCTTTAAACGCATCAAGAGGGTATGTTGTGTTGTATAATGGTTAACAGCACTAGTTCTGGAACTAGATTGCATGGGACCCAGTCTTAGCCTACCACTCACTAGCTGAGAGACTGTGGACAAGTCATTTGACCTACCTTTGTCTCATTTTCCTCTTCTAAACTGGAAGTAATATTAAGAGTACCTATCTCATTGGGCTGACATCATGGTTAAACGTAAAATGCTTCCAATAGTGCCTGACACATGGCAAGACAAATTAAACAAATTAATAAAGGTTATCTGTATCATAGCTCTGCTTTTCAATTATTTAATTTGTTCGATATCAATCAATTGTACAATAATACAATTATTATTGTAATATGGAGATGTATAATTGTTCAACAAATGTTCGCATATGTAGGGAATAAAAAACAGACTGCTTTCAACTACAAATTTTCTTTTACTCATCACTGATATTCCCACTTGGTGCTTTTAGCACATTGTTCTTAGGTGGTGATGGTTTGAAGTTGGTAAAAAACATTGTTTGGGCCGGGCACGGTGGCTCAAGCCTGTAATCCCAGCACTTTGGGAGGCCGAGACGGGCGGATCATGAGGTCAGGAGATCGAGACCATCCTGGCTAACACGGTGAAACCCCGTCTCTACTAAAAAAAACACAAAAAACTAGCTGGGCGAGGTGGCGGGCGCCTGTAGTCCCAGCTACTCTGGAGGCTGAGGCAGGAGAATGGCGTGAACCCAAAAGGCAGAGCTTGCAGTGAGCTGAGATCCAGCCACTGCACTCCAGTTTGGGCGACAGAGCGAGACTCCGTCTCAAAAAAAAAAACATTGTTGTAGCCTACAAGTTCTCAAATTGTAGGCACTGGGAAAAGAGTAAGAAAGAAGACAGAAAGGTACCTGAAGAAATTGCTGTTCTGATTTCTCTCTTGTTGGTTTAAATGCTAATCTGCCACTTCTGAGAACATGAAATGTCCCCAAGAGTATTCTTTCTGACCTTTCTTAACTTCCTCTCCTTTCTTTCCTTCTGACTTTATTTTTAGATGGATATCAAACAGGAAATTCCACTACACTAAGAAATGGTGAATTTTCTAGCTAGAGATCAGAGGGTGGAGCCCACTGGGAAATCAGTAATGGAGATCAGACCAAAGGGCTGGGCCAAGGAAGGATGGATAGATACTTGTAAAACAAGAGGCCATTTTTGTGTCTTTTTTTCCCCTACTAGAGATGAAGCTAGCAGCTTCCATTTATGCCCAAGGCACAAATGTTTAAAAACAGATCAGTTGATTTAAGGCAAAATTCAAATCAAAACACTGGCAAGACCTACAGAACAGATATAGCCACAGAACTGTTCTAATGCCCCAACACCGGAAGGATGAGGGTGTGTAGGGTACTGAAAGACATAACAATGATTTGCCACTTACTGCTAAGTGTTGCCAAATGTGCTTTAAGTACCTCATGTACTGGAAATACACTGCACATTACATTCCTTATGTTGTGAATAGGAACAGAAGCTTTTTCTTTCTTTCCTGTTTATATTATCGATCACTGCATATTCAAATCCACCTCTTCCGTCTTGTAAGAAATTGATATATAGGATGTATTTTGTAAAACTTTCAATCTTTTGGATTTGAAGCTGTATGAAGTTACACAGAGTGACCTTCCTGATGAGCCTGTAAGCCTGAATGTATTTCAGCTTCTTAAGCCAGGATATAGCAAATCTTGTACAATTACTAACATTTTTGCAAATTATTTTAAGAGTCTCAAAGATAGCATTATATATTAAGTTGATTTGGGATCAATAATCAACTGGAAACTTAATTCTACAGGTCAGTATTACTAAGTCTTTAGCACTGGTTTCTGTAGTGTAGGAGATCTGGAAGCGGAGTTCTAAATTAAAAGATCGACATCTTTACTGAAGCTTGCACATAACAAGGTACAAAACTGTTATACATATTACCAAACTGGCAACTCATATAACAAATGTAAAAACGGGCCTGCTGATCATAAAATTCCTTTTCCCAAAAGTAATTAACAAATTATTACCACTAGTAAAGCTTTCTTAAAGTTTTAGTCTATCACAAATCATCAAAAATTAGGATGTGTTTTTAGCCAAGTAATATGTTTAGAGTAACAAAATGAAGCAGTACAAAAGTTTAAAAATACCTGTATATGAGTCCCTTCCACTCCACCCAGTGTCATAGAGAAAGCCGTTACTAATAGTTTATTACATCCTGCTCAAAATCTTTTATACAATACAGGAACATATATCTTTTCTTTTTAATGCAAATGAAAGAATGTTCTGCACTTTGGTGTTGCAGCCTTGACCTCCCAGACTCAGGCGATCCTCTCCCACCCCAACCTTCCAAGTAGCTGGGACTATAGAGGCATGCCACCATACCCAGCTAACTTTTTTATTTTTTGTGGAAACATGGTCTCCCCATGTTGCCCAGGCTGGTCTTGAACTCCTAGGCTCAAGAGATCCTCCTGCCTCAGCTTCCCAAAGTGCCAGTATCACAGGCATGAGCCACCACACCTGGCTGCTTTTTTTACTTAACATTTCTGAATAAATTTCCATCTGTTCTAGTGGCCATACAGTCTTTTCAATGCAATGATGAAATCCTAAACTCTGTATACCATAACATAGGCACAAAGTGTTGCTGTCATTCAGTCACATTTCTCAGTGCATCTTCTACCTCTGTTAATATTTGTTTGGTAATAGAATGGTCAGTCAGATATGTATGAGAAACATTCAATTAAAAGGTAAACAGCCTTCTTCCTTGCCTGACTTTCCAGATTCCTGAATGTGCTGACTTTACCCATGACTCATTAAAGGACTCATGTAGCATATTACATTTCACACAATAATTTAACCAAGGAGGTTTCTTGCTGAGGAGCATCTTTTGGGATTGGCATTCCAAAGAACACACTTTGGGGACTGCTGAGTTACAGCATCTCACAACCCTGTCAGATAGGTTGTATTATGCTCATTTACAAATTAAGGATGCTGAGAGTTAGAAAGCTTAAGTGACTTTCCTGAAGTTTCCAGCTGGTGACAGAATTGGCATCAATATACCAAATCTATCCTCTTCTCCCCATTCCACACACAACTCGTCATCCTTTTAGCATCAGTAGGTGCTAGTGATATTACGGAAAGATTCCTTGTGTTTAACAGAAGAGGCTGAACTTAAAAACATTTTGATGGTATAGTCTGGATATCAACAGGGCCAAAAACATACTACATATAAAATGTGCAACAGGATTTCAGAGAGGCAAGAAAAGATTGTGGACACAGGAGTCGAGGGCAGGGTGATCTATTTGACTTAGAGCATGTTACCTGTGCCCCCTTTGCACTTAGTTTCTTTGGCACCTTTCTGGTAGCATTTCTATGCAGATAAAATGAAAAGGCATTTTCACAAAGCCTGACCACTCAATCAATGTTGGTTGTTATTACTGTCTCCAAAATTAGTTTCCAATTTCCCTGCACCCCTAACTATTACATTATTTGGAAAAATTCACCATTCTGCAGAAATTTGTATATTCTTTCTCCATGATTCACACAAACCTCTAGCTTCCTGGAATTCAAAAATTCTAAATCTTTAAAAAAATATTTTCCTAAAATAAAAATACATTTGGATATTTATAAATCAAAAAGTATAAATATTTTTAAAATAGCTGCAAGCCTTGTAAATTTTACTCATAGGTTAGAAAATGGAGATCATAAGTTAAAGCCTGTCTTACAAACAAATACCACAGACTTCAAATAATGAGGATCAGAGAAACTTACAGGCATGAGGTCAGGAAGGGGCATGGAGGAAGTACAAGGAAGATACTAACTTCACCCCTCTCCTACTAAGTTGAGACGGAAGGTAAACAGTGGATGTGAGGAAATAGGAAGGTGTTTATAGGAAAAGGCAATGGAGTATAAAGTATCATTATTCCCCCACAACTTCCCTATGAGTATCAGAATTCACCTGTAGTTTTTGCCCTCTAATCATATCCACAGCCCCAGACCTACAGAATAACAAAATCCTGAGATGATTACTTTAACTTGCCTCCTAAATTGTTAGCAACTTGACTTACCTTCCTGAATTTCTGACAATGCTCCCTCTTCCTTGCCATAGTTATCTATGACCTCTTGGCTTTGGCAGAGAAAATGCCATTTCTTGAACTATCTTGTCCCAGTAAGATATAATGTTTCCCTTTAGTAAATTTCAATAATAGCATCCTGTAATACATCATCAGCAGATGATATACGTTACTGTATACTTCCTAGCTCCTTGCTTGTTTTATACAAGATATCTCCCATTTACTCTCATTCCTACCTTATCTAGGCATCTTAAATGAAGAAACCAAATTGCTGTTCATACAAGTTTTTAGTTACCAAATTAATTTTCTGACCCTGATATTTTAGCCAAATTTCTATGATGAGATAGTTGAAAAAAGATTCTTAAATATCCATTTCTTATTTTGGTAATTGCACCAAACACTTATGCTCCAGTTCACATTCTATCAGCTTCACTTCTTATACCAACTACTGTGGCAGCAACAGTTCTATGCAGGCTTCCCCCACTTTCACATGAATGCAATCTGACAGGCCCTCACACTGAACCTCTTAGACAATGAGGGAAGGAAGCCAAGGCTTCCTCTCTCCTTCCCCCTAACAGTTGGTTCTGAGATATCTTATATAGTTTCTCAGAAGGCCTCATGGGATTGACAAACCTATTCCTCCTCGGTGTGACTTGATAACTCACTCTTACCTTGGCTTTTCCTTCTTCCTGATTTACTCCCTTGTCCTCGTCTTCTGCTCTCTGAAATTACATTCCCAAATAAACAATTCTCAGTAGGTCTTTGCCTTAGGCTCTGTTTTTGAGGGCAATCTGGTGTATTGATCAGGGTCCAATTGGGAAACAGAAACCACACCAGTAATTTGAACGAGAAAATTTAATATAAAGAATTATTAACTTATAGCAGAGGATTAACTACAAAAGGGTGAGAGAAGTTTAAAGTACATGGCAAAAGCAGATAATGAATCAGTAACAACATCAAGGGCTAAGACAAGGTAGCCAAAGAGGGAATCATCCTGAAAGAGAGCTCTCCCCAAGGCTTAGAGTCAGACCTCACCAGATGGCTGAGGAGCTAGCTGGAAGCAGCCTGTTGGGGTGACCAAAAAAGTCGCTAGGAAGCTGCCCTCTGGGGCACCAATAAGATTCTCTGGGAAGCTGCCCATTGAGGTTCTAACAAGACTCGATAGGAAACCACTTGCTAAGGTGTTGCTGGAACTCACTGAGAAGCTGCCAGAGTACACTGATGAGACTCTCTGAGAAACCAGCAGTGCTGTGGGCAACACTGACCCAAAAGCCACCCTTTGGGGTACACTGCCCCACTGAAGTGCTGGCAAAATAAGCAGAATAGTGAGCATCCCTGAGTGCTGGCTCCCATACACCGCAGGAGCAAGAAGAAAAAAACACGTTGAAAGGACTGAGGCAAACTCCTTCCCCCTGCAGTGTCCTTCCACTCCTCCTCCCAACAAAGTTTAATTTTGTGCCAGGCAGCTAAGAAGAAATGTTTACTGGTTCCAGCTGCAGTAGTACAAAGCAGGGCAAGGAAGGATGGACTATGCTTAGACAGCATTCCACTAACTGTGGCCAAAACATTATTTCCCCCAACCAATTACCAAAGAAAGTAGTAGTCAGGACAAAAAAACTCAGCCATCGGCAGCAGTTGCCTCCCTCCAGCATTTCTCAAAACACATTACTCTCACCTGCTGTTCTCTCTTTTTATCCTCCCTGGCTTCCCAACTCACAGCACCTACCTGAGCCTTCCTTGCTTCCATGACAGACATTTTCCCATACATCAGCTCCTCATATCCATGACTGTGTATAAGAAATGCTCTTGTGGCTCCGCACTTTTCCAAAAGACCCACACAAGCCAGGCCAGCGAAGTAGCTTCTCCTCCAAGGAGAGGCATTCAACACCTCCCTTCATCTCATGCGTTCATTCAGGAATAGCTGTTGCACAGAAGGCACTAAGCACATCCTTTGAGTCCAAAGTGAGCAGGTGATCTCATGATGTCAGATTTTGTTTTTTTGGGTTTTTTTTTTCAGACAGACAGACAAATTAATGCCCAAATTCTGGCTCTTCCGTTTGTTAATTGTCTGGTCTTAATCAAATATTTAGACTTTTCCACATCACTCTCTTCTGTAAAATGTAGATAAGATTTGTTTTATAAGGTTATTTTGAGAATAAAAAAAGAAACAAGAAGCATTCACTCATCCAATAAATACCAATATTGGTTGAACACCTACTGTGTGTCAGAAATTTTCCTAAACATTAAGAAAAAAGGTAATGTAAATAACCATCTGGTTCATGGTGGAAGCTTACTATAAAATGATTTCCACTCCTGTTCTTCTTTTTATGACTGTGAACATTGTCTATTGTAAATGAACAACACATTTAGTTATCATTATTCCTCTTTTTTGTGTTTCTTTGTTTTATAGAAAGCATAAGAGAAAAAATCTTTATAGATTGCATTTATACACCGAAATTATTAGGGCTTGTTCCTATGAGAAAACTCAGGTGGCTTTTTTTTTTTAATAAGGGTGTCTCAAATATTCATTATTGATCTGAGAAATGCATAAGAGAAAAATATCTCATATGTGCTACTGGGTGTGATCAAGATAATTGTCAGTGAGTAAATATACTCTCTACTGCATCCTTTTTAAATAATAGTACACATGTCAAATACCTTTGACATTCTTATTATTTCAAAGATTTTTGTAGGCATGAAACTAACATTTTATGTATGGGGATGGAAAGGTTAAATCATTTTCCCCGTCACTAATCCATCAGTGACATAATTACCAACCAAACCTTAGGCTTCTGGTTCCCTGGTCCTCCTGCCTCCTTTTCTCCTTCAAAAAACATTCACCCACAGTGATGTCTACTTGCCTTTTACTCTAATTTTAAGAAAGTGCACTGAAAAAAAAAAGTATTACTAGCATTTTCCTTCAAATCAAATTAATCAGAAAATAAAATTAAAGCACATTTATTTAGCAGAAAGCTACTCTTTCCATTAATGAGAATTTTATTAAATATAATAAAACATTTCAGGCAATTTCTTTCTTCCTGGTGTTTTTTTTTTTTTTCCTCTTCCTTTTTCAGATTTATTGAAAAGCATTTTTATTAGTGCAATAATAGGCTCCGGGACATGCAATTATATTGAGATGCTGACACTTTCCTGTTAGTTGCAGCCTTTGGCCTGAGGCCAAACACTGAACCCAGGCATATGAGTTTCTCTGCAAGCAGCCCTGGCATGGCACTCGCATGCGTTTGTCCTTACCGCAACCTCCAATTTTCACCCACTATAGAGAGAATTAACTAATTTTTCCCTGCTATTACAACTGATCCAAAGAGATACTTTCATCTCTTTTTAAAGAAACCCAAAAATTTTTGAAATTTTTGTAGGATGCAGAATTAGAGACAGACCTGATTAGAAGCTTTCAACTTCTGTTTCATGTAGGGATATACCATAAAGGGTTTCATTACTTTATGAGGCATTTACACACATGAAATGCAAATACTTGTGTCTTTGTCATGAGTTTTCTTTATAGCTTTCACTTCTGTATATTTTTTAATCGCAAATCCTCCCCTTTCCAAGCTCTGAGCCAAAGCATTTCAGAATAAAAGTGAGGATATCAACTATAAATAAAATACAGATTCAAACCTCTGTAACTTTTTAAAATTTCTAAGGCAGGAATAAACCATCCTTTAAAAAGGAAAAAATAAGTCACCAGAAAATGCTTCTGAATTCACTTCCGCTTTCTATGTAGACACTGAGTTTCAATCTTTAAGGAGTTAAATCTCTTATCTTTGCTGGATTCAGTGCCATGGACCTTCCCCACATATCCCAGTTCTCTTTCATTAAACATTGTATATGTTGTTAGAATACCCATGTAAAACCTTAAAAACTTTGCTTTTAAGTTACATACACACCATACACACACACACACACACACACACACACACAACTAAACTACCCCCTCTAAAAATGCCTCTGGCCTGACTGTGAAAAAAAGCAAAAGGGTCTCTGCTACCCCTAGCCCTGCCCATCAATGTGCTGATGACCTCAGCCCCTTACAGGCCCTGTGACTGTTCCAGCAAAGCTCGCTAGTGTTTTAGGCATCATTTCCTCAGCAGGGAAGTAGAGTTTAGAGATACTAATCCTTGCAAACTGAATTTGGTGTGAGAAACTCCTTGGGAACATCCCAAATACTTGTGCTGCCTTTGAACTACAGTCCCCCAACACTGACCATATCCCCCCTTCCTTTCCTACCCACTAGGATCATGCTTGCTTTCCTGGGCCCATTTCAGTCTTATTGGATCAGGATCTGGACTGCAGCGTTTTCTTCTCCAAGTCCTGGCTGGGCTCCTTAGAAGCAGAGTGCCCCCTCCCAGCAATAAAGATTATTGTAAGCACTTTGAAATTGATGCCACATCAAATCAAGCCCAGTGGACACAGTCCCTTGCACACTGACTGGATTCCTGCACGCCTTCCTTTGGATTAGCCCCACAGCCAGGTGCCAGGCCGATGAAAGCTCAGTCCTGCGCACACCCCTCCCTGCCACACTCCAGAGATCCCACAGTGCCCAGCTTGTCTCAGGGGTTTATGTGGTGTGAAAGTCAGAGATGATCAGTTTTCCATTCTTAGGAATGCATAAAGCAACAAAAGTCACTGGGAATCTCTGAGGCTCAGAGAAGAAGTGAGGTTAGGAAAAACTGAAGCTGTTTGAAAACAGAACAGCCTTTTCAAAAGAGAAGGGGAAATACAGTGAAGTGACTGGTGATACTTTACTGACCTCTAAATTAACTTCATCTTAGCATCACAAAGAGCTAGTATGGAGAATGAAAACTGCTCCGGTGACAGGAATAGCTGAGTGCCTGGTTAACAGGTAACAAGTGAGGGAGGCTACAAGTCCTCGTCTCTCCCACATACACAGTCTGAGGAGTCAAATTCCCACACAGAGGGAGCAAGAGAGTACAATCTACACTCTTTTATACCACATGCATTTGTTATCCTGGTCTTTCCGTATAATCATAGTACAATCAGAAATATGAAATATAGAAAAACACACTCATACAAATGCTCATATATGTTTGCATATATAAGATATACAGGTGACTTATACATCCTCTCTTCTTCCTACCAGTCAACGTGTCACACTACTTCACCTTTATTCTTCTTACACCAGTTTCCTAACCTCCCTACACACCAATATTTTACCACTTCCTTTAAATATTCTACTCATGGGTAAGTATTAGTCCCCATATAATTCTGCTTTTAAAAGTCTCATTCAAGTCTATCTAATTTTTTTGGTCAAATTCTCTCTCTTATTCAAAGTCCTGAAATGACATGGACAAAAGCAAAACATAAGCAAGTACAACTAATAATTCTCTTCTAAATTACTATATAAATAAATATGTGGATAATAATTAACATTTATACCAATAACAGTATTCATACCAATAACAGTATTCATTTGGAAGCTAGAGTCAGAGAACCATTACAGCCACACCAATTGTGAATTAGTATATCTGAAATGCTCTTTGGAATCTAGTTATATAAAATAATGCAGGGAATTGAACATCTAGAATATATTGCTTCTGTTACACCCTAATTTCTATGATGCTTAAGAAACATACAGTGATCACATTTTTTGTGCAGGATTAATGAAAACCTTGCCTAATTCAACACACACAATTCACAAATTACAAAGGATAGGACTACGACTCTTTATAGCTAAAATGTCACCTCTATTTGGAAATAAGGAAAATACAGTTTTCAATACTTGGTCTACTTGACCTACCAGATTTGAATTTTGGAATTTTTGGCAGAAGGCTTTTTTTTTTTTAATTCAAGAGGAGCCTTTACTTCAAATTTTGAACATAAAGTGAGATTTTATTGATATTTTTAGCAGATGTTGGGTTACCCTATAATGCCAAAATGAGCAACTAAGGCTCAAAACTAAGGCAAAGGGGATGTTCAATACCTCCAAATTTTAAAGTGACTCACTAACCACTGGGAACAGACACCTCCTTTAAGGTTTACTAATACAGTCAACTGAGAGAACCCTACCAAGTTAGCTCCTGCCATCCAACCACTGCCAGTCTTCAGATGCCTGCCATGCTAGGACACTAAAATGAAAGCCAGAAAGCAGTGATGACTTACTGAAAACCAGTTAAGGGGCAGCTGCCCTTTCCCCTCATCCTTCCCACAAGGCCAGAGGACCTAGACCCAGCCAAAAGAGGAAAAGAAGACATTCAAGACACACAGTGTGAGACAATTCTTTCCAACATTCTGGAGTGAAAAGAATGAAAAAAACAGACCTCACTCTCATCCTTATTTCTGGTCAACCCTGCTCTGGAAGAAGGGATGGAGATATAATTTACATCAGCCAATGAGTTGAAAGTTTTAACTGAACTAGACTGAATTTGCCCAGAAAGTTATGGGATTTGCCTAGGATTGTCTAAGGACTCTGCAACTCAGATGGAAAGATTCTTAACAGTGTTCTTGAAGGAAGGATTTTTAAATGTTAATAATACACTTGGTTGAAATTCCTCAATAAACCAGATACACTTTTTATAGATCCCAAGCATGAATTTACATAAATTGGATTTGTATCAAATTACTACTATGTACTTTAATTTTGAAAAAGATGATACTTTGGAACTCAAAGGGTGAGTGTGGCAGATGTCTTGAGAAGGGATGTTTATGAATCTATCCCAGATGGGCACAGAGGAATCTGTAGCCGTGACAGGTGACAACCTAGGCTCAGCCTATATCCAGCAAAGTCTAGCTGCTCTGGTCTCAATTTAAGTACACATTTTCAAAATGTGATTAGCTAGTAAAATGAAGGGCTTATTTAGTATTCTTGTTCTACTGTGCTTACCAATCGTCCAAAAACTGATAAAATCTGCCTTTGCTGCAACCAGGAAGCACTGAGCCAAATTTTCCTTTTGTAAATTCTAGGCTAAGCCAATGTCCCATTGATAATTCAACCATGCGTTGGTTTTAAAATGAACAGAGCCACAAATGCAGTCACTGCCTGGCACAAACATGATTACTCTGGTTGTGTAAACCTACCTACCTAGATTTAGATTTAATTTGCTCAGCTTTGAAAAGGATGATATCTAAGTAAGTGCTGATCAAAACAAATATTATATATTGATTGACTTTCTTGTACCTGTGAATATTAAGAAGCCCATATTATTTGAAACAGGAATGCTTTATTTTCTCTCCTGTTAATAGCAGCCGGTTGTAGCATGAACAAAGCCCATCAAAGCCTTCCGTTGCCAGGAGCCACGTTAAAACAATAGTGGGTCAAGTAGCAAATGGTACCAAATTACACTAAGTGTTTTTGTCCATGGCTTTTTTTTCTTGAGCAGAGACCAGCAACACATGTGTAGGGTAGTACAGGTTAGAATATGCCTATGTCCAAAGGTGAAAACTGATATTTCTATCAGTTTAAGGTATTTTCTTTTTTAATTATATTAATTCATTAAATCAAAATGTGAACATCGGAATTTATGTCTATAAATATTTCTTTGTAGTTGGTAGTAAATTTGGTATACTACTGATGATTGATAAACAGCAAAAACATAAATATAATTCAATATAACAAAAAATATAAGCTGTAAATCAATGACAGCTATGTTGTACTAGAAACACATGCTTTATGAAATGACTATGATTGCTTTTTTTCTAACTCCGTTCAAATAATCTAAGGTTTTGCAATAAATTTATAATTTAGGTTAAAATAAGCAACTAACTTATTTGGTTTAGACTTCTTTTGTGTTTGTTTAGAGGAAATGGAAGTTTGATATAAGCAATTTAACTGGCTTTTTCCCAAAAAAGAGACAAACCATTTTTCACCTACAGAATTCCAAGGAGATTCTACTTATAGTTAACTCATCCTATGTAACTGCTCTCATCGACTTTGTAGCAGATGACAATGTTACTGTCTCAGGATTCTAATGATTCATGATGTGAACCAAATTTAGCTACAGTTCAGCTTTCACTTTACAGATGCTTTATTTTGAATTCATCAAAAATAAAAGTAAAATCTGTTGTCTTGACCTGAGCAGACGCAAATAATTTATAACTTCCAAAAATATAATTTCGGTATTTGGTATATATTTTATCTTTATTTAAGTTCAGGTTGTCCTAAAAATAAAATGGAAAACAATCTGCAAAAATTCTTCCTTATATCTGTTTTGATAAAGGCTAGAAATAAAAAAACTCATGAGAAAATTCAATCTCGTAAGGTTTCTAGTTTGATATTTAAGGAAAAGTAAGGGCTCCACATTCTTTATTACTTAACTCAGAATTCCTTTCCACAATTCAAAAGAGAGGAAAACAGAAAAGAAGGAAAGGAAAAAAGGAAGGCAGGAAGGGAGGAAAGCAAGGAGGGAGGGAGGGACAGACAGACAGAGAGAGAGGGGAAACTGAAATCTTATTTACAAAGCCTAGCACAAATGAGTAAGCTATTTAGTTAGTGGAGTACTTCTATGAGAAAATAGATATCGTAGAAAAAGAGGAAGGGGTATTATTCAAAATTGAAGTCATTATAAAGAAGTTTACTTTCTTTGCTAGCATGTATTTATAAAGTGCTCTCACTCCAATGTACCAGACACTGTTCTACATGGTGAAACAACAATGAACCACATAAATAAAAGTTCTCTCATAACAGAGCTATGGCCTCATGGGAGAGGCAGATAATTAGCCATATAAACTAATACATATTTCAATGGCAAATCATAGTAAGAGCTAAGAGGAAAAATTAAGCAAGGTGTGAGGATAAAGAGAGGTGGGTAGGGGGACTTTGGGGAATAGATTGGTCAGGGAAGCATTCTCTCAAGAAGCGAGCTGTTTGCAGAGACCTGGGGCCTAAGGAGAGAGCCAGAAAAGGATCTGAGGGAAGATCACAGCAGGAAAAGGAAAGGAGAAAACCATGGTAGAGATTTTCTGCCGACACTCACATCTTCTGATCCTTGTGCCAGCCTGTTCCAGTCTTACTGATGCACTAAATTTTTATCAGCTTTTGATGCTTCTTACTAAAGAATAACTGTGTTTTCAGTGCATTCAAATCTAGATCACATGAATGTGCCCACTTTTTAATAATATTTATTTAAGAGTTGGAAACAAAGCCCCGTTTTGGAGACAAAGTAGTCCATACCTTCATTTTAAAGAAGTGGAAACTGAGTACCAGAAAGGCTACATGATCTCACTACTGTCACAAAACTACTTACTAGTAGAAACAAGTGTAAGTGTAAATCTTAGCCTTAGTTTGGCTGTCTTGCTTATTGTTACTTGTATATTTCCTTTACTTGACTAGGAGCTCCTTAGGAGTACAAACTACACATATATCCCCCATCAGAGCCTGGTAGAGCCTACTAGGATGCCTTACGTATCACTGGTGGTCAACAGATATTTCATAAATGAACAATCACTCTTCTATGTCAGTCGTTTTCCAAAACTTTCCACATTTCTTCACATCCTATACAGTCTCTTTGGTAAAATTGCTTTGTGTCTCTTAATGGAATTCTTCAATAAATTGGTAGTGATGTACTTCACTTACTATTCTATAAGCGCTGATAAGATTAAACATGGTTCTTGCCAAATGGTTCATGATCCAAATTAGAAAGGAAGACAGAATATATAAACACAGAGGAATCCAGTAACATGTTCATTTCATGCCTGGATTGTCCTGCTGAATTATTGTATACATAATTTTGATGGAAAGCATTTAAGAAGGAAACTTTATGTTTACCATAGAGACCTGCACACATTGTTGGCATGAAATAAATAATCAACACTGATAACAGCCAAAATTTGGGAAATGTGTTCTCAATAAAATACATTTGTCTCTTGATTTGGCACATATGCTATTAATAAAAGTTTTCTTACCTGACATATTAGGCTTAGTTTATTGTTATACTTCCAAAATATATAAACCCAAATTAGGGCTACAAAGGTTATTTTCATTTGTTCTATATAACTTGTCAATAACAACAAGGTACAAAGTTATACAGCGTGGGAATATATAACTAGGATAGTTGAGAGTGCTTAAAGAAAGTAAATTCTTCCTAAATTTGTTCTTCCCTTGCATAAACAGTATTAAAAAAATAAAGTCTTGCAGAAAGACAGCAATAAAAAAAATGACCTGGTTTTCTGTGCCCAAGTTCCCAGTACTTTCAGAGCATAAGTTAAATGTCTCAGCTTTTCCACCGTGCAATTCAGAGAATGTGGTGGGAACAGAACACGAAGGCAACTCAGCTGGAAAATATCTTAGATGAAATATTTTTGTCAAGCACTTTTCTCATGTGAATTTGCCTCTGATTTGGTATATACCAGTTGCCAGAGCATGGCATTCATTTTACCTCATGTCTTGAGGATTTTTTTTTTTTAATCAGCAAGCTGTTACATAAGCCAACAGGACAAAAGCAAAAACAAAGAACCCGGGTTTGTGTTTAACAGGAGCTCTATGTCTTATGTGGTCAATAGAAAAGAGTCAAGCTTTAATATCCTCAAAGGTCCTTTCATGCGACAAAATGGCAATAAGGAAAACTCCTTAAGGCTCTCTGCCTAGTTTGCCTTCCTCTCAAAATCAGATTCATTATTATCCATAGGGATTCATCTGTATTTTTTAAAGATACATGTCAAGTTTGATCTCTTTTTATTCAAACTGAATACTAACAATCTAAATATTAAAAGCATGTTTTCCCCAGATGTGCTGATGTCTCAATAGGTTCTTTTTTATATCAAAGAAAACAAGGCACATACAAATGCTTATCAGATTTACAGCTTGTAAAACTGATGTCCTGGACAAAACAACAGCTTATCCAGTAGGTGTCATCTGATCAAAAATATTTCACATACACACAAAAAAGGAGAACCATATGAATATGTGATAGCTAGAAAAACACTCTAAAAATTAACCCTTTAAATGACGAAACAAACTAATGACATCTTGACCCCGTTAAGAGTTGATGTTCCAGGTGATTCTCATGTGCAGCTAAAGGTGGGCACCAATGTGCTATATTAACAAGGAAAACTAAAATGGTGAATGAGATAAAACTCCAAACGTATAACTCCAAGTATTGCTAAAATATAGTTCTCAGAATACAGTAATTGATCAAAAGGAATAAAAAAAAAAAGGAGGGCCTTAAAAATGTAACCCCGGACATCCAAAGGGTCATTTAACTTTATTTAACATTGATCAATAACCAACCATGTTTCTGTGGAGGTGAATCTTCCAAAGTACTGTCAGTGCCTTCCCACACCCTCCAGCCCCACCATAATCGCATAAACCCCCACCCACAGAGTACTAAAGTATGTTTTTCTTTCAGGCATTGCTGTTCCAGCTGGACTGAATCTGGCTCCAAAGTTTTCAGAAATTACACAGGACACAAAGGATGTAATCATAAAATGCGTATTTATTATGGCAATGCTAATGCCGTCCTAGAATCCATTCCTAGGAGATTAGCCTATGGAAAGAAAAAGAGACAATCTCTGCTGAAAATATGTTAACTGAAATACTAGAACCCTTTGTTTGCTCAAGGACCCAGAATTTCACATTTAGTAACAGTAACCAAGACCCTAGGATATGCAGGGAAAGAGTGAGTTCATCAAGATGTAGTCATTAGAGTCTCACTTCTAGTACCAATGAACCTATAGTTTATGCAGTCACAAAAAGAAGAGAAAAAGGAAAACAGCCCAGATCAGTATTAAATCATTTAAGCCTCATATTTAAGTTTGTAAACAATTCTGCTTCAACTTAGAAAACACAACTGTCCACTGTAACCCTTGTTCCACAAAGAAACATGAATACTGTCTCTTTGCTATACCTCCTAAAGAAGAACAGGTGTCAAAATGCACCTTCCAGTAAAGACAATTAAAATTAAATACAAAGGACATGGTGGGGGTCATTAATTTTTAGTACTTGTCAATTTTTGTGGTGTAAATATTCCCAATTACGGCAGAGTTCAAGCTACCAAATTGATGTGAGCCAGGTAGCAAAAGTCCTAAAAATGTAACGATGTACTTTGATGAGCTAGTACTTGAGGACTTCAGCATGACACTGTCCATTAACATTCAGTTTATCTTACCTGTCACTATTGTATATATGCTAAAAGCATGATCTTGTAGAAGAAATCATTATCTATTCAAAAATGCTTAAATGTATTGAGCTTACAGTTCATCGGGAGACATTACTTGAAGAAGAAATTCCCCAATCAAGACTTATACCTTTATTTTATGCCACCTGCTCTATTTCTAGACCCTCATAGGAATCAGCAAGGATTGACAATCTCATTCCCTCATTCTTAAGAAAAATTTTAACTCAGTAGCTTTGATTTGGGCATGATTTTGTGGTATTATACAATGCCAAATGTTGTCAGCATCCTAGCTCTTCAGGTCCAAGAATTTTGCAGCCCTAGGGGAACAATCACAATGTCGAAGTACTCATTACAGACCACTGTTAATGAACCAGATCCTCTCCATCAAGCAGGAGCCAGGCTACTCTGATAGTGGAAAGTGCTAGAATGACATTCCAGAATTTCTCATTAGTAATTACACAAAGCAGAAGCATATTCTGTAACATAAATTGCGATTGAGATCAATTGCATGACTTTATGAAATTAATGTTAAATCAGTAACCAAATGTTTATTTACATAAGTTTTATGTGTTTTATCGAAAAAGAAATCATATTTTTAACAAATTCTTTTTTGAAGTTAAGGGGAAACCTCCATCCTCTTGGATCTTACATAAGGTCAGCCCATTATCAGTGGGTAATAGAAAAATGATAAAAGAAGAGACAAGAGAAGAATATTTAACATTTAGTAGTTTGTGTGGTTTAGTCATAATTAGTCTATTCAGTTATTTTCCCACAAGTCCTTCTGGGTCTCTTTAGGAGAGGGATGAGAACTAACAGGCAAAGGGAGACGGAGGTTTTCACCAGGTTTTTAGATAAATTCTTGGTTATTTGTCCCTTACCAAATACCTCTAGTCATAGATAGTTGGAAGGCATCACTCACCTAATAAAAGACTAAAGAGGTATTGAGGGAAGAAACCAGCATTTAACTATACCTGAAACAGAGATGAATTTAGTGCAGGTTCACATAGTGCAAAATGCACTCTCTCAAACAAAGCAAAGGCCTGATTTGTATTGGGTTCAGGGACTGCATGAAGTTCAGGAATTGGCGGATTTTTGGAAATGGGAGTATATTGGTATTGGCTTTCAGTGTGGAGTTTGGCAACTGGTTAACTTTCAGAAGCAAGAGTTCCAGAGTAACACTGCTGCTGGTTGTCTGGAAAGGGTTAATAACCAGTTTTTTGATTACTTGTCTACAATTTGAGACTAAGACCAAAGAACAGTCATTCTTTACTTCCTTTCATTAACTTGGAAAACAGGAACATTTTAATCTCACAAAAAAATCTGGAACAGTGATTGTTACAGTTAAGTGTATAATTTCTTATAGATCATACTGTCCTATTACATTTATTGGAAAATATGTGTAGTCTTAAAAAATTAAGATTTTTTACTTTATTAATAAACACTAAATGTTATTTACCAATACTTTCATAATACATTATGTTTTTATAATTAATCATCAAATCTCTAATAACTCCAATATAATTGATTAGATTTAGGTTTCTAAAAATAAATTTTATGGTATATGAGGTTGATGAGGAAGTATGCCTAATGTGAACAACCAAAGTTAAAATGTTAAAATACGGGCTACTGCATGGAATCATTTCAGGGGTTTTTATCCCACTTTTATCTATTTCCACAAATGGAAATTTAGGAATCAGCTAGTCCTGTCCAAAATCCAACTCTGTTATTTACTAGATATGTGCTATATTTTCTTTATTAATAAAGACAGCAATATTTTTTAAGATTTGAGAAGCAACACATAGAATAAATTTCTGCCTTAATATACAGCATATAATTTGCTAAAATTTAAACAGAAATGAAATGTGAGAATATTAAATTATTCTATGTCAAGACTGTTGTTAAATAATAATAATGATGATGTTGATTAAGAAGATTTAAAAAATTTTAAATCTCTAGTTATGACTTGCAATATATTTCTATTATTTTTATATAGGATTTTTATTTTCTTCACAATTGACATCACAGGCTGAGACAGAAGTTTTACTACTTTCAGCTAAGGCTGGCAGCAAATGAACTACCTGCCTTCAGGAATGAAACCTGATCTATTTCTTCTCTTTCTTCCTCTCACTTTACTTTTCTTTTTCCCTTACTTGATAACTGCTCATTTCTTAGACTTCCAGGACCAAACATGTGACAAGAGAAAGAAGAGATAAAGAAATGGGAAAGTTCTTTCTTATATGAACTGTCCCATCATCTTTAGGCCTAGCAGAAAATTAAAGAGGCTTGTCTTCTCATAGGTGCTTTTGTAGGTTCTGTGGAGATATTCACACTGTGCACCTCCAACTACAATTCCCTTGACCAAGGCAGTGCGTACCTATGGCTGGCTCTAATGCTTATGTGCTCCTGACCTCTGTGGTATACCCCCTAGCTACTTACTCTGGGGTTCTTAGATAAGATAGAACTGCTTCTTTTGCAGGCCGTCATGTTTAAATGACTCCAGGCTAACATTCTCACTGAATTTTTCCCATGGCTTCAATTCATGCATCTTCAGCCCCATAAAAGAGGCACATATAGAAACTTTCCAAATGCAGTCCTTTTCTCTAAAGGCTGATTTAACTTACTTAGAGGTGACTCAGGTATCCGTCCACTCTGTTCCCCAATTATAAGAAACATATATCAAGCTCTCTGAGCTTCTGAATCTCTAGATCTCTGTCACAAAACTTGAGGTGAAAACACCTCTCCAACAACACCCATATTTCCCAGTAGGGTGGGTATCCACAACATTCAGCATTCTCTCCAAAATCTCTCCTCAAAAAGGCCAGCTCTCTCCTACTTTCTTGGTCCTCAACATGGGTTTGAGAGCCATCTCTTTGGTTCTCAGATGAGAGATTAGTATCACAATTCTTTCTTTTTTTTTTTTTTTTTTTTTTTTTTTTTTTTTTTTTTTTTATTATACTTTAAGTTCTAGGGTACATGTGCATAACGTGCAGATTTGTTACATATGTATACTTATGCCATGTTGGTGTGCTGCACCCATCAACTCGTCAGCACCCATCAATTCATCATTTATATCATGTATAACTCCCCAATGCAATCCCTCCCTCCTCCCCACTCCCCCCTCCCCATGATAGACCCCAGTGTGTGATGTTCCCCTTCCCGAGTCCAAGTGATCTCATTGTTCAGTTCCCACCTATGAGTGAGAACATGCGGTGTTTGGTTTTCTCTTCTTGTGATAGTTTGCTAAGAATGATGGTTTCCAGCTGCATCCATGTCCCTACAAAGGACGCAAACTCATCCTTTTTTATGGCTGCATAGTATTCCATGGTGTATATGTGCCACATTTTCTTAATCCAGTCTGTCACAGATGGACATTTGGGTTGATTCCAAGTCTTTGCTATTGTGAATAGTGCCGCAATAAACATACGTGTACATGTGTCTTTGTAGTAGACTAATTTATAATCCTTTGGGTATATACCCAGTAGTGGGATGGCTGGGTCATATGGTACATCTAGTTCTAGATCCTTGAGGAATTGCCATACTGTTTTCCATAATGGTTGAACTAGTTTACAATCCCACCAACAGTGTAAAAGTGTTCCTATTTCTCCACATCCTCTCCAACACCTGTTGTTTCCTGACTTCTTAATGATTGCCATTCTAACTGGTGTGAGATGGTATCTCATTGTGGTTTTGATTTGCATTTCTCTGATGGCCAGTGATGATGAGCATTTTTTCATGTGTCTGCTGGCTGTATGAATATCTTCTTTTGAGAAATGTCTGTTCATATCCTTTCCCCACTTTTTGATGGGGTTGTTTGTTTTTTTCTCGTATATTTGTTTGAGTTCTTTGTAGATTCTGGATATTAGCCCTTTGTCAGATGAGTAGGTTGCAAAAATTTTCTCCCATTCTGTAGGTTGCCTGTTCACTCTGATGGTAGTTTCTTTTGCTGTGCAAAAGCTCTTTAGTTTAATTAGATCCCATTTGTCAATTTTGGCTTTTGCTGCCGTTGCTTTTGGTGTTTTAGACATGAAGTCCTTGCCCATGCCTATGTCCTGAATGGTACTACCTAGATTTTCTTCTAGGGTTTTTATGGTATTAGGTCTAACATTTAAGTCTCTAATCCATCTTGAATTAATCTTCGTATAAGGGGTAAGGAAAGGATCCAGTTTCAGCTTTCTACTTATGGCTAGCCAATTTTCCCAGCACCATTTATTAAATAGGGAATCCTTTCCCCATTTCTTGTTTCTCTCAGGTTTGTCAAAGATCAGATGGCTGTAGATGTGCGGTATTATTTCTGAGGACTCTGTTCTGTTCCATTGGTCTATATCTCTGTTTTGGTACCAGTACCATGCCGTTTTGGTTACTGTAGCCTTGTAGTATAGTTTGAAGTCAGGTAGCGTGACGCCTCCAGCTTTGTCCTTTTGACTTAGGATTGTCTTGGCAATGCGGGCTCTTTTTTGGTTCCATATGAACTTTAAAGCAGTTTTTTCCAATTCTGTGAAGAAACTCATTGGTAGCTTGATGGGGATGGCATTGAATCTATAAATAACCTTGGGGAGTATGGCCATTTTCACGATATTGATTCTTCCTATCCATGAGCATGGTATGTTCTTCCATTTGTTTGTGTCCTCTTTGATTTCACTGAGCAGTGGTTTGTAGTTCTCCTTGAAGAGGTCCTTTACATCCCTTGTAAGCTGGAAGCTGGATTCCTAGGTATTTTATTCTCTTTGAAGCAATTGTGAATGGAAGTTCATTCCTGATTTGGCTCTCTGCTTGTCTGTTGCTGGTGTATAAGAATGCTTGTGATTTTTGCACATTAATTTTGTATCCTGAGACTTTGCTGAAGTTGCTTATCAGCTTAAGGAGATTTTGGGCTGAGACGATGGGGTTTTCTAAATATACAATCATGTCATCTGCAAACAGGGACAATTTGACTTCTTCTTTTCCTAACTGGATACCCTTGATTTCTTTCTCTTGCCTGATTGCCCTAGCCAGAACTTCCAACACTATGTTGAATAGGAGTGGTGATAGAGGGCATCCCTGTCTTGTGCCAGTTTTCAAAGGGAATTTTTCCAGTTTTTGCCCATTCAGTATGATGTTAGCTGTGGGTTTGTCATAAATAGCTCTTATTATTTTGAGGTACGTTCCATCAATACCGAATTTATTGAGCGTTTTTAGCATGAAGGGCTGTTGAATTTTGTCAAAAGCCTTTTCTGCATCTATTGAGATGATCATGTGGTTCTTGTCTTTGGTTCTGTTTATATGCTGGATTACGTTTATTGATTTGCGAATGTTGAACCAGCCTTGCATCCCAGGGATGAAGCCCACTTGATCATGGTGGATAAGCTTTTTGATGTGCTGCTGAATCCGGTTTGCCAGTATTTTATTGAGGATTTTTGCATCAATGTTCATCAGGGATATTGGTCTAAAATTCTCTTTTTTTGTTGTGTCTCTGCCAGGCTTTGGTATCAGGATGATGTTGGCCTCATAAAATGAGTTAGGGAGGATTCCCTCTTTTTCTATTGATTGGAATAGTTTCAGAAGGAATGGTACCAGCTCCTCCTTGTACCTCTGGTAGAATTCAGCTGTGAATCCATCTGGTCCTGGACTTTTTTTGGTGGGTAGGCTATTAATTGTTGCCTCAATTTCAGAGCCTGCTATTGGTCTATTCAGGGATTCAACTTCTTCCTGGTTTAGCCTTGGGAGAGTGTAAGTGTCCAGGAAATTATCCATTTCTTCTAGATTTTCTAGTTGATTTGCGTAGAGGCGTTTATAGTATTCTCTGATGGTAGTTTGTATTTCTGTGGGGTCAGTGGTGATATCCCCTTTATCATTTTTTATTGCATCGATTTGATTCCTCTCTCTTTTTTTCTTTATTAGCCTTGCTAGCGGTCTGTCAATTTTGTTGATCTTTTCAAAAAACCAACTCCTGGATTCATTGATTTTTTGGAGGGTTTTTTGTGTCTCTATCTCCTTCAGTTCTGCTCTGATCTTAGTTATTTCTTGCCTTCTGCTAGCTTTTGAATGTGATTGCTCTTGCCTCTCTAGTTCTTTTAATTGTGATGTTAGAGTGTCAATTTTAGATCTTTCCTGCTTTCTCTTGTGGGCATTTAGTGCTATAAATTTCCCTCTACACACTGCTTTAAATGTGTCCCAGAGATTCTGGTATGTTGTATCTTTGTTCTCATTGGTTTCAAAGAACATCTTTATTTCCGCTTTCATTTCGTTATGTACCCAGTAGTCATTCAGGAGCAGGTTGTTCAGTTTCCATGTAGTTGAGCGGTTTTGATTGAGTTTCTTAGTCCTGAGTTCTAGTTTGATTGCACTGTGGTCTGAGAGACAGTTTGTTATAATTTCTGTTCTTTTACATTTGCTGAGGAGTACTTTACTTCCAATTATGTGGTCAATTTTGGAATAAGTGCGATGTGGTGCTGAGAAGAATGTATATTCTGTTGATTTGGGGTGGAGAGTTCTATAGATGTCTATTAGGTCCGCTTGGTGCAGAGATGAGTTCAATTCCTGGATATCCTTGTTAACTTTCTGTCTCGTTGATCTGTCTAATGTTGACAGTGGAGTGTTGAAGTCTCCCATTATTATTGTATGGGAGTCTAAGTCTCTTTGTAAGTCTCTAAGGACTTGCTTTATGAATCTGGGTGCTCCTGTATTGGGTGCATATATATTTAGGAGAGTTAGCTCTTCCTGTTGAATTGATCCCTTTACCATTATGTAATGGCCTTCTTTGTCTCTTTTGATCTTTGATGGTTTAAAGTCTGTTTTATCAGAGACTAGGATTGCAACCCCTGCTTTTTTTTGTTCTCCATTTGCTTGGTAGATCTTCCTCCATCCCTTTATTTTGAGCCTATGTATGTCTCTGCATGTGAGATGGGTCTCCTGAATACAGCAGACTGATGGGTCTTGACTCTTTATCCAGTTTGCCAGTCTGTGTCTTTTAATTGGAGCATTTAGTCCATTAACATTTAAGGTTAATATTGTTATGTGTGAACTTGATCCTGCCATTATGATATTAACTGGTTATTTTGCTCGTTAGTTGATGCAGTTTCTTCCTAGCCTCGATGGTCTTTACATTTTGCCATGTTTTTGCGATGGCTGGTACCGGTTGTTCCTTTCCATGTTTAGGGCTTCCTTCAGGGTCTCTTGTAAGGCAGGCCTGGTGGTGACAAAATCTCTAAGCATTTGCTTGTCTGTAAAGGATTTTATTTCTCCTTCACTTATGAAACTTAGTTTGGCTGGATATGAAATTCTGGGTTTAAAATTCTTTTCTTTAAGAACGTTGAATATTGGCCCCCACTCTCTTCTGGCTTGTAGAGTTTCTGCCGAGAGATCTGCTGTTAGTCTGATGGGCTTCCCTTTGTGGGTGACCCGACCTTTCTCTCTGGCTGCCCTTAAGATTTTTTCCTTCATTTCAACTTTGGTGAATCTGGCAATGATGTGTCTTGGAGTTGCTCTTCTGGAGGAGTATCTTTGTGGCGTTCTCTGTATTTCCTGAATTTGAATGTTGGCCTGCCCTACTAGGTTGGGGAAGTTCTCCTGGATGATATCCTGAAGAGTGTTTTCCAACTTGGTTCCATTTTCCCCCTCACTTTCAGGCACCCCAATCAGACGTAGATTTGGTCTTTTTACATAATCCCATATTTCTTGCAGGCTTTGCTCATTTCTTTTTCTTCTTTTTTCTTTTGGTTTCTCTTCTCGCTTCATTTCATTCATTTGATCTTCAATCGCTGATACTCTTTCTTCCAGTTGATCGAGTCGGTTACTGAAGCTTGTGCATTTGTCACGTATTTCTCGTGTCATGGTTTTCATCTCTGTCATTTCGTTTATGATCTTCTCTGCATTAATGAGTCTAGCTGTCAATTCTTCCACTCTTTTTTCAAGATTTTTAGTTTCTTTGCGCTGGGTACGTAATTCCTCCTTTAGCTCTGATAAGTTTGATGGACTGAAGCCTTCTTCTCTCCTCTCGTCCAAGTCATTCTCTGACCAGCTTTGATCCGTTGCTGGTGATGGGCTGCGCTCCTTTGCAGGGGGAGATGCGCTCTTATTTTTTGAATTTCCAGCTTTTCTGCCCTGCTTCTTCCCCATCTTTGTGGTTTTATCTGTCTCTGGTCTTTGATGGTGGTGACGAACTGATGGGGTTTTGGTATGGGTGTCCTTCCTGTTTGATAGTTTTCCTTCTGACAGTCAGAAGGACTCTCTGTTGGTCTGTTGGAGATTGCTTGAGGTCCACTCCAGACCCTGTTTGCCTGGGTATCAGCAGCAGAGGTTGCCGAAGATAGAATATTGCTGAACAGCGAGTGTACCTGTCTGATTCTTCCTTTGGAAGTGTCCTCTCAGGGGTGTACTCCACCCTGTGAGGTGTGGGGTGTCAGACTGCCCCTAGTGGGGGATTTCTCCCAGCTAGGCTACTCAGGGGTCAGGGACACACCTGAGCAGGCAGTCTGTCCGTTCTCAGATCTCAACCTCCGCGTTGGGAGATCCGCGGCTCTCCCCAAAGCTGTCAGACAGAGTCGTTTGCGTCTGCACCGGCTCCCGCTACTTCCCCTGTTGGTCTTCAGCTGTGCGCTGTCCCCAGAGGTGGAGACTACAGAGACAGGCAGGCTTCCTTGAGCTGCTGTGAGCTCCACCCAGTTCGAGCTTCCCAGCGGCTTTGTTTACCTACTTAAGCCTCAGCAATGGCGGGCGCCCCTCCCCCAGCCTCGCTGCTGCCTTGCGGATAGATCGCGGCAGACTGCTGTGTTAGCAGTGAGGGAGGCTTCGTGGGCGTGGGACCCTCCCGGCCCGGTGTGGGATATATTCTCCTGGAATGCCTGTATGTTTACAGCGCAGTATTGGGGTGGGAGTTACCCGATTTTCCAGGTGTTGTGTGTCTCAGTTCCCCTGGCTAGGAAAACGGATCCCCTTCCCCCTTGCGCTTCCAGGTGAGGCGATGCCTCGCCCTGCTTCAGCTCTCGCTGGTCAGGCTGCAGCAGCTGACCAGCACCGATTGTCCGGCACTCCCTAGTGAGATGACCCCAGTACCTCAGTTGAAAATGCAGAAATCACCGGTCTTCTGTGTCACTCGCGCTGGGAGTTGGAGACTGGAGCTGTTCCTATTCGGCCCACAATTCTTTCTTGAGTGTAGCCCCAAATGTCCTCAAATCTCAGCCAAAACTAAGAGAAGAGTCCTGTTTAACTTTCTGCTATACATATTAAAGTGCAATGATCCCAGACAGAATATCATCTCTGTTGCGGGTTGTACATTGTACTGATCACAAAGTGGTAACTTCTCCAAAATATCCATTTTCTACGTATCAGCTCAGTCTGCATCTTTTCAGTTCCTAGTTACTTTTTTCAGTGACATAATTTTTTTACTGTTTTCATCATTATAATTTTATTAAAAATCTTCCAAATACTTACATTTTGTTTTAATTTTCAGTTCAAAAAAAATTTCAGATAGCTGAACAAAAGACAGCTGAAACTTCTGCAGACTCAAATGTCCCTGTCTGACAGCTTTGAAAAGAGTTGTGGTTCTTCCAGCATGGAGTTTGAGATCTGAGAACGGACAGACTGCCTCCTCAAATTGGTCCCTGACCCCCAAGTAGCCTAACTGGGAGACACCTCCCAACAGGGGCCTACTGACACCTCATAGAGCCTGGTGCCCCTCATACAGCTGGGAGATGAAGCTTCCAGAGGAAGGATCAGGCAGCAACATTTGCCATTCTGCAATATTTGCACCAGCAAAGGGTGGTGATACCCAGGCAAACAGGGTCTGGAGTGGACTTCCAGCAAGCTCCAACAGACCTACAGCTGAGGGTCCTGACTGTTAGAAGGAAAACTAACAAACAGAAAGGACATCCACACCAAAATCCCATCTGTACCTCACCATAATCAAAGACCAAAGGTAGATAAAACCACAAAGATGGGCAGAAACCAGAACAGAAAACCTGAAAATTCTAAAAATCAGAGCACCTCTTCTCCTTCAGAGGAACACAGCTTCTAGCCAGCAGTGGAGCAAAACTAGATGGAGAATGATTTTGATGAGTTGAGAGAAGAACAATCGGTAACAACAAACTTCTCCCAGCTAAAGGAGGATGTTCTGACCCATTGCAAAGAAGCTAAAAATCTTAAGAAAAGATTAGACAAATGGCTAACTAGAATAAACAGCATAGAGAAGACTGTAAATGACCTGAAGGAGCTGAAAA
Organism: Rhinopithecus roxellana; assembly: GCF_007565055.1. NCBI lineage: Eukaryota > Metazoa > Chordata > Mammalia > Primates > Cercopithecidae > Rhinopithecus > Rhinopithecus roxellana. The sequence goes on along the minus strand of NC_044551.1, from coordinate 135,657,170 downwards.
CCATGGCATGAGAACTACGTGACACATGCACAAGCTTCAGTAGCCAATTCGATCAAGTTGAAGAAAGGGTATTGGCCGGGCACGGTGGCTCAAGCCTGTAATCCCAGCACTTTGGGAGGCCGAGGCGGGCGGATCACGAGGTCAGGAGATCGAGACCATCCTGGCTAACACGGTGAAACCCCGTCTCTACTAAAAATACAAAAAACTAGCCGGGCGCGGTGGCGGGCGCCTGTAGTCCCAGCTACTCGGAGGCTGAGGCAGGAGAATGGCGGGAACCCGGGAGGTGGAGCTTGCAGTGAGCCGAGATTGCGCCACTGCACTCCAGCCTGGGCGACACAGCGAGACTCCTTCTCAAAAAAAAAAAAAAAAAAAAAAAAAAAAAAAAAAAAAAAAAAAAAAAAAAAAAGAAAGGGTATCAGTGATTGAAGATCAAATGAATGAAATAAAGAGGGAAGAGAAGTTTAGAGAAAAAACAGTAAAACGAAATGAATAAAGTCTTGAAGAAATATGAGACTATGTGAAAAGACCAAATCTACGTCTGATTGGTGTACCTGAAAGTGACAGGGAGAATGGAACCAAGTTGGAAAACACTCTTCAGGATATTATTCAGGAGAACTTCCCCAACCTAGCAAGCTGGGCCAACATTCAAATTTAGGAAATACAGAGAATGCCACAAAGATACCCCTCTAGAAGAGCAACTCCAAGACACAGATTCACCAAAGTTGAAATTTAGGAAAAAATGTTAAGGGCAGCCAGAGAGAAATGTCAGGTTACTCACAAAGGGAAGCCCATCAGACTAACAGCAGATCTCTTGGCAGAAACTCTACAAGCCAGAAGAGAGTGGAGGACGACATTCAACATTCTTAGAGAAAAGAATTTTTGACCCAGAATTTCATATTCAGCCAAACTAAGCTTCATAAGTGAAGGAGAGAAAAAAATCCTTTACAGACAAGCAAATGCTGAGAGATTTTGTCACCACCAGGACTGTCTTACAAGAGCTCCTGAAGGAAGCACTCAACATGGAAAGGAACAACCAGTACCAGCCACTGAAAAACATGCCAAATTGTAAAGACCATCAATGCTAGGAAGAAACTGCATCAACTAAAAAGCAAAATAACCAGCTAACATTATAATGACAGGATCAAATTCACACATAACAATATTAACCTTAATTGTAAATGGGCTAAATGTTCCAATTAAAAGACACAGACTGGCAAATTGGATAAAGGGTCAAGACCCATCAGTGTGCTGTATTCAGGAGACCCATCTCATGTGCAGAGACACACATAGCCTCAAAATAAAGGGATGGAGGAAGATCTACCAAGCAAATGGAAAACAAAAAAAAGCAGGGGTTACAATCCTAGTCTCTGATAAAACAGACTTTAAACCAACAAAGATCAAAAGAGTCAAAGAAGGCCATTACATAATGGTAAAGGGATCAATTCAACAGGAAGAGCTAACTCTCCTAAATATATATGCACCCAATACAGGAGCACCCAGATTCATAAAGCAAGTCCTTAGAAACCTACAAAGAAATTTAGACTCCCACACAATAATAATAGGAGACTTTAACACCCCACTGTCAACATTAGACAGATCAACGAGACAGAAAGTTAACAAGGATATCCAGGAATTGAACTCAGCTCTGCACCAAGCAGACTTAATAGACATCTACAGAACTCTCCACCACAAATCAACAGAATATACATTCTTCTCAGCACCACATCACACTTATTCCAAGACTGACCACATAGTTGGAAGTAAAGCACTCCTCAGCAAATGTGAAAGAAGAGAAATTATCACAAACTGTCTTTCAGACCACAGTGCAATCAAACTAGAACTCAGGATTAAGAAACTGACTCAAAACTGCTCAACTACATGGAAACTGAACAACCTGCTCCTGAATGACTACCGGGTACATAACAAAATGAAGGCAGAAATAAAGATGTTCTTTGAAACCAATGAGAACAAAGACAGAATGTAACAGAATCTCTGGGACACATTTAAAGCAGTGTGTAGAGGGAAATTTATAGCACTAAATGCCCACAAGAGAAAGCAGGAAAGATCTAAAATTGACACTCTAACATCACAATTAAAAGAACTAGAGGCCGGGCGCGGTGGCTCAAGCCTGTAATCCCAGCACTTTGGGAGGCCGAGACGGGCGGATCATGAGGTCAGGAGATCGAGACCATCCTGACTAACACAGTGAAACCCCGTCTCTACTAAAAATACAAAAAAAAAAACTAGCCGGGCGAGGTGGCGGGCGCCTGTAGTCCCAGCTACTCGGGAGGCTGAGGCGGGAGAATGGCGCAAACCCGGGAGGCGGAGCTTGCAGTGAGCTGAGATCCGGCCACTGCACTCCAGTCCGGGCGACAGAGCGAGACTTCGCCTCAAAAAAAAAAAAAAAAAAAAAAAAAAAAAAAAAAAAAAAAAAAAAGAACTAGAGAAGCAAGAGCAAACACATTCAAAAACTACTAGAAGGCAAGAAAAACTAAGATCAGAGCAGAACTGAAGGAGATAGAGACACAAAAAGACCCTCAAAAAAATCAATGAATCCAGGAGCTGCTTTTTCTTTAAAGATCAACAAAATTAATAGACTGCTAGCAAGACTAATAAAGAAGAAAAGAGAGAAAATCAAATAGATGCAATAAAAAATGATAAAAGGGATATCACCACTGATCCCACAGAAATACAAACTACCATCAGAGAATACTATAAACTCTTCTACACAAATAAACTAGAAAATCTGCAAGAAATGGATAAATTCCTGGACACAGACCCCCTCCCAAGACTAAACCAGGAAGAGGTTGAATCCCTGAATAGACCAATAACAGGCTCTGAAATTGAGGCAATAATTAACAGCCTACCAACCAAAAAAAGCCCAGGACCAGACAGATTCACAACTGAATTCTACCAGAGGTACAAAGAGGAGCTGGTACCTTTCTTTCTGAAACTATTCCATCAGTAGAAAAAGAGGGAATCCTCCCTAACTCATTTTATGAGGCCAAAATCATCCTGATACCAAACACAGGCAGATACACAACAAAAAAAGAGAATTTTAGACCAATATCCCTGATGAACATCGATGCAAAATCCTCAATAAAATACTGGCAAACTGAATCCCACAGCACATCAAAAAGCTTATCCACCATGATCAAGTGGGCTTCCATCCCTGGGATGCAAGGCTGGTTCAACATATCCAAATCAATAAAAGTAATCCATCATATGAACAAAACCAAAGACAAAAACCACATGATTATCTCAATAGATGCAGAAAAGGCCTTCAGCAAAATTCAACAGCCCTTCATGCTAAAAACTCTCCATAAATTAGGTATCTATGGGATGTATCTCAAAATAATAAGAGCTATTTATGACAAACCCACAGCTAATATCATACTGAACAGGCAAAAACTGGAAGCATTCCCTTTGAAAACTGGCACAAGACAGGGATGCCCTCTCTCACCACTCCTATTCAACATAATGTTGGAAGTGCTGGCCAGGGCAATCAAGCAGGAGAAAGAAATAAAGGGTATTCAATTAGGAAAAGAGGAAATCAGATTGTCTCTGTTTGCAGATGACACGATTGTGTATTTAGAAAACCCCATCGTCTCAGCCCAAAATCTCCTTAAGCTGATAAGCAACTTCAGCAAAGTCTCAGAATACAAAATCAATGTGCAAAAAGCACAAGCATTCCTATAAACCAATAACAGACAGAGAGCCAAATCATGAGTGAACTCCCATTCACAACTGCTTTCAAAGAGAATAAAATACCTAGGAATCCAACTTACAGGGGACATGAAGGACCTCTTCAAGAACTACAAACCATTGCTCAACAAAATAAAAGAGGACACAAACGAATGGAAGAACACTCCATGCTAATGGATAGGAAGAATCAATACCATGAAAATGGCCATACTGCCCAAGGTAATTTATAGATTCAATGCCATCCCTATCAAGCTACTAATGACTTTCTTCACAGAATTGGAAAAGAAAAAAAACTACCTTAAAGTTTCACATAGAACCAAAAAAGAGCCCACATTGCCAAGACAATCCTAAGCAAAAATAACAAAGCTGGAGGCATCACACTACCTGACTTCAAACTATACTACAAGGCTACAGTAACCAAAACAGCATGGTACTTGTACCAAAACAGATATATAGACCAATGGAACAGAACAGAACCCTCAGAAATAATACAACACATCTACAACCATCTGATCTTTAACAAACCTGAACAAAACAAGAAATGGAGAAAGGATTCTCTACTTAAAAAATGGTGCTGGGAAAACTGGCTAGCCATATGTAGAAAGCTGAAACTGGATCCCTTCCTTACATCTTATACAAAAATTAATTCAAGATGGATTAAAGACTTAAATGTTACACCTAAAACCATAAAAACTCTAGAAGAAAAACTAGGCAATACCATTCAGGACATAGGCATAGGCAAGGACTTCATAACTAAAACACCAAAAGCAATGGCAATAAAAGCCAAAATTGACAAATGGGATCTAATTAAACTAAAGAGCTTCTGCACAGCAAAAGAAGCTACCATCAGAGTGAACAGGCAACCTACAGAATGGGAGAAAATTTTTACAATCTACCCATCTGACAAAAGGCTAATATCCAGAATCTACAAAGAACTTAAACAAATTTACAAGAAAAAATCAAACAACCCCATCAAAAAGTGGGCAAAGGATATGAACAGACACTTCTTGAAAGAAGACATCTTTGCAGCCAACAGACACATGAAAAATGCTCATCATCACTGGCCATCAGAGAAATGCAAATCAAAACCACAGTGAGATACCATCTCACACCAGTTAGAATGGCACTCATTAAAAAGTCAGGAAACAACAGATACTGGAGAGGATGTGAAGAAATAGGAACACTTTTATACTGTTGGTGGGACTGTAAACTAGTTCAACCATTGTGGAAGACAATGTGGCGATTCCTCAAGGACCTAGAACTAGAAATACCATTTGACCCAGCCATCCCATTACTAGGTATATACCCAAAGGATTATAAATCATGCAGCTATAAAACACATGCACACGTATGTTTACTGCAGCACTATTCACAATAGCAAAGACCTGGAACCAACCCAAATGTCCATCAATGATAGACTGGATTAAGAAAATGTGTCCTGTATACACCATGGAATACTATGCAGCCATAAAAAAGGATGAGTTCATGTCCTTTGCAGGGACGTGGATGAAGCTGGAAACCGTCATTCTGAGCAAACTGTCACAAGGACAGAAAACCAGCCACCGCATGCTCTCACTCATAGGTGGGAATTGAACAATGAGAACACTTGGACACAGGGTGGGGAACATCACACACTGGGGCTTGTCATGGGGTGGGGGGAGGAGGGAGGGATAGCATTAGGAGATACACCTAATGTAAATGATGAGTTAATGGGTGGAGCACAGCAACATGGCACATGTATACATTTGTAACAAACCCACACATTGTGCACATGTACCCTAGAACTTAAAATGTAATAAAAATAGCTAAATAAATAAAAATAAAAAGTTCAGTGTCAGGCCGGGTGCGGTGGCTCGTGCCTGTAATCCCCTGCTCTTTTGGAGGGCAAGGCGTGTGGATCACTTAAGGTAGGGAGTTCGAGACCAGCCTGGCCAACATAATGAAACTTCAACTAAAAAAAAAAAAAAATCAGCTCAAGAATCACTCTTGGCTTTCTCACTCTTTTCATCTGTCTCTTTTTACACAGGTAATTTTGTTCAGTAATATTTCTCACCTACACCCATTTTGAGTCACAATGAGTGAAAAGAAGATGCTGTTTTCTCTGTCTCCAATTTCGGATAAATCGCTAGTCTCATTGCAAGTAGTAATCTTTACTCATCCAGTTGTCTTTCACAAATAGAGCAAAGCAGAATCTGCTTCTAAGTTAAACAAAAAGCAGAAATCATAATGTCAAATTATAATTGGCATATCCCAGACATAATCAATATTGCCTTTTGCAAGTTACTCCCACAGCTAAAGCAAACCCTGGTTAGTGCTGGCCAAATCTTGACTAATTTGGCTTCAAGTTATTACCATACTTAATATCTCTGAATCAACACTGATGACTAAGATAAAGTGAACTACAAGAAACGATCAGTCTTCAATGTGAGAACTTTTTCACTTTGTGCCAACTATTACTGGTGCACCTGTTTTATGTTCAGAGTGGGAAGAAAATCAAAAAAGACGTGGCCAATTTTGAAAAAGACGCAATGTTTTCAATGTCTCAAAATAGCTCACATACACAGCATTGCTTCCACTGCTTATTCAAACTACAAGGCTGATTGAGCATATGTACAATGCAAGCGTGCAAATAAAAAAATTACCTATATTACTCCCACCTTACTCTCTCAGGTTCCAGTTTCCTGTGTAAGAATTGGTATTGCATCAAGTAGAGGCAGAAAGACATCAGCAGTTCAGGGAATTTTTATGAGATGCACAAAAAGCAGCAATGTGAAAGGGCTTTAAGGATTTCTGATACTGCGTTTGCAAGGGGCTCTAGAAATAATCTAGTCCAGCCCCTGTTTTTCAGATGGAGACCTCCACTATTAATTCAAGTAGATTCCACTGGATAAGCCAACATCATAGTACACTAAAGCCTCTGTCATCTGAATTACAGGAAATTAAGAAGAAATACACTTTATATTAACTAGAGTCAAATGGTTCCAAAATTGTGGTCCTAGAGCCATAAGAGGGTTCAGAAATTGGTGATAAGAAGGCATTTCAAAGGATTATCAATGTTAATAAACCAATATCACTTGCCTGAGGAGCCACACTGGGAAAGTGGAAATATGGAAAGGCATGTTCTAGATTGATTCTTTCTACCAATTTTGTGAAAGCCACTGACTCTCCTACGGCTCAGGACCAAACATAGGCTTAGATACATGGGTGAAGACAGAGACTTGCATCTGGGCAGATCATATATAGACTATGAGTGACTATGAGTTATGAGAGTCTGGCCAAGGATCAACCATTAAGGGATGTGCATGCTGCAATGAGACCAAGGATGATTCAAAACTGAGGAGAAATCCTCCAGGGGAAAAATATTCAAGGTTTTAATATATCCAAGAAATATAAGATGGAAAGTGACTAGAAATCCGGAAGGTAAGGATACATATCCAAAGAATACTCTAAACATTCTCTAGCAGAATAGTGGAGAATGTAATGATGTGACAATTCTTTGGAGGGTGAATGTATTACATTATATGGGTATTATTCTGTTGATTGAAATTGTCGTTTCACTTAATATTCCAAGGGTAACTTTTAAAAATTGATACAATGCCATTTTAAATAATATACTAACACTTTCTAAAACTATTAGGTCACTTTTTTGGAAATTGATCAATAAGTTCAATTTCAAATCAACTCGTTCCAGTTTAATGCAAAAACAATTTTTAACTATTCGGTACAGGGCAATCAGAATACAATGGTGAACAGAACACAGGACCTGTTCTCATAGAACTTATAGTATGACAGTGAAAACGTCCACTGAGCATCTAAAAACATGGTGAACACTAGGAAATGAATGTTATGAAAATATCCTACAAGGGAAATTCAGTCTAGTCTATGAAATCAGGAAATGTTTCCTTGGCAAATTATATATCAACTATGATTTGAAGAGTTAGTAGAAGTTAGCCAGGTAGAAATTTGAAAATGTGGGTAGTGTTTTTGGCTATCACACTGCCTTCTAGTCAACTGGCAATCACAGAAATGAATTCACCTACCAACTCACTGGATTGTGGGAAATAACATATCATTTTTGTTTAAGCCATTCAGTTTTGGGATATTTCATTGTACAGCTTTCACATGGCCTAGGCAAGGTGCTGATAAGCTGAAAATGCTAATCTGATCAACCTGAGACACTACTGATATTAAAGCCTGATTTTTTAATGTTTTCACAGACTAAAGACTATGAGTACCCAATACTGAATCAGGCACTTAATTATTTTGTTGCCACAATGATGAAGGGTATTTATTATGAGCATTTAGTGAATGGCACCCAGAAATGCTAGACACCTTGCACCACTACAAATTATTCAGTATTCTTCTTGACTTGAGAATATCATGCTAGACATTAATGGGATAATGAACTAGAGACTACAATTTAAGTCTTTTTTACATATAAACACAAAGTATGCTTTATGCTGTGTTGATATCCGTAATATTCCAGGGATGCAATTACTGTGGAAAATGACAGAAAACTGTATTCTATTTTATTTGAAAGTTTACCCAAAGTTGTTCATTATTCTGGAAAACCACATCCCTGACAGCAACACTAGTTATGGTACTTGAGCTCTGGCATAAAACACCTGTATCGGTTTGCAGTTGTGCCATCAAATCCATAGGAATTCTTCAGGGACATGCATCTGACTGTCTCAGTATGTGTGAAACAGTGTTTGCCAGAACATTCACATAAGGAAATACATATCGTTTTAATATTAATCTTTTCATTTAGTTTTCCTTTATATAACAGTGGTAGCATTATTGATTTTATGTTATCTGTGGAGTTTATTTCAGGAAAGTGGAGGTAATGTTACCAAATATATATTGGAAAAAGAAAATTTTGGCCAGGCGCAGTGGCTCACGCCTATAATCCCAGCACTTTGGGAGGACGATGCGGGTGGATCACGAGGTCAGGAGATCGAGACCATCCTGGCTAACATGGTGAATCCTCGTCTCTGCTAAAAATACAATAAAATTAGCCGGGCATTGTGGAGGGCACCTGTAGTCTCAGCTACTCGGGAGGCCGAGGCAGCAGAATGGCGTGAACGTGGGAGCTGGAGTTTGCAGTGAGCTGAGATCTAGCCACTGCACTCCAGCCTGGGCGACAGTGCTGGAGAAAGAAGTAAGGAAGGAAGGAAGGGGAAGGAAGGGGAAGGAAAGGGAAAGAAAGGAAGGAAAGAAAATTTTGGCAAGGAAAGGAAGTAAGGAAAGGAGGGAAAGAAAATTTTGGTTCTGAGAAGATTGAGCCACAGCTCTGAATGAAAATATATATATACATTGTAGGCCATCAAATTCTTATAAGCATTTTAAAGTGTTGGCATTTTTTTAAAAAGATATTATTTTTGCATCCAATTGATTGCTTACCCATTCTTAGACACTTCCATTTGGTTTGAGATATGGGTTAAAATGTGTGATGTTTATAGCCAATATAAATGCATGTGCATGTCTTATAGGTTGGGTAAGTTCCTCAATAGTTCATCCTTTTTCCCCCTCCCCAAGGCAAGAATCATTTGTACTAGTAATCTTTGGGCACTAGCGAAGTCCAATCTTTTTCAACCAATTGCGCTATAGTACACCAAAACTGTCTTTTTTGAAAACCTCAAGCATGAATCAGTAGCAGAACTGTAACCTGTCCACACAGTTCTCTGAATTAACTTTTCTTGTTTTTCCTCATGTTTTCCATCTTTATTCACTATTTTAGCTGCTGATTATCCCCATAAAATTCCAAGTGATGTATTTCTCCTATCTTGAATTTTCCACTTTTACACTTTTTATTCTGTCTTCAACACTGCCACCTGAGTCTTCCAACCTTCTCTCTTGGTCACTAAATCTCAAATCAAGGAGCCTCAAAATCATGCGCCTATTTCCTGATTTTTTGCCTCTTCCGACAAAAACACCCATAAATATCAGCCCACATAAATTTCTGTTGAATTTTATTATGTCAGATGCTTCCAGGAAAAAAAAATATGCTTTTGTAAAACCTTGAATTTTTGTGTGATTTGGCAAGGTTTTTACCTTCTTTTAGGCTTATTATACTAATATGTATACTGAGGTTAATTATAAAGTTAACTTCACAGAGTTGTGAGCATTAAATGAACTAACATAGGTTAAGCACTTAAAAGAGTGTTTATACACAGTAAGCACTATGTATTATTACTATTACACAAAATTTAGAAGTTATATTTTACTATATTTTAGTTCAATGTTTAAGTGCAATAATTTTAACTGTACTTAGCAAAACACACTAATTTCCACTTAATTAGAAAATGTGCTGATTATACAAATATAAATATACACTATAAAATTCTAGAGAGCCCCAGGAGACACAAAGAATCTGGCCTATTTCCAAATGGAATCTGCTTCAACACAGCAGCCTTGCTGAGGCAGTCAACAGCAGTCATTAAGTATTAGACTAAGTAGACTCTGTGCTGGCTCCATTGGCATTCACTGGAGTTATGGCCCAGCTAAGGTAGCATGGACCCTCCAATTTGGCGGCATCATCTGAAGTTGACTCCAGACTACAGGATGTGAAAAGCCATTTACTGTGCTTTCTAGAAATTTCAATCTCATTGGAAAATGATTTATTATCTAGGGATTTATTCTGTGCATGCCATATTATTGTCGACTTTAAAGTCCACAGAAGGTAAGAAATCACTTTAAGGTCTTAACTGCATTAAAATTAACCAGGATGCTTCACTTTTTTCCCTATCTCTCAAATCTGTGTTTTAAATAGACAAGGGGGTGGTGAGGAGACAGAAAATAAACTGAATTTATTTACTATTCACAATAAACTGAACAGTCATGAACCTCATTTTACTAAAGCCACTGGCAAGCTTCCTTATTAATTGCCCACCCAACATCTCTTTCTTGACTGATAAGCTCATCCACTTTTGCAAATGTCCTAAATAGAATTCTCACTGTATGGCTAAGGTCCTTCCATCATATATAACACTTCATTCTGAGATTCTCAGAAAAGGAGCAGGTATGTCCCAAGCCCAGTTAAGACTGGCTGTGAACATGGACACAGAGTGTGGAATGAAAAATACTGGAGACTCAGAGGGGTGAGGGAGTGAAGGAGAGGGTGGTGATGAGAAATTGCTTAATGAGTACAATGTACATTATTTGGGTGATGGATACACAAAAAGCTCAGACTTCACCACTACACAATATATTCTTGGAGCAAATTTGCATTTGTACCCCTTACATTTATATATATATATAATATATATATGGTGTAAGAAGGAAATATGAACTCTGCAAAAGTAACAGGACATACCTCACCAGAAGAGAGATGGTTTAAGGAGTTGCTGTATCTCATGTTCCCAGTATGGGCACTGGGAGAAGCTTGGCCTTCAGCAGGGGCAGAGGATGAGAGGCAGAGGTATAGATTATAACAACAGTAGAGTGACTAAGAAAGAGATATTGGGTGCCACACAACAGCCATGGCTTTGGATAGCTGTCAGATAGGAGAAAGATGCTTTCTTGAGCTTTTGGAAAGGAAAGTTAGGCTTAAGCAGTAGAACGAAGAAGCATAAGGATTTAAAACACAATGAATAAAAGATCCGTTCTTACACCCACCCTTCCCTTTTCTGTCGTCTCTTCTCTCTCAGGGTCTATTCTTATCACTTACTCCAGTAAGCCTTTTCTCTTTCTTACTATATCTCTTTTCTCTCAGTGTCTCAATGTTTCTTATTTCTTCACTGGACATGATATACAATTATATTTTTGTATGATTTATGACATTTATATGCATGTTTCTCAGTAGAAAATATATTAAGCTGCTTGAGGGTTTTTTTTTTTTTTGGTGGGGAGGGGAAGTTAAGTCTTTTCTTTCTCTCTCTCTTTTTGTTTTTTTCTTGGCTGATGATTATTGGTTCCCCATAGGAAAAAGTTACCCACCACTCTGTGTAGTTGCTTTGCTAAAGCAGTAAATTGTATGACATAATCACCAATGTTTTAAAAGGACATGCAATTTATCTGAAGAAGTTAGTTGATTGAAGATGTGAATTAATGTACAGAAAATTAGTCATTTGGATGGTTCATTCAATCAGAGAGAGTTACAAAGTTATAGAGGCAAAATGATTTCATTGACAAGTCAAAGATATTATCTCCATTTCTTCTAACTGGTTATTTTTTAAGAGGGAAATAACTGATTTTAATCGTGTATGTACGTATAGTGGTTCACAAAGAAAGGTAACTCAAAGGACGTTAGAATTGGAACTTAAATACTATTTTATTAGATGAAGAAGGAGAGGGAGAAGGGAATTATGGGAAAACAAATGACTCTTAGGAAATCTAAATAGAGACTAGATTGGAAGATATGATAATTTTTGTGACTGTGTCTCCTTGGGTATAGTTTGGAGACATTGTCTTTGGTAATCAGAGTCAATCTTCCCTAGTTGTTCCAGGGGAGAGGATTTATGACAATTGAGTTATTTTGGGAGGCTCTACTTTTAGGCAGATAAAGAGATTTCAAGAACTCAAATGCCTTCAACTCAAAATAATTTTTATGCCTTGGTGATGTAGTCTGGGCCCCTTCTCTAGAGTATCCGTAGTACTTGCCACTTCCTCCTTCCCAGGTCTAAGATACATGATATTACCAATATAGAGGACGAACATCATATTCTGCTCAATAACAGGATGATCAAGGACTCTTCAGACCATGACAGAAAGCAGAAAATGTAACTTAGTTCTTGAGTAAGACCTTGAATGTGAACCACCACCTGCACCAAGGAAATATTCTGCTCCTTCTTCCAGATGAAAAGAATGCATTTGCCAAATAATAGCTACCTAATCACTGCCAAAAACTAAGTTGATCTCTTCTAGTGAAGATTCCATATCACCTACAGTAGTTGAGATCAGTGTTACCTCATGCTTAAGTGATGTTAGACCACTAACATTTGACACAATCCATCTGATTTTTGCAAAGATCTAACTGGTAAATTAAATGAGAATGTGATAGAGACCACCACCTTTAAGTCTCTGAGAGTGGCACACTCTCCACCGTTCTGCCTAGGATGTGGTACTACTTCCGATTTACCATCTTGGCTGGGTTTGAGGCAGTTTTAAGGACTTTCAATTGTCCTCTCTTACCATAATGGCTCTTAGTTCATCGTCTAGAGCCTAATGTGAGTTTCTGTCAGTTACCAAGATTATTCATCTTGACCGTAAGTCAGAAAAATGACCACAGATGGGGTTTGTGAACCCACTGCAACCAGCGTGAAACAATTTGGGCCAGGACTTGATTTATCACCTGGCATTTGTATACCTCCACTCTATCGGGAGAGCCATAACCATGTCTAAGCTGCCCTGGTGTCAGCGTTAGCTCAGATCTTGTATCTAACAGCACTCAAAAGCTCTGGCCGGTCACCCTTTTCTCAGGGTTCAATTGCTCTCACATATTTTCGGGTTGGATTGGAGGAAATTACACTGAATATATCAAAGGAAGAAATATACTTTTCCCAGGACCCAGGATCCACTTCAGTTGATGGGCTTCAGTATGAGACAGGACTCAGGCATAGAAACTGGGTGAAGGGTTATCATTTTCCATTGATATTAGCCCTATTCACCCAAACTTAATTTAATTTTGTATGTAAGTGAAGCTATACTATTGTCTGCCTATCTACCTCACTCCCAAGAGCAATATGGTCTATTAACCATAGCCACAGACCCCATAGACTTGAACATGTTATAAGACAAAATTGCAACAAACTTAGTTCGAAGGTCTCAATTGGCTTTTATTTGTGATTCTAGAATTCTATTTTATAGAATGAGGTGTTCTCATGAGCTGAAGAGAGGAAAGTTTGACTTTATATGCAGAAAGTGGCTGAGAAAAGCAGAAATAGAGAACAAAAAGCAAATTGGTCATTTTGAAGTGGCTTTCCTCCTAAAAGCTAAAGCAGAGAGGGCTTCCTTATCATGCCTGCTAAAACTGGCTTGTTCAGGGATTTGGCTATTGTCTCTCCTGATTTCTTGGAAGGCCAGATAGATGACTTAATTTTGACTTGATAGCATAGAGTCTCAGCATTGGAAACTCTATATTGTTTTGTTCTGTTGGGCCTAATGCAGGAACTCAGTTCAGACTTATGACCTCTCATAAATTTTATTTAACAAACCTGAGCTAAAACTATAAAACTCCTAGATGAAAACATGTAAATAAATCTTTGTAACCTTGTGTTAGGCAATGGCTCATTAAAAGAAAAAAACTTTGGATAAATTAAATTTGATGGAGTTTAATTGAGCAAACAACAATTCACAAATAGAGCAACCACCAGATTTGGAAAAGGTTCAGAGTGACGCCAGGGCTGCCACATGGTCAGATAACATTTATGGACAGAAATGGGAAAGTGATATACAGAAAATAGAAATGAAGTACAGAAACAGCTGAATTGGTTACAAGTCAGCATTTTCTTTATTTGACCTTGCTTTAAATAGTTGGCTGCCTGTGACTGGCTGAAACTCTGTGATTGTACAAGAGTAAGTAAGTTACAGTCATTTACACATCCAGTTAACTTACAGTTTACTATGTATGGAGAAAACTTTAGGCTCAACTTAAAATATGTACAGAGATAGTTTTATGTTAAACTTAATTTGACAATTATCCTGTTTTGGTCAACATCTCGATTTTGCAGGATTGACTAAAATGTTAGGCATTGACATCACTTTGTCACCATCGTAAATTGGCTTATTTGGTCTCAAATCCCACTGGGAAATAGATACAATTGTCAGTTTTGCAAGGTAGGAACAAGGAAACAGAACAATAGAAAAAAACTGGTAACTTCAGGTTACTTTATTGTAAGTATTAGAACAAAGGAGACTCTCTTATTATTCTGGAATCTCTTGCTTTTAGGAAGATCTACATGGTATTTTGAGATCTATATGCTTTCTTAAAGTTTCAGTTTGGTTATATTGCATTTAGCATGAGAGACTCCATTTTTGTTTGGTCTGGTCTGGTGGGGCCTAGTGCAAGAGCTCAATCCAGAACAATGGCCTCTCATAATTTTGTTTAACAATTCTCACTTGAGAATGTGACCAAAACTTAAGACTTTAGTACTACTCTCAGTTACCATTTTGGGGAGTTGTCAGTCTCAATATGTCATTCACAGGCCACGGTGTCCTCATGGTCATGCATTTCTTTGAGTTTTTGTTATTCTGGTCAAAGAGAGAACATTTGACATTCTATGGATGGCTGCATGCAAACATTTAAAACATTTGAGAGAATACGGCACACCAGGGAGACTACTGTTATGACCACAAGGAGTATAATACCAAGACCAGCTGGTTATATTTTAAACAAATGTCTTCAAAAACATCTCTAGCGTGCTTTTATTATCCCCTATGCCTCACACCTTTTCTTTAAAGACATTCATTAAATGATTAGTATGGTATTATTTCATATTTATATGGAGTATTAGAGCTTACAAGATATTTTCATATTATAACATCTTACAATCACCACAAGTCCATAAGGCATATAGGGGAATTATTTTTATATGAATATTATAGATAAGGAAATTCAGACTCAGAATATATGACATCCCAATCATTTATATAGTTATGACTGGCAGAGCTAATGTTCAAGGCAGGATCTCCCAACTCCAAGTTTAATGTGTTCCCCCTACACCACAGGACTTCTTTAGTTAAAACAACCAGACAAGGGGATTACAATTTGAACAAATGACTTACAATTATGCAAGAGATGAGGCCATGAGCTAAGAAAAAATGCAATATTTAGGTTGTATTCTTTATTATTTAAAGTATAGGGGTCCAAAATAAGCAAGACAATTGCCCACTCTGCATTGTTTTGTCAAAAAGAAAAATCTAGAGAGTTACGTTCAGGTCGGTTCTCAATACCAATTTTCAAGAGTTGTATCAACAGAATAAAAGCAGTGCTTCTACCGGAAGAGTACAGAAAATATTAACAGTGAAGAGAAGTTAGATAAACCCTCCACTTCACACTGCAGCATAACCAGATATATTAATGGTAGTCTGCTGCAACCATACGATTTCAGTTTTTTAAAGCATGACCCTGTGTTAATAGCCTAGGTATCCTCAACTCTTCCAGCCTTTTTTGGCTTCCCTCCCCTACATTTGATGGTTTAAATTTTTAAAAAATGATCTCATCTCACAAAATAGTGAGTAGATAATCCAATGTCAACCCCAACTCCAAACATCCTCAAGGATCTCTGTAGCATTATTGTTCTTTTGCTCACCCTCTTGACCCGATTGTAAAATGTGGCCCTGTTTTTCATCATTTCTCTCCAAAATATTGATTATAAAAAGCACTACCAGATACAACACAGTGTGTGGAATAGATTTCAACTGCAGGTTAAGTGGAATGTATTTGAAGGTAGAAGGGAATACATGGAAGCATCATGAAAAACAAAAAACTAAAAATGTAGTCCCAATATTCCTACTCCTTAACCACTTTTGCCATTACCTTCACACAGATTTCTTTTCCACAGGACATACTCTTTCTTAGGGCTCTGGTCTCTGGTCATCTCACTTCACCTCTTGCTTTCTGTTTACTTTCTTCCCTATCACTTCTCCTTTACTCTCTCCCTCTTAGAAAGCTGTTGAGAAAAAAACACGTCACACAGAGAACTCACCTTCCAGACATCCTGGGGTCTATCTTTTCACACTCAAATTGCACAATTATATGCTTCCCTAAGAAAATAAAATTATCTCCCAAAGAAGTGGGATTAAAACTTTTAGAATTACCTAATTTTCTCCCATCAAAGAAATCCTAATTTTTATCTTAGAAATTCCAGAATTTCTAGTAGAAATGTTATATTCTACTCTACAAAATACCCCTTTGATGTGAAGTATTATTTTAAGCAATGTATAATCAAGTAAAATTAATACTTTGAATGCATTCACAGAGAAGAACTGAGACAAATAAATGGAAGTTATAAGATAGTAGTGCTTCGCTCAAAAGAAGTTAAACTACTCACTGGCACTATTTGAGGTCTCATGAGCTAGAGGTATCCAAAACTGGAAATAGTCAAAAAGATACAGACAACTACCCATGAGACAGACCTCAGAGAGAATCATCCATTGCATAAAAAGTTGGACTCAACAATGTCTAAGGTCCTTTCCAACCCTCAGAGTTTGTTTTCCAAGTCTCAATCACCCAAGGCGTGGGTCTCTGCACACTTGCAGTCCATCCTGTGGTTTACAGGATAACTTCATTGTTTGGCTCAGTCTTTTCTACATCCACATATTTATAGTTAATATTCAAATAGTAACATCAAAGCACATTAAAAATTCCAATATAGAAACATTTCAGGAGCTGTTCACACCTCTAACATGCTTTATTGATTTGTATTGCTGTGCATAAACAAGATACACTATATTAATTATTGATATACAGACTATTGATAAGAAAACATTTTCTTCTAAATATGATCTCATCTAACTAGATATGAGTTAAGGAGAATTAAGGAGAAAAGAAAGACAGCCTTCAAATATCAGCTGATTCACACACAAAAATAAATAATAAGCTATGTGTAGAAATTGTATATTTGAGAATTCATGTTATAGAACCTTCAGTCTAGAGGAAAAATGATACACCTCAAAAAATGTTTTTCAAAAGTCTTCATATTATTCAAAATTATATGGTGATTAGAGTATTGTCAGGTGGGACCAACAATTTAAATGAAATAAACACAGTTTTTGTTTCCTGACCCTGCAAATTAAGTGGAAGTTATGAAATCTGGAATATTTCATATGCATGTCCTTGGCAATACAATGTGAAAATGGTTGGGTATCCAAACTGCTTTGAATTTCAGATAGTTTTCTTATAACAAATTCAAGTTATCTTCAAGATTTTACAAGCCAGCTTTCCTAGATATAGATTTATTTATTCAACCAGCCAACATTTACTAAGTATCTTCTGAGGACACAGAAAACTATTTCTACCAATACCATGAAAAGCAGCAAACAACATTTATTACACATTTACTATGCACCAGGCGCAGTTATCCATTTTACTTGCATTATATTTTTTTAATCAATAATCTATCATAATAGACACAGACATCAAAGCTGCCCTTGATCACCTGTTGGATTAATAGATCTACACAACTCCAATGCTCCATTCTTAACTGTTATTCTATATCCCTGAGCTACACAAAAAGGTGATCCAATGGAGACAACATGGTAAAATTCTATGGTAGAGGCAAACACAGAATGCAAGCAAAAACCCCTAACTCTACCTAGGAAGGTGGTAACTGAGTCAAGGACAGAGATTATTCGAGGACTCATCAGGAAAGGTAATGTTTGATCTGAATCACAAGGAAAGACTTGGAGTTATCCAGAAGATTGAAGATAATGTGAAAAGTCCAGAGTCATGCAAGAGAAAAGTATATATGAGAATCTGCATTTCAGGGTAGCTGAAATGGGCATCATGGGAGATTAAAATAAACAGGTAGGTGGGAGGCATCAGTCATTATTACAGGCTTTGACTTGCCAATAAATTTGATTTCTTTAAAGATAATAAAAATCACTGAAGAATCTTAAGCAGGGGAATGAAGTGATCAAATATATATATATTTAAGAAAGATCATTTTACTTGCCTTCATTGGGCAATAGATATGGAGGAAAGAAGACAGACTCAAGACATAGGTCTAAGGGATCAGTCAGATGAGGAGAGGGAACCAGACAGAGGGACTATCAGAATGTCCAGGTTTCTGGCCTAGACAACTGGGTTGATGGTAGCACGTTTACTGCAGTAATGAAGATAGTTGATGGAGCAACAGTATGGTAAAATACATGTTCTGATCTACTTTGGATTTTCGGGACCTAAATTGGAGATTTGAATCACTATGGATTTCAAAGATCTAATCAAGATTCCTTAGCTTTTTACTCAGAGGCCAAACTCAGAAATCAAAAGAGTAGAAGAGTAGAAACAACAGCATTTTGTGTCTAAACTTTCATCCCTTTTAAACTTGGAGAACAAAGGGAAAGGGGAGGGAAAGAGACCAATACTCTGAGTTTACTCTTTCCTCTCTCTCTCTCTCTCTCTCACACTCTCTCTCTCTCTCTCTCTCTCTCTCGCTCGCTCTATTTATCTCTCTGGGTTTATTTGCTACTAGCAAAGGAAGAGGTTGCTTATAGGTGGTAAAAATGATCAGTGCTTGTGAAGACTTGAGTGGATACTAGGGACATGTCACCCAGAATTCCTATGTGAAAGCAGTCTGTAATAATGTTGGGTGGCTTGCTTAAAGAGTCTACTTACTCAAGTGAGTATAACTGTAATATGCAAAGATAGCCAGAGCTTTGGACTCTGAATCTCCTACCTTAGTTGGACCCTTCTTTGTACTACAGATAATTTTCCCGTGATGTCTGTCATCCCCAACTTATAAACATTTTTGCTAATGCCTTGTCTATCATCATCTTGTGTGGTTTGATGAGGTGTTTGTGGCACATGTAAAATATCTGACTAATGGAAACAGGGCTACTGCTAGCACATAAGTAGAAGATAATCTCTCCTTCAGGCATGCCTGTTACACAACAGCAACTCTTTGGATAGTGAGTTATTAAATGTCCTACTTGGGGTAGACAAACTAGCAAAAGGTGCCTCCTTCCTAGGGACTGACATAATTGTATACCAGTGCATATGTTCCAGTCTCCAGCCAGCCAGTCAAGCCAGCATAAGCATGCATGGGGGTCTTCCACACAACACCCTACTTTATACTCTTTAAAAACAAAGGAAATTCAATATTCCACATCCCCAATGCCATTGCATTGCGTGACTCCAGGAGACACCAAGTGCATGGAAAGGTTGTGATGGTTCCCCTGGAGTTGTGCTACTTGGCAGCCCTCCAGATATTCTATCCCATCCAATTATTATGTAATTTTGTGGGTAGTTACTGGGGTGAGAATTCTCTGACAAATGAGACTTTTTCCCAACCCTTCCCTACTACACATTGCTCAACAGGCCTCTGATCTACCAATTTTAATTCTATCTCCAAATTCTATCTTGAATCCATGTCCTTCTCTCCATCTCCATCTTCTATTCTGAGGCTCTATCCTCTCTCACCTAGACCAGGGTTCTCAGGTGTCCATTATGCTCTCGCCTCCAGTACATTTCCCACAGTGAGTTAGAATCATATTACTTAAACAGAACTCTGGTTATTTCATCCTTTCTTAAAACCCATCGATGGTTTTGGGTTTCTCTTACAGGGAAATCCTCAATCCTATGGCCAGCAAAGTCTCTGCATAGTCTCCTATGTTCCTCTCCAGCCTCATTTCCTATCACCCACTGTCTCACACTATCCTGCAGGCACATGTGCCTTCTTTCAGTTTCTTTAGGCTGCCAGACTCTTTCCTGTCTCAGAATATTTGCATGTGCTATTGTCTTTGTCTGAAATTCTCTTCTTCCCAATGTTTCACCAGGTTACCCCTGCTCATTCTTTGGATTCTAACATTATTGCTACTTCCCTAGAGGAGCTTCTTGATCTAAATCAAGTCCCATAATGAGAAGTGGTAATCTCTCACCATATCCTGGGCTATGCTGAATACTAATCACAATGCATAATTTGTGTTATTTATTAACTCCATCTCCCCAGGTTGTAAGCTCCGCCACAATGGGGGCTATGCCTGTTCTGTTGACCACTGGATCTTCTGTATCTAGCATGGTGGCTGCTATATTTGTGGATAACAGGGTAGGTAACAGGTTGGGAGAGCTGGGCT
Source organism: Rhinopithecus roxellana (assembly GCF_007565055.1). Classification (NCBI taxonomy): domain Eukaryota; kingdom Metazoa; phylum Chordata; class Mammalia; order Primates; family Cercopithecidae; genus Rhinopithecus; species Rhinopithecus roxellana. The sequence goes on along the minus strand of NC_044551.1, from coordinate 135,636,731 downwards.
GAAGACATATTTTTAATTTTGGGCATGTAACAGACAGAAAAATTGCTGAAAAACATTAATAGTAAAAAGAAAAGATGGCCAAAGACAGAATTCTAGAGAAATCCCTCTGGGTAGACAGCCTATACCCAAGCAGATCAATTCCCAGCTATCCCGATGAAAAATAAAAATGTATGTGAAGATAGTAGTAGTATTGATGGCAGTGGCATTGAAGGTAGCAGGGATGTTGGCAACAGTAATAAAGAGGAATTTTTATTTTCTACTTACCATTTGCTGTACAATTTCACTAACTTATTTTGATGTCAAACTTTATCACAGCTGAGTTCTGCCTTCTAAGCATATAAACTATAGAATATAAAATTTGCCTCTTTGAAAACGATAGGCAGTTTTGACAATACATTTGAACTCATTAACCTCTTAACTCTGGTACAAGTCCATATTCACAAGCATGACAATGATTAAGTTAATGAGTTAATCATTCCCTTCTAGTTACAGTCTTTCTTAATTAGTTGATTTAAATTGGGGAGTGGGAGGAGGAAGGAGAAGAATCTTCTGTGGAGTCTATTTTCATAGTGCCAGATAAGATTTCTAAAGGCTTTTTTTTTTTTTGAAAGATGCAGAAATGTAGACATCTTTTCAATACCGTTTATAATTTTTTAAGCTACCAAGTCCTACTAAGCCGATTATCATATTTTAGCAAAAGAAATTGCTTGGCAAGTACTTCCAAAGTGCCTGCCCTGCTGTGACCATACCCTTAATTTGGGCCCTACAGGGAACATGGGGAGGGGAGAGATGTGGCATGGGCTTTCCAGGATTGTGGATTTGAAGTTAACTAGTCACCTAACCAAAAATGAAGAGTGATGGACCGTATCTCCAAGATCAGTTGCATTCTCTCACAGGGTTTTAGTTCATAGGTAACACTTCTAGGTTTAAAAAAAAAAAAAAGTCAAAATTTACTCAAAAGTCCCTGCATGAATTAGACCAGGCCCTATACATAGTCTATCATTACATTATGCAGACATTTTTGAAATAATATTCTTAGCATTTTAGTATTTTCCTTTCTCATTTATGATTTTAAAAGCTCTCTCAAGTGACCTTAAATAAATGCCAGATGATAATCTCAAATTTCCACACTTCAATAATTTCTTTCTTGTCAGTGCACTCATAAGCGCAAAGATTCTAAAATATCTTTTCTTCTCATACAGTATGCATAATTGGAATGGTGCAAACTCATTCTGTACCTTTGGAGCTCGAGAGGCTTTTTAATTTTACATCCCTGTGTCTGTAGCAGAAAGAAGCAGAAAGGTGAGTGATTTGGTAAAAGAGAACTCAGTTAAAGAACTTAGAAGATGATACCAGAGACTTATTGAGGCTCTTAAGAGAAGTGATTCATATACTCGACTTCCCTCCTTCTTCTACACCCCTCTGCTTCCCAAATTAATTCTCATTCACACTCTCTCTCACCTCACCCCCATTGCCTCTTCCTTACCTATGTCTTCAAACCCTAAAATAAAAATCTTACTGAGGCCAGGTGTGGTGGCTCATGCCTGTAATCCCAGCATTTTGGGCAGCCTAGGCAGGTGGATCACTTGAGGTCAGGAGCTCAAGACCAGCCTGGCCAACATGGTGAAACCGCATCTCTACTAAAAATACAAAAATTAGCCGGGCATGGTGGCGGGGACCTGTTATTCCACCTACTTGGGAGTCTGAGGCAGGAAAATCATTTGAACTCGGGAGGTGGAGGTTGCAGTGAGCCAAGATTGTACCACTGCACTCCAGTCTGGGCAACAGAGCGAGATTCTGTCTAAAATAAATAAATACATACATACATACATAACTGTGTTGAAGTATTTTTTTCCTTTCCATGATTTCATAATCAAACTCAAAACATATTTCAATTTAAGCATTTTCAGGAATTTTTTTTAATCTGTGCATTATGCTCCAGGGCCCCAAATTAGTCAAAATTGGAACTCCATGATGCTGTCATTTGGAAGCATAGAAAAGAGAAGTTTTATTTAGAAGTATTCTTAGATATTATCTAATTCTTTATGAACTTTTGCAAATTATTTTCACCTTACAAATGTATGTTAAGGCCTTATTAAGAGTGAATTTCATAATTCTCTCCAGTAAACTTAAGTTCATTGTAATAAAGAGAGAAAGCTTTGTAAGGGCAGGAATGTACTGAAAACTTTTTAAAGAAGGCCAGTAATTCCAGGACTTCCACATGGGTCTACAAAAAGGTCTCATCAATCGGTTTCTACGTGGCCCAAACATTAGCCTTGGAAATGGAGATAGGATCTCAGGATAGCTCTTAGGTCCCTGATAGGACCATGGAGAAGGAAAAAAAAAGAGTGGGAGAAAGGAAGCTAGGCACTGACCTTGCAAGCCATCCTATCATTTACTCTCTGATTTCAATGTTTTTTACATATTCTGAAAAAGAAATGTAAGAATTACATATAAGAAATCAAGAATATAATTCTGAAAGGTAAATACTATCTAGTGCTTTTCATTTTGATGCAAAAAATTATATAGTTGATACTTTTTATAGTTATATATTGTTATTTTAATTGCTCATATTATTTCTGATCTTGTTTTTATACTTAATTGTAAGTGTCTTGAAGGCAGAGACCTTGGTGGAAGGCTTGTACATACTTCACAGGAATCACAGTGCACCAAGAACATATGTACTTGAATGTTAAGATAAAATAAAATCAATCGTTACTTAAATTTTTCATGCCACAGAGGGAAATTAAATATTTTATATTGACTTAGGGGGGATTAACTTTACCTATATTTCAGCGAATAATTTGAACATGTGTTGAGAATCTTCTTTGATAACTGTACACAAGTGTTTCTTATTTATCTGTAATTTTAAAAACTAAAAATAACAGAGTATGATAATTCCAGTCTAACTTTGTGTATGTAGATGTATATACACACACATATATACATATATACATATATACACATTATATGTATATATATGTGCATATATATGAGGGAATGTGTACATATGTATATATGCGCATATATATACATATATACACATTTCGTAATATATATATACACACTCTTATATATGAGAATATATATTATGAGAGAATGTGTACATATGTGCGTGTGTGTGTGTATATATATACATATGTATGTATGTATATGTATAGCAATGGAGGAAAAGAAGTGTGTCCAAGCACCTGAGCAGCCATTTGGCCAAAGAGGACTACAGCCAGTGTGGCTTCTTGAACTTATGATTATACACTTAATCAGTGCCTGACCTAACCCTTAATAAGTCAAATCTCTATTGATTTGCAGCCTTACTATCTCAGAGTGTGCTGTGAGTGGATACAGGAGCTGGCAAGTAGGAGAACTAAGAGTGGAGAAGGTGCCTTCACTGGGAAACAGGTCACCACAGAACTTTCCTCATCATGGTGCATACAAGGGAGTATACCCCTTCAGGAAAGCAACAGAAGCAACATAGAGAAGAGTAGCATAATGCATCCAGTATGATCAGACAAAGAAAAATAAGTCCCCAACAAATAAGAACACATAACTCATGAACCTGACTAGCACAGAACAAAGAAATCATTTAACCACAGTAAGTCTAGCAGATCAATATAAGCAATCAACATTTAGACTAAAATGAGTGTTTTTCACACTGGTTTATGCAGTTTGACTGATTTCACGATCTAAATCAATCGGTTTAAGCAGATTGATCAATTTCACCACCTGAATTCTTTCCATATGGACGTAGCTTAAGAATACTACAAGAATATTTAAAATTATGTGTACACAGTCGTTTCATAGATAACTGAATGAAAATGAAATTTCTACCCCAAGATAAAATGATTAAAATCATGTGGGTAGTGGCAGAAATTGTGTACATAAAGACTGCTCTAAACATATGATACCTTAGCTCCATATATGGTTCTTTAAAGCTGTCCCCAGGCAACCTTACTGTAGAAAGTTTAGGGGCAGGTTATCAGTGACACATGGAGGGCTCTCTGGGCTAAGAAGGGACTTTCAGGCCACAGTGTTCTCACAAGTTCTAAGAAGTCATTCACAGTGAGAGGGACCACATTCGAAGAGGATTGACAGTTTAGACTGAAAACAGCTTTCAAAGAGACTAATCTTATAAAGTATTGCAAATGAATAAGGGCAACAGGAGTAGGTGTTCACCTGCCAGTCTCCGCCGTGCAAGATGAGAGCCTGTCTGTACGCACACATGCGCTGACTTAAAAAAAAAAATCATATAAAAAACAACATCTTTGCTACGGAGTCGTTTTTAACAAGTATTACAGAAAGAGCACCAGCTACCAAAAAGAGTTGCCAGGGCCAGAAGGAGCCATCAATCGAAACAGTTTACATTTCAAAGTTTTTCCAAGAAGAGTGAAAACGTCTCCTCTCCTTGATGGAAAACGGAGGAGCTGTAGTAAAGAATCTATTTGCTGCCTTCTCAGTCAAGTTTCTTTCTCTAGAGTGGCCCTTTAACCATTAGGTTGAGGCCAACAGGTAGAGATAAAAAGGAATGTTTGTGTCTTCTGCTTGTGCTCTGAGCAGCTTAACTAGGCTGTAGAGTTAAGATAAAAATCCTCTTTCTTTTGTGAGTTTCGTTGTTCAGAAAGGAGTCTTTTTTGCTCTTGGGCACTACTGGAGATAAACAGGTCACTTTGACTTTTACACTCTGTACTTCCATTGACATCACTAACAATTATACACATCAGCCTTGGAATGTGTTTTTCTCCCCAAAATATTTCAGGAATTGACTGTTTCTTGTCTCGGCTTCATTTACAACCTTGGAAATTAATGCTAAACATGCTACATTTTAACCACTGTATATTTGTTTATCTCTTTAAAAAAGTCTTTTATTTGAAAGAAAAAAATTTGGCCCTAGGTGGAAAAGCATTTCTTAAAATCAGGAACGGTTTTCGTAAGGTATATAATCTAAATGTATACTTCTGTTTTTAGCTTTTAATTTTCTAAATTTTTTCCTTATTTCTAAACACCAAATTTGATTTCCTGAATCCATTAGGATAAATTCTACATACCTCATTCTTACTTCTAGAAGCATGTTAAATGGAAGCACTAATCTAAGAAAAAATTTAATTTCACAATTAAGACTTGGGAAAGAAAACAACAGACCCTGGGACCCCTTTGTCATGAACTTGTCCCATAAAAATAGTTATTTGTGCTTTTCCCTCCCCTTACTCCAATAATCCCACCACTGGATTCAATTGTTATCACATCTCTTTGACCAACAGGCAGTTTGTAGAACCATAATGAAGACTCCGCATCCGTGATGATCATTTTTTCAGATTGCAGTGTGAATAGAAAAGGGAAAAAATGAAAGGACCCCCTTCTATTTTTGCACACACATATAAATGCTGCCCATTACGGTTACAAAAATTACAGTCACTTTCTTAGATTGATTTATTGATATAAATGACACGATATCACTGAAAAAATATTGCCAATTTCCATATTAACATCCTTTATAAATACCATTGGTTCTTAATGAACTCCTTCTGACCTCCTGGTCTGAGACCGTCGCTATGTGATGTACATAATTCTCTCAACACTGATCCATTACTTCTGCTCAGTGCTGGGGGTCAGGCCAATAGTGTAAAGTCAAAGATAATTAGCACCCCTATCAATAACCAGCTACAGAATTGCTGCCTAAGTGACAGGCCAGAAAAGCCAAAAAAGGAGGTAGCAATATAAAGTAGAAGGGAAGTGCCGGTATATTCTGTGGTTCGAGCAGCTGCTATGGACTATCAGCATCACCAGGAGACCTCATTGCATTAGCATAAATTCAAATGACAAATGCACAGTGCTATTCAGAGATTCATTAATTTGCAATGGGTGCAGTGCTCATGACATATTAGTGCAAAATTCAAATGTCTTTGTAGCAATGTGAATTTAGTTGTGAGACCAAAGTCGCTAAAATGAAAATGTGTGGTTTTTTTAGCAGTTTATTAAATTATGAACTGTGATGACTATATCCGTGCATCTTTTTAAGCAGATGAGGTCCAGCGTGCTCCAGCGGCAAATCGCATGGTTTGTGTTGATATTTTCCTGTCAGACAATTTCCCAAGCAGCAGATAAGATACTAGACTGTCTGCCTTGCTCCGCTGCATGCGGACTGAGAGCTCCCCCTTCTGGACAAATGACATTGCCACTCTAAAAGAAAACCCAGCCATTTTTTGTCTTTTTATATTTTTAAAAGGTTTTGAGGCAAAGAATTTTGGTGTCCACCTAAGCCAAAAGAAAACAATTTGCAATTATTTATTATAAGTGACAGTACATGATAACTGTCTTCAAAATACTGAAGAGTCACCCTCAATTGAAATGCATCATATAATTTTATATGAAGCTTCTTCAAGACCTCACTTGCAAATATCTTTTAAAAATAACTGCCTGATTTATATATACCAAGAATATAAGCTACAAAAATAATAAAAACTATCATATTCATATTGCTTCCACAATATCATAAACAAACTTAAAATTACTAGCATTCTATTGTATAAGAAAAAAGCAAGTATACACACGGCTGGAGCCTTTTAAACAAAGCAACCAAGTGTATATTGTATTCAACTCTATTGAATGAAATTATGAACAGACCCAGACAAGGAAAGTCAGATCATACCCATGTCACATGTGTGTGGTGTGTTGCATGTGCATTTTTCTCTTTAACATCAGGAATCTTCTGTCTAATTACTTCAAGTTGGTCAAAGCAGATTTATCATTGGTGTGTCTTTTAAAAATTGGCATTTTTTTACATTTAAATAATGACTCAGATTAGTACAATAATGGGATGAAGAAGGTTAATTTGTCTGCAGTATTAACATTACAAAAATATACTAGATGTCAACACCTGCACTTCTCAGTACCCAGGGTTCACAGCCTCTTAGAGTAGACCTGCATCCCAGTTCATATGATCTAAATATTCATGTTCACATCTAATACTAACAAAAACATACATATAGCATTTTTCAGTAAAAGCTATCGCTTCCCAAACCATGTAACATACCTCTGAATGAATTGAAAAACATGTTGCATTTTGAAAGTTACTTTTAGGAGAATAGAAAATCTTGAAGTAAAAGATTTGCCCTTTGGCCATTTGAGCCAATTGATCTCCATCAGAGTACTAGAAGTGTGTTTTAGCAGATCTTTATGAAAATTTATGTTTATCATTTTTTAACTTTAAATATGTTATTGAATGTAAAAGGGGGTGACATCACTCTGTTACTGCTTATAGATTTAATTACATACTTTCTGAGCATTATTTCAGTTTATGATGAATTTGGGAGGAAGGTCTTCTAATGAAAGTTGTGTACTTTTGAATTACATTTTATAATATCATTGAAGCATTGTATCATCTTCAGCAATTAAAAGTAAGATCACTGTTATCTATTCCAGTTACTTGCAGTTGAAGCGGTCTTGAGTTATTTAGCAGGCTCATTTTATTTTACAGTAACTGCTACAAGGAAGACACAAAACTAATGAGGATTGAGAAGGATCACTGTACTGTACATTATACATGTGGAAGTTGTATATAACTAAGCAATATCAGATTTATCACTGTAACCAGATATCTAGGCATTGTTTTTCTCTAATGAATTTTCTTTCACCAAGTAATTAGAATCTCAGATTTACAGAATGTTAGAACTGGGAGAGCCATTGTTGATCATCTCTCATTTTATGGATGGGAGAACCAAAGGTTCAGAAAAGTTAAGCGAATTTACCAAGACCTAATGGTTAGAAAATGGCAGAACTGAAACAAGAACGCTGCTCTCTACACATCCTTTCCCAAACTTGAGCTGACAAGCCCAGAGGGCCTGTAAAAACACAGATTGCTGAGCGTATTTCCAGGGTTCCTGATTCTGTAGGGCTGCAGTAGGGCCTACTGATTTGCATTTTTATCAAGTTCTAGGCAATGTTATGCTTGCTCGTCCAGGGACCACACTTTGAGAGCTATTGGTCTCTAAACCAGTTTTTGAAAAAACTGGCATTTTATTTCTAATAGCTTTTCTCTTAAAGAAGAAAGCAAACTCAAGCTAATACTTGCCACATTACTTTGTTGTCATCTCTCTAATAGAGGGTTCGATAATACATTATGAAAAGTCTGGAAGGTTGCAGAAAAACAACAATAACAAAAACGGCATCCCGATTAAGGCATTTGGGGGCACTAAAAATAAAATAATGTCTGAGCTTCAGTTTTTCTAAATCATAACAGAATGTAGTTGGAAGCCAAATATAGGAAAGATGGCCTTGTTTTCTGGTCCCTTCCCCCACTAGCCAACAACATTTAGACAACATAGAAGTTTACCTTTTTAGTCTCTAAAATAGAATAGCATTCACAAACTTAATTAATCAAGGTACAATTCATCACTGCCTATATAGTATTCACAAATTTACATACTGAGAGCCAGAAAGAAGGAGCCCCTGTGTAAATGAACTTGAACTCATCCGTGCCTGAAGCACAGACTCAGAAGAACAGGAGCATGTTCAAGAGGAACTTCGCCAGGGCACGTGCTCGTTCTTAAGCCCACAACACAGAATTCAACAAACCTGTTCAGCAGTCTGGTGGCACAGTTGTAATATAATTTCATTTTTTCCTGGTTTGAAGAATGACCGTGATGAAGATAATCACCAAAATACAAATATATACGTGTGTGTATATATATATATATATATATATATATATACATATATATATACACACACTTAATTTTAAAAAATAGTATCAGTTTGGAAAATGAAAATAACTGATGGTGAAAAAAGATTTTAACTATATACATAAACCTTGATGTTCTTATGTTTTTTTCTCCCATTTTTATTGAAGTACAATATAATTACTTCTTTTTATATAAGACTTTAAGGTAAATTATCTTTTGTCAGTTTTCTAGAAAAATTTGATTTCATATGATAGGCTTGATCTCAATTGATACCGTCAATCAAATGGCATTTTTCCGGACATTAAGGGTGCCTTCCCCCTAAATAACATCCCTGTTTTGGGGGTTTTTTGCCAAGTTATTACATTAAAATCTGATTCCATATATTATTTAAACTTTCATAGAAAATAACCTTTTCACTTAAAAATAATTTTCAAATATAAATGGTTTCCAAGTAGATTTTACTGTGCTTTTGCCTTATACTTAGTTTTCTACCATTATCCCTGTTTTTCAGACAAGCCAACCAAATCACAGAAAAACTAACATAGGTTTTGCTGTGATTGCAGGTGCATCCAGTGTGTTCCTGGGCTTACTTCATGCCTAAACCAACATTTTGTGTTCACTGTTATTTCCTTTAGGCCCTCCATTAATAGACTCCTAATCTCAACATCTTTTGCCACGCTAGGTGCTTCCTTTCTTGTTTCTTTCTCAGGTTCTGCCTGCCAAAACCCTTTAATGACTTGACATTTCTGAATTATAGCAAAAATGTATTTTGCTCTGTGTGAATTAAACTGAATTATTTAGTGTTTCAATCATAATTTAAAAAAATTGTGAGTGGCAAACAGGGAATTAGTTTATTCAGAACAAAAGTCTATGATAAAATGATTTTTTTTCAGGACAATAGAATACTATTTATTTAAAAAAAAAAAAAAAAACCTAAATTCTGTCCTGTAAAACAAGTGTTAAGTGTGATCAAATATTGTGACTCAGAGGTTATCTGGCAAAAAAAAAAAAAAAAAAAAAAAAAAAACCATATTATCAATGTAAACAGCTAAAAACTAGCCTCCTATGAATACTAAAGAAAATAAATTATAATCTATTAATTCAGGTTTTCTGTTCTACAACTGTGTTTTTGTTTATACCTTTTCATTTCAAATGTATGTGCATAAACTATTTTTATCCCTCAGTAAAAATAAAGCTAGATATGTTCTGGTATATTAAGCAACTCTGTTTTACCTGTTTCTAAAATCTTCTCTCTGATATTTTCATCACGGGTATCTTACACAGACTCTAGAAATGCAAAGGCAATACAAATGGTATGTAAGAACCTTTATTAATCTTTGTTTCAAGGAGAATGTGAACATTCTCTGTACGATTAATATTCTGTGTCCACCCACAAAATTCTACAGAGAAGTACGTGTGTGTGTGTGTGTGTGTGTGTGTGTGTGTGTGTGTGTGTGTGAATCGGTAAGTTTGATTTTAGTAGGAAATCAGTAAAATATGCATATTACAAATAAAGAGAGTACAAGTCCCCATCTGCCATTTATAGTAAGATTTTATATTTCAGAGCTTAATAATGAACCTCTCTGGGGAAAATTTAATAAAGCAGGTGCCCTTGTATTGCCGGCAGTTTGGTTTTTCTGCATCTCTTTTCTTCTTACTCCCCGGGGGGAAGAAAAATCTCAGTAAGATTTGTGACCCTGTATCAAAGATAAATCTAGTATAGTCTGGACTATACACCACCCAAACTGATCCAGATCTCCCACCCAACCCACTGTTCGTTACTGTTTATAAAGTGCAACATGCCCTGTGAAATTATAGGTTGGAGCATTCTTTATCTGTCCTTACCACAAGAAGTACAAAATCAGTTTAGAGTAACTGGAAATTGCAGTGTTTCAAATTTAAAGAAACACCAGTTATGTATAGGGTGGGTTAGGGATGGGGGTAGTTCTTAACTGTTCTTTTCTCCTACAGAACACTGAGCGTCTAAAACATGTTCAATCCTGTTAATGCTTGTCAAAAATTTCACAGTTCAGCTTTGTTCAGATTTTTTACTGACTATGAAAAATCAATTTGGTGGGATTCAGATTCATAAAGATGGAAGAGCTGCAAGAGACCTTAAATAACCTTGTTCTACCAAGTCTATAGGTAAAAACTGAGTCCCAGGGAAATTAAGGGACTTGCTCAAGGTTTCACATGTCCAGATTGGAACTCAAGTCTGCAGGCGTCCAGTCCATCATCCTTCCCACTGCTCATTTCATCTATTATTATACTTCAGTAATTAAACAATTTAGATAAGTTATACAATGTGATTTCACAATTAAGATAAAGCAGTCATATTATATCCAGGGTTGTGTGGAATTTCATCTGTGCAAAATTTCACTTGGTATTTAGTCATTACACTCAAACAGTATCATTATCTTTCAATTACAGAGATCAATTTTAGTTCATTAGCAAAATAAAATGCTTGCAGAAGGTCCACACAAATTCTTCAAAGCTGCAATCTTCTAAATGTCAGAATTGAAATACATTTTATAAAAAAAACAAAATGTGACAAAAGTACTTGAGGTTAAACCACAGCTGTGCAAGACTCACTGCCCTGCGTGATCATAAATCTGCTAAAAAGGCATAATTCAAAGTTCTGTAAAGGAAAATGTGTGTCGTTGCCAACTAATAATATTGCCATTTCCCCCAATTTCTTGGATTTTGCAGCTTTTCAAGAAAGATTTGGGTCATAGGATATTGTGACACAAATAAAGTATTATGAGTACAGATTCAACCTAAGATGACCTAGAGGCTGCATAAAGGGAAGATTAGATTAATATTGAAGCCTTGCAAAAGGATTACTATCTATAGGCAAAAACAATGGCCCAAGCAATATAGCTATTAGTAATGATGGTAAGCTTATCAGGCTTTCTAAACTGAGAGCCTTAATTGCTATCCAGACAAATCCCAGTCAGCTAAGCAGAGCTACCAGCAAAGGGGCAATATTATCAAGTTTAAGTCGATGCTAATATCCTTTTGATAAATCTGTGTTGATAAATCTTGGAAGAAGTTATTTACAAAATATGTATAAAGTTGATGCTCCTTAATATGTTTAACTATTGTAAGGTTATCATACTAGAGTTTCTAAGATTATATGGATATTTCAGCTTTAACTTGTTAGAATATGTAAACCAAAAATATAGCCTTTGGTTTTCCAACATATTTTTATACTATTGTACTTTTTTCTAAAGAAGGAAGTGGTGATTTGCTCATACTATGATGTGGCCACACTGATAGCACAGCTAATGATCCTTGTGGCATAAATTAAAGTTGCAATAAATGAGATTCTTTTTCTACTAATAAGTTCAGAAATTTAAAACCCAAAAAGATAAAGGGTTTTCGATTTTACCTTTATACATAACCCTTTTCAACATAAGTAAACTCTTCATAAATTTTGTTATGGAATGTAAATAATACATAGTCTTCTTTGTGATTACTTGTTTCATGGAACCCAGTCCTTTGAATTCTCAATTACTAGAAATTCAAGAAGTTTATCATGTTAAACAGTTTACTAATACAGTAGAAAGATGAGAAATACCATTTTGTGCCATACCGACCAAGGGTAGTGGTATTCATCGAGCTTGGATGATAAGTAAAAAAGGCAAGCAAGAAAATAGAAATTAGGGATGCACTGAGAGTTGTCCCGTAAACATGAGTGAAGGCCAGGAAAAAAGTTAAGAGAACAGAAAGGGCCTTTTTAAAAAAATGAAACATGTCAGGCACAGTGGTTCATGCCTGTAATCCCAATCCCTTTGTAGGCTGAGGCGGGAGGATCACTTGAAGCCATGAGTTCAAGACCAGCCTGGGCAACATAGCAAGACCTTGTCTCTACAAAAAATAATAACAATAATAACAAATTTTTTTTAAAAAATTTAATTAGTCAGGCATGGCGTCGCACACTTATAGTCCTAGCTAATAGGGAGGTTGAGATGAGATCACTTGAGCCCATGAGTTCAGGGCTGCAGTGAGTTATATGATCATGCCACTGTATTCCAGCATGGATGGCAGAGTAAGATCTTATTTCTTTTATTTCTTTTTTTTTTTTTTTTTTTTTTTTTTTTTTTTTTTAAGGAAGCCTGGTGTAGCAATTAAACTCCAGAGGCAAAATTTAAATATTCTTGTGTTATGGGTGGGAGAGATGGACAGGTAATTGTGAGATTATCAATACGTATGCACTGAAAGAGCATTGTACTCAGCAATCAAGTCTCCAAGGAAAAGAACTGTGTGTGTGTGATTGAAAGGACAGGGGGAGGCACTGAAGAATATCCAGAGCTATGCCTGCCGTTGAGGGACTGAAGTCATCCTGTTTTGAAGGATCACTTGGGTGAGCCCCAGGAAAGTTTTCTGCTGCATAGACTAACAGATGGAGGAAGGCCAGAGCTCAATAACAGCAGAACACATCAGTGAAAAGCAAACTAACTGATGGCAGTCCAGTCACAAAGCCGACGCAAGGCTCATCTGTGCTTGGAAGTACTGTTGGAGAAGGGCTTCCTTTGGGTTTGTAAAAATCCCTTAAATTCTTAGACAGTCTTGGAAACTGGTTGGCCCCCTAAGTATGCAATACCATACTTCTGGCCAGCGTAGCATGTGGAGGCTTAAGCCAATCCTACTTTAACCTAGCAAAGGAAAACCGGTGTGACTGTCCTTGCAAGCAGAGCCTGGGGACTCCTTTATCCCAATTACATAAATATTTGTTGTGTTGTTGTCTCTTTTGTTTTAAAAATACCACTACTGAAGGTAACAGATACCTGTGCAGATGAAGCCGAAAACCCCATTGTACAGCTCTCAATCCATTTTACATTTTTACCTGCACATCTAGTCATTTGGATTATGATATTTACAACTAAATGCTTTATATAAAAAAACCTAGTATTGTTGATACTCTTGATCTTATACTTTATTCCATAAACAAATCCATGATATTAGGAATGCTGATGATGAAACTGTCCTGAATGTTGCTATTACTTAGAAATTTTCAGTAATGTCCTATCGTTTCATATGTTTCCCAATGTCTTGCATTGTTCACTTATATTCATCTTTTACAAAGAAAACAGAACCAAGGGAAATGCTCAGAGATGTATAGGTTGTCTTAATTTAACTCACAGATGTTTTTAAAATTCAAGCCTGGGGTTTAGAAAACAGGAGTAACTAGGAATGAAGCTCTCCGTCAACAAAAACTTTGAGTAGAAAATAACAGGCTATCTTGAATAGCTTGGATATTCCATTTAAGGCTAAGAGTCTAGGAAAAACAAAAACTCTTTTTAAAATTATTCGAGTTTTTGATTTCTCAAATAACACATCTACATACTTGCATTAAACAGCAAACATTACAAAGAACTCTAAATTATCAGTTGATCACCCTAATGAAAATACAAATCAGTTCCCACAGGTAAGCACTGTTACCAGTTACTGCTATATTCGTCTAAACTATTTCCTATACATTTATAAAGATACATAGAATAAGTGCGCAGTTACCTTTATATACACAATTAGTACATGAAAATATGGTATGTTTGATTTTACATGAACAGAGAGAAGGTATCTTTCAATTCTATGAGTATGTAATTTAATTATACTGAGAAAAATAAAACATTTTTTGCAATTATTGGCCTAGAAATTACCACTGAATTTTGCTTCCGAAATAGCATATTAGCAGGAGCCTCTTCTACCTAAGGAGGAAAAATCTGCTTTAATAGCCCTTTCATATCCCTCGCAGCCCAGTGACAGCATATATTTAGCTTCACTCTCATCTGCAAAACAGAAATGTTCCGCTCAGATTTTGTTATAAAACTTGTACCTGATGAACCTCAAGGCAAGTTGTGGAATCACATACCGTTTTTGTCCAGCAACCCACTTTACTCATCTTTTATTGTCATTGCTTATCAAATTTGCAACACACACACATATATTCATAGACACATAGAGAAAATTAAACCCTACACTTCTTCCCTTGAGAGGGGAAAGGAAAGAAAAACAGGAAAGTCAATATTCAAAATTTGCTGTGGTTAAGTATATATATATGTATATATGTATATGTTTATATATATGTTTCCCCTTAGAGGTTGCTGGATAGAGGATGGGTTTACAAAAAGTTTAAATAAATGATCAGTTACTCTAAGACCTCCAGAGACTTCACATTTTTTAACTCTAATATTTGGGAGCTGTTTGATTTGATGTTTGATTTGAAATGAAAAGGTTTAAATAAATGCTTGGAAAGTATACTGGATGGCAGTATTTAGCAATCTTGTTTTCTTTACATAATGTAACACACTAATGGACTACATTTTTCTTTGCTTTCTGCCGTTAACTTTGAAAATAAGCAAGTTACTGTCCAAATCAGAGCCAAAAACACCACAGGGTTTCTGGCTGCGAAGGGACACTTCATGCACAAATGTGGGAAAGGAAAAAGTTGATAAACAGCCAGTTGGGAAGTGTGAAGAGATTATTTTTATTTCATGGTGTTTTCAGTGTGTAGTATCTCAGATGTTCAAAAATATATCACTATGCCTGAAAGTTTACAATTCCCATGGTAGATATTATCTGATGTAGTAGCAGATAAAATACTTATAATGGGGACACTCTCCCTCAACCTCTCCCTCTCTTTTCTTCTCTCCACTCCAAATCTAGCACCGTTAAAATGAAGCTTCACGGAAGTCAAGCTTAAGCACACTGGGATTTTAATGAATGGGTCCATGAGATGCAGCTCTTAAAAACAGATGCTGTCCCTCTGCTGCTGTTCTCTCTTCTTGGTTATTTTTATTTCTTTCCCAGTCAAAGAGGTTGGTACGTCAGGGTGATTTTCCTTTGCTAACCATCCTTTTTCCAACATTTAACACCAAAGTATTATGTTCAGACCTCAAGGTTTACAATGATAGTGTTTGAACAAAACTGGGGGGGGGGGGGGGGGGAACTTGAACAAATTACAATTTGCATTCTATTGTTGATTCTGTAGAATTTTAAAATGTATATATAAATGTACATAGGAGAATGAACACACACATACAATCAGACCACACTGGGTGTCTAAAATAACAAAAAGTAATTATCTGATCGAAGTGCCAACCTGCAAACTTTTTGTGAGGTTTCTAGTGTGTATTGCACATTTTCTTTTACATGAAACATTGCCTGCACTAGTCTTTTCATTAGTTCATTCCTCTCATTGTCATTGCCTCTGATTATTTTGTTGATTATGATCTTGACTTTTAATTAATATTTATAGATTGTGCTAATTTCATAACACAGGAAACATTTGAAATTAAATAAAGAAAAATTTGAATTTATTTAATTTAATCAATAAAGGTGTATCACTTGGGAGCATAAATGGGAAGTTAATTTGTTTCACAAAATAAATACCACAACAATGGAAAGACAAAAATTTTAAATAAAATTCTCACAATAGAGGATAAAGTAAAGAATATTTTCCTCTGATGTCCTGTAATAAATGAGTATGCAAATATAATCAATTGACACTGGTAAAATCATGATTACAAATTATGTTTTTTAATGTGTTCCAATATTTTGTATCTATGCACCCCCTAAAAAAAGCTATTTAAATTAAACAAAGAAATTTATCACAGAGGAGCTAAAAAGTATACACATGTATAGAATGTTTTCTGCTGATAAGTAATAAATCTGTTGAATGAACATTCCAAAAAGCAGAGAGTTTTTGTAAAACTAGGAAACAATTAAAAACCACCATCTAACAGAATGGGTGGCAATTGCATGGATAAATCCCCCAGGCATTCCATGCCCATTCATTAGTTGAAAAGCAAAAAAAAAAAAAAAAAAAAAAAAAAAAAAATACCCAGGATACATCTTGTTTCTTGGACCCTTCATCCAAAAGAAACCAAAGCAAATTACAGTATTTCCAATTTAATTTGGAAGCTAGTCAACCCTCTGTTTAAACTTCTGAAATAATATTGGTAAAATAGTCAGAATCACAGACTCCTATCTGCTTTCCAATGACATGCGCTTCCTCTGTTCCTATGCGAAGAAGGGATTTATTTCTAGTAAATAAACTATTTCACGGGAAAAAATAAACACAATTTCATGAAGATAAGAATGTCGCGTCATAGGAGACAAAGAAAAAAGCCGTGTGTTTACATCATATGTTTTAAAGTAGCTTCTTTTTATATTAGCAATTTCTTATCAAAAACAGGAAAATAACACATTCATAAGATATGGAAAACTCAGCTTCTGAGGAATAGTGGTGTTTGACAAATATAAAATAAAAAACACCATAATGTCTGCTTTTGTAAATTTTGAAGATTGGTAAACTGAAGATAAACTTCAGAAACGAGAGAGACTCAGTAACACCAAGAGAAATGTAGGACCCAGAGAAAAATCTTAACAAAATTCCTGTCTATTTTCCTTCTTAGTTTTATTGAATAAACAAATCC
The DNA here is from genome assembly GCF_007565055.1 of Rhinopithecus roxellana. NCBI lineage: Eukaryota > Metazoa > Chordata > Mammalia > Primates > Cercopithecidae > Rhinopithecus > Rhinopithecus roxellana. The sequence goes on along the minus strand of NC_044551.1, from coordinate 135,619,615 downwards.
ATTGGTGGAGTAAGGAGCTGGATGTTAATGCTTCCTCCTTCAGTCTGTCTAAGTCAGGAGTAGGCAAACAAACATGTCCCCACTAAGTGTTAGAAAATCTCTGGGCCTCAACCTTTTAAGGAAATGATTCTCAGCATCGACAAAACACCCCCAACTGCCTCTCTTTCATGACCTCCTTGAGAATACTCTTAAAGTTATCCTGCTCATAAAGCTAATTCCATAGTTCCTCAAAAAGTTTACCACATGACCCAGCAGTTGCAGTCCTAGGGATATGTCCCAAAGAATTGAAAATAGGATTTGAAACAAAAATGTGTACATGAATGTTCATAACAGCACTATTCAAAGTGTCAAAAGGTGGAAACAACCAAAATACCCATCAACAGATGAATGAATAAACAAAATGTGATATATCCATACAATTATTCACCTGTAGAAGGTAATGAAATATTGATAAACAACATGGATGAACTCTGAAAGCATTATGCTAAGGGAAGAAGTCAGACAAAAGGCCACATATTGAACGATTTCTTTCATATGATACACACAGCATAGGCAAATCCAGAGAGACAGAAAACAGTTCAGTGGTTGCCGGGGGTTGAGGAGAGGAATGAACTAGGGACTGATTGATTAACGGATATGAGGTTTCCTTTTAAGTTAATACAAATGCTCTGGGCTGGGCACCATGACTTATGCCTATATAATCTCAGCACTTTAGGAGGCCAAAGTGGGAGAAGTGCTTGAGCCCAGAAGTTTGAGATCAACTTACAAAAATTTTAAAATGTAGCCAGGCCTGGCGGCACCAAAATGTGGTAGGTGGTCAACTGGTGGTACATGAAACCACTTTAAGTGGTAAACAGCAAACATTAAGTTTTTTATCTATCATGTCAAATTTGTAATTTTGGAAGTGAAAAAAAATTTGCTTTAAAATAAATTTACTTAGGTAAAAGTTTTAATTGACTTAAAGAAAACAATTAAGCAGGCCAGGTGTGGTGGCTCATGCCCATAATCCCAGCACTTTGGGAGGTTAAGGTGGGAGGATTATTTGGACCCGGGAGTTCAAGACCAGCCTGGGCAATATAGCAAGACCCCATTTCCACAAAAATAAAATTTAAAAAACAGCCAGGTGTGGTGGCATGCACCTGTAGTCCCAGCTACTTGGGAAGTGAGAAGAGAGGATCACTTGAGCCCAGGAGGTCAACACTATGGTAAACCGTGATTGTGCCATTGCACTGCAGCCTGGGTGACAGAGTACAACCCTGTCTCAAAAAAAAAAAATGTTCTGTACCAACGTCGGGACTGATGGTTGCACAGCATTGTGCAGGTACTAAAAGCCACTGAATTGTATACTTTATAATAGTTAAAATGGTGAATTTTATATGTAAATTTTACCTCAAGTCAAAAAAAAAAAAACTAATTCTAGTACATATGGCCTGGCCCAGAGCCTTCAGGGCTGATGTGCCTGGCTCAAGAGAACTAAAGACCCTGGCAGGTAAGACTCCTTGCATCAATCCTACAAGGTGCACTATCTTTAAGTTGGGTAAAGTTTCTGCAGCAATGCCTCGATGCTCAAGTTTACTGTTTTAAAATTTGGCGGTTATGGCCCTAAAGATAAAAACTGATATGTTAAACAGTAGGCATTTTCAAGAAATCTGGATTTTAGAATATTCTTTCCAAGTTCAGGACCTACTTTTAGCTCTTTGGCCATTAGATAAAAGAAATTTCGAAGCGAAAATGGTCAATGACTTCCTTCTAGGGTATCCATCTAACCAGTTTCCTGGAAGAGTTTTACTTTACATCTATTACCCTACTGTTATTATTAATACTGTGCCTACCACTCTCAACTATCTCAGTCTGGATGATCAATTATACAGTCTCCCTACTTCGAGGGGACCACTGTAAAGCCTCCCTATCTTTTCTATCCAACAGGAATCTTATTTGTGCCAGCTTTGATCCAGTTCTCTGGCAAGCTAGATGGGATTTGTCTTAATATGTGCATTCTGTTTGCCAAGGCATACATAGCATGTTTGGACACATGGTCTCATTTTATAATCTTTTGCTCTTATTTATTCTTCTTACTCTATGGCAGAGCTAATCATTTGTGGGAACCAAAATGTTAGGAATAGATGGTGTGTCAAATGTTGCCATAGCAGACTTTTCTGTGGAACATATTTTTTAAAATAATCCAAAAAGAAAATGTTTTAAACTTAATTTGAGTAGCCCCTGGTGTTATTGAATGGTAGTGTGTGAAGGAAATCTGGGTGAAATTTCACTCACATCTACTTTCTGGGATCAAGTCCTATAGATAATTCTGTAGCTATCTCCCTATACTTGTGAGCATCCCTCTAGGTAAAAAGTAGTCATCTTTAAAAAAAAAAAAAAAAAAGAAAAAAACCTACGCATAGTCTCAAAATTTATCTTCATACAAGATTAGATTAGAGAAGTAAGTGGGCTGAGAAGACTGAAATGGGCTGAGAAGTTTTCAAAATAGATTGCCATTGAACACATCAAATTTAATACATTCCTCTTAAATATCGCTGTCTGCTTCTTATATCATACATCTAGAAATTGCTTACTTCTAGAAATTTGGTAGCATAATGGTGGCATACTTCAGGATTTGACCATCAAAGTCATCCCAGGCAAAAATTACTCAGGCATTACTTTAGTCGGGCTACTTCGATTACAACAGAGGCTCACACAAGCCATCTTAAGAGAAGGGAAGTTTACTGTGAAATTACCCATAGGCTTAAAGAACCACTTACTGGCTACATCAGCCTCCCCCAGGGTAGGTGGTCATAATTACTGCCCTCCTTTGCTTATTCAAACTGTATGCTTCCTCAAAACTTTGGTTTCCTATGGCTCAACCATGGTGCCAGCTTTACACCATAGCATCCTCTCAGCTTCAGATCCTACTTCTTTCCATTTAGTTCAGATAAGTGAAGGCGAATCTGATTGGTCCAACTTATCGCATTTCTGTGGAACAGCTGCCCTTGTTTCAGATTTATCATCCCTTTTCCATCCCCCCAACCAAGATAAACTGTTTTGGCCAAAGAAGAAAGGCCGGTCATGTAATGCAGTTAAAATCCCCATCACCTCCCTATCATGAGAGGTTTTAAGCAAGATAAACGTCAAAACTGAGAGGGCTTCAGTAGCACCAACAGAAGTGTAGGACCCAGACAAAATATTTAACCAAAAGTTCCTGCCAAATTTCCTACTTTGTGTTACTGAATAAATAAATCCATTGGTGGAGTCACGGTTCAGAATGGGAAATTCAGCATGCCTAGCTGGGGCAGTTACGCCTTCGTATTTTCCTCTCACGCATTTCAGTCCATCTCCATGAAAAAGTAGTTTCATAAAACTGCTTTCCATTCCATTCCATTTCATTCCATTCCATTCCAATTCCGACCTCAACCTTCCCTGGATCTCATTCTCATTAACAATTATCTTTAACCGGGTATCAAATATTTCCAACATAACTTGTTAACTAGTGACAACATGATGCTACTTCCAGGAAACTAGGAGACTAATCTCTTCTCCTGTTTCTCAGACCTTCGTCTTCCAACATGTTTACTGGGAACATAGAAAGAGAACAAAACATAGCCCAAACATCCATCTCTAATGACAGGCGTGACTTTATCTGCCATACTCACTCTGACTCTTCCCTGTGCTTATTACACGTCACTCTCCTGAACTTTGGCTGCTGGCATGATTACATTTAAATTATCATCTCCTACCAGCTAATGCCAATATAATGGTAACCTATCTGTACTATTAAAGACACATTTAGGAACAGGTATTTCTGCCAAGCACCCCAATTACATCATAATTTTGTTTACTAGGTCAGCTCAGGATTTTCTTGCTTTTCCATTTAATTCAAATCAATGCCCAATCAAAACACATTATGATTTATGTATATATTTCCGTGACACTGCTTCAAAGCACAAAGCTTATGCAATAAAGTCTGATTTTTGGAAAGCATTTTTTAAATTACAAACATGAAAGTGCATATTTTGAAAGTCCTTTTTGCAGAAATGAAGGCCAGCCAGCTGGGGATAAAACATTGCAGATCTTTGCTGCACAGTGAGAAGAGCAGTTTCTACAAAATTTTAAAAGTTGAATAATACTTACTAAATGACTGCATAGCACAATGTAGTACTATAGAAAATGTATTTCTTTAATAAAAGCTATCTTCTTGCCCTCAGAGTGCCTATAATAGTTTGATGGGTCCTCGGTATTATCATCCTTGTTCAGTTTCTGAAGTTTTCAATTGGATAGCTTTTTCAGAGCTTGGGGAAAATAGTGAGCGAACAGCCCTAGAACCTTCTCTGGGCAGAAAAAAAAAAAAAATCCCATGAAATGTAATGTGTTAAGAAAATATCTTTCTTATCTCTCTAGTCCCCCAAGCAAGCCTGTTGAATTCTCCCACTTGTCGGTGTAGGGATCATGCCAGCAGCCAAGGTTCAGGAGAGTAATGTGGAATAAGCACAGGGAAGCATCAGAGTGAGTACAGAAGATAAAGGCACGCCTATCATTAGAGATATATGTTTGGGCTATCTTTTGTTCTCTATGTTCCCAGTAAACATCATTTTGGAAGATGAAGGTCTGAGAAATAGGAGAAAAGATTAAAGATATCAGACAAGGGAAAGGAAGAGAAGCAGATAAACAACCTGACATCCCAGAAGGTGGGAATTTTCCCTTTTCTGGGAAGCAAAAAAAAAAAAAAAAAAAAAAAAAAAAAAAAAAAAAAAAAAAAAAAAAAATCCTCTCAAGCAAATTTAACACCTTCACGCATGTAATTAATTTATTATCACTTAAAATAAAACATAGCAATAAAAACTCAGGCTAATCACATGCAAAAGTTACTGTTTTCAGACACAGACCATGCAAACAGTCCTCAAGCTTATAAAAGATTACATTTTGGAACAAGAGCTATCAAGTAAAATTACTGGATCTTGATTTTTTAATGTTATAAAGGGGTGGTGGGAGGGAGGGAGCAGAGGTGTATGTTCTAGCCTAAACCCTAACATTAAACATTTTGTAAGAAAAGCAGAAAGGAGCTATTTAGTACCCCCCAAAATGTCTGTTTTAGACTTGTGCAGATTAAAACCTTCGAAAATATTGAACAGCACAAAGTATGAATCCCAGCACTATAATTTTTCTAGCTATGTGACCTCAGACAAGTTATCCCCTCAGACTCAGTTTCCTGATTTATTAAAATGGAATAATAATGGCACCTATCTCATGGGATATTGTAAGAGTTAAATTACATAACCTATGTAAAGCACTCAGCAATGCCCAGAAAAGTGTGTGCGCTCAATAAAGGTTAGCTGTTGTTAGTATTATCATGTGTAATTATTAATAACCAGGCTCATGTCTTGCCACTCATCCTGTAAACTGCCCTGGTTTATCAAACCACATTGCAGCCCATAAGTCCCAGACAAAAACACCAGATAACGCCATTGTATATAATCCTACATATTTATTCCTGACATCGTTCTAATTCAGTCACTCCTCATCACTCCTCCACCTGACTTGAATCATGCCGCCAGTTTCCAACAATCCCCATGTGCCCTCTTTATTTTATTTATTTATTTTTATTTATTATAACTTTTTTAAGACAGAGTCTCACTATGCTGCCCAGGCTGGTTTTGAACTCTTGGTTCAAACAATTCTCCCACCTCAGTCTCCAGAGTAGCTGGAACTACAAGTGCCTGTCACCACTCCTGGCTCCATGTGCCCTCTTTAGCTCCAGCCCCGGTTCTGGCCTCCATCACTTCACTGGGACCTGCTCAAGCTAGCTATGTTCTCTATACCACCCCCACTGCCTCGGTGAAAGCGTTAGATCAACTTAATATATCATCTAAAATAACTTAATACAATCCATTATAAATGTATAAAATGTAACATCTTCATAATTTTCCCTTAATTCAATCAAATCTTGATTCTTCCCTTACTCCTCTCCCACCAAAACTTGTTCCTTCCTGAGACCTCCTCATCTCAGTAAAAAGCACCTCTAGCACTTCCCTAGAATTCTAAATGTTGATTCTTCTCTTTTCTTACTCCCTAAATTCAATCCATTGGCAAGTTCTATAGCCTCAACTTTAAAATACATCCTGAATCTTTCCCCTTTTATCTCCATTACTAACACCTTTGTCCTTTATAGAATCAGCATCAGCACAACCTGCAAACATGGGCACCATCCCACTTGTATTGAATCAGACCCCAGGGAGAAGAAGCAGGCCTATCAGCTTGTGTTCAGCTCTCCCTTCTGGTGATTCCCATGAACACTTCCATTTAAGAACCACTGCTCCCATCAAAACCACTACCGTTTCTCCCACTGAGAATATCACAATAGCCTTCTGACTCACGTCCCTGACCCGACTCTTTTGCTCCCCAACAATCCATTTTCCACACAGCCGCAAGAAGAACAGTTTTTCACTTAAAATCCTCCAGTGACTTCCAATGTCCACTAAACTAAAATCCATTTTCCTTATTCTGGCTTACAAATCCCTTCATGAGCTGGCTACATCCTACTTTTCCAACTGCATTTCTCTCCAGCATCTTTTATGAGCTGGTGACACTGGTCTTCTCTTGCCATTACTTGAACATATCATTCTGGTTTCTACCACAGGGCCTTGGTAAAAACTTGCTCTTCTGCTGGAATCATTCTTGTCATTGGGATCCCAGCTTCAATGTTTGCTCCTCAGAGAGGTCTTCTCATTATGTTACTTAATAAGTAGCTTCTGGACTCCAATAATTCGTCACAATCAGATAGCCAACAATCATTCTCTATGTATCTTTAACTGTGATCTCATAACTTTCTTATTCGCTAATTTAAGATCTATTATCTTTCTTCTACTAGAATAGACTAAGAGTAAGGACCTTGTTCATTGTATTCACCCTTATTCACTCAGAAACTACAACATGGCCCGGCACGGTGGCTCACGCCTGTAATCCCTGAAATTTGAAAGGCCGAGGTGAGCAGATCACTTGAGGTCAGGAGTTCGAGACCAGCCTGGCCAACATGGTGAGACCCCCATCCCTACTAAAAATATAAAAATTAGCCTAGCGTGGTGACAAGCATCTGTAATCCTAGCTACTTGAGTGGCTGAGGCAGGAGAATCACTTGAACCCGGGAGGTGGAGGTTGCAGTGAGCTAAGATTTTGCCACTGCACTCCAGCCCAGGCAACAAGAGTGAGATTTCATCTTAAAAAAAAAAAAAAAAAGAAGTGGAAACTACAACAATCACTGGCATATGTGCAGCAAACGTTTAATAAATATTAATATTTAACAATAATTAATAAATTAATTATTTATTGAAATAATTCATTAATTGAAATAAAGCAGAAGAGGAAGAAATATTTTCAGCAGTTTCAGGAAATTTGGAAAGTATTCTTTAAGAAGATTGTGTCCAGTTACCCTGAAAAGAGGCAGAGTAGGACAATGGATTAAAACTAAGCTTGGAATCAGATCCAGCAGGATTCAAATCCTAGGTCTACCTCTTACGATATACAAAAAGTATCTCTTTTTTTTAACTTGTTCAACTTCTAAAGCAATTTTTTATCTTTCCTTTTTTTTTGTTGTTGTTTGTTTTGTTTTGGAGACAAGGTGTCACTCTGTCACCCAGACTGTAGTGGGTGGCATGATCACTGCTCACTGCAGCCTTGGCCTCCCAGACTCAAGCAATTATCCCACCTCAGCCCCCTGAGTAGCGGAGACTACAGGTGTGTACTACCGCCCCCAGCTAATTTTTTATTTTTTGTAGAAATGAGATTTCACAATGTTGCCCAGGCTTGTCTCAAACTCCTGGACTCAAGAGTTCCTCCTGCCTCCTGCTTAGCATCTTCCTCTCAGGGTCATTGTTGGGATTAACTAAATGATGTTACAGAGTAGTAGATCTACTCTGTAAACTATACCTTGAAACTTTAAAGAAGATTTGGAGTTCCTTGAAAAATATGTGTGTCATATGACAATATAAATGTAAATCAAAACAAAATAAAGAAAAAATTCACCCTATAATCTCGTTTCCTTCAAAGAAAAAACTATTTCACTTTGCCATTTCCCTTTCACATACACATACAAATTATTTACATAATGAAAATCTTAAAATGGGTTCAATTTTGTAATTTCTTGCCTTTTTGAAAACCCAATTCAAAATGTCTCCTTTTCTGTCTCTTTTTTTTTTCTTTTTCTCAAGCAGGCAAAGTGATCAAGTTGCTGGTCTCTCCTGCCTTTGAAGCTGAAAGTCTTACTACCTTCTTGTACTGCTCTCTACATTAGCAATTTCATCTTGCACTCTGATATTATGAATGTCATACCTTTAAAATGCATGAACCAACCCTTATTTGCACTAAAAATTCCAAGCCTTTGATCATTCCTCATCCTTTTGTCTCAAAAATAACTACTCCAGGTTTTGACTTGCATAGTGGTCAACTCAAAAGCACACATCTCCGTGTTTGATCATGAATCTACAAAATTAAAAGCCTTTGTTCTCATTGGAGCAATGCTGGTAACAGGAAAAGGAGTGAATCCTGGAGGCAGATAGAAGTTGGAAGTCACAGAAATATGACGAGTATCATCATTCAGGAGACAGCCTAAATTGCATAAGTTGTTGAAGTGCTTGTGGCCACTCTGAGTGTTGCGAAGGGATAACATAGGTATAACAAGGAAACGATTGTAAACTAATAGATTTTGAAAAGTAAACAGGGGAAAACGAAAGTCTCCAAGTTTACAATCTATCCAAGTAACATTAATTGAATGCCTACTTTATGCCATGCAATGTGATAAATTCTGGAAATATGGTGATGATTAAAAATAAATAAATGAGCCAGGCAAGGTCGTTCATGCCTGTAATTCCCAGAGCTTTGGGACACCAAGGCGGGGGGATTTCTTGAGGCCAGGAGTTTGAGACCATCCTGGGCAACATGACAGAGAGCACAGCATCCACAAAGGTCCTAAGTCAGAAACAAGGCCTGTTGACAGAACTGATAGAAAACCAGTATGACAATGGCCAAAATTGCTCACAAGATGAGTCAGAGCACCATGCAAGTCAATGTTGGGATGTGTCTAAATCAGTGCTGGAGCTGTAACTCAAAAAGTTGGCTGTGAGGGTTAAAGAAAGAAAATAAGATAACCTTGGTAAGGAATATAGTACAGTGCCTGGCACAAACCAAAGCTATTTGTACGTGTTCCCTATTCTTATTACCATCATATTCATGACCATGTCTACTTGCTCATACATTAGCCATTTTCCTCTTTTCTGCCATCTTACCTGACAAGTCAGGTCAGGCCACTATTGTTCCTCACATGGATCACTCCAATAGCTTCCTTCAAACTCATTCTCTACACTGAATTCTTCCCTTCCCACATGAAAGCATTTAATGATTCCACCTCTGGTTAGTTGTGTGTAATGATGGCTTTGAATATGGTTCATTGTGTGCAATGTTTATAAGATTAAAAGCCAGACATTATTTATTCTGGTCAAAATATACAGAAAATACAGTCATTGCCACCCAAGATAGTGATAGAGATGGCTTAAATATTATGTGCTCAAAATGCCAGGTGAAATTAAAATATCATCCAGAGTAATTATAACTTTAACTAAGGAGTCACCTGTCAGGTAGGATCTCCAAAATACCAAAAGCTATATTGAGTGGGGAAGGTGAGGCTACATCTGCTCAGTGAAAGATCTAGGGAGAGCTAGAAATGTTGGAGCCTCTGATCACTTTAAAGTACAGCCTTTAGTAAAACTTCTCCAGAGTGAAGTTCCATGACAGTCATAGCTCTCTGCTCCAGCCAACCAAGTCTAGAGCACCAGCCAATCTAGGACCCCAATTTCCTCATCAACAGTGTAAGAGGTGAGGCTGGGAGAGCCATGTAAGCAATAGAATTTCTAATTAATGGCAGGACACAGTTTACACATGTAATCTAATCACTTTGGGAGGCCAAGGCGGGCAGATGATTTGAGATTGGGAGTTCAAGACCAGCCTGACCAATAAGGTGAAACTCCCTCTCTATTAAAAATACCAAAATTAGCCAGGTGTGGTGGCACACGCCTATAGTTCCAGCTACTCAAGAGACTGAGGCAGGAGAAGAGCTTGAATAGGGGAGGTGGAGGTTGCAGTGAGCCAAGATTATGCCACTGCACTCCAGCCTGGGTGACAGATTGAGATTCTGTCTCAAAAAAAAAAAAAAAAGAATTTTTAATTAAAGACCCCAAAATCCTTCTCTTTTTATTTTGAACTTAGTTCTGGCTAGCCTATGGGTAAATACCAACCATCATATAGGAACCTAAATGGCATAGTCTTCAAAACCAAGAGAAGTACAAACATAATAGAGTCACCTTCTAAGTAAAACCGTTCTAATGATTCACATTGCCTCAAGATAAAATCACTCCATGTAGAGCCTTTCATGATTTGTGATCTATACCCTCTTGAATTCCTCCAACTTCACCTCTCATTACAACCCACACTCACTCAACACTCCAAACTTAACCACAGCTTTTGAAATCTCCAGAGTGGATTACGCTCCAACTCATCTTTGAGTCTTTGGATATAGGCTACTCTATCTGCCTAGAATTTCTTCCCTCCCTGCTACCAATTCATTCTTCAGGACTCAGCTTAGAAATTATCTTCCACAGCTGGACGCGGTGGCTCATGCCTGTAATCCCAGCACTTTGGGAGGCCAAGGCAGGCGGGTCAATTGGGGTTGAGATTTTGATGCCAGCCTAACCAACATGGAGAAACCCCATCTCTACTAAAAATACAAAGTTACCTGGGTGTGGTGGCTCATGCCTGTAATCCCAGCTACTCCAGAGGCTGAGGCAGGAGAATCACTTGAACCCAGGAGGCAGAGGTTGCAGTGAGTTTAGAGCATGCCATTGCACTCCAGCCTGGGCAACAAGAATGAAACTCTGTCTCAAAAAATACGTATATATATTATCTTCCAAAAGATGCCTGTCCTGAATACCCTATCCGAGGTTTTATGTCTCTCCTAAATGTTCCCACAGCACCCTGTTTCTATGCTTAGTAAACCATTGCCTGCTTTTGCACCCCACACCACCACACTAGATTGTGATCTGCCTGAAAGAAAATACAGTGATGTCTTCATTCAGCTCTTTTTTCTTTTCTGTTTTAAATAATTTCAATTTTTATTTTAAATTCACAGGGTGCAAGTGCAGACTTGTTACATGAGTATATTACATGACACTAAGATTTGGAGTACAGGTGATCTTGTCACCCAGGTAGTGAACATAGTACCCTATAGGTAGCTTTTTACCCCATACCCTTCACACTCTCTCCCTCAACCCCAGTACTCCCCAGTGTCTGTTGTCTCCATCTTTATGCCCATGTGTGCTCAATAATTAGCTCCCACTAAATAAGAACGTGCTGTATTTGGTTTTCTGTCCCTGTGTTAATTTGCTTAGGATAATGACCTCCAGCCTGGATCCATATTGCTCCACAAAGGACATAATTTTATTTTTTATGACTGTGTAATATTCCATGGGGTATACGTATGGCATTTTGTTTACACAATCCACCATCATTGGGCACTTAGGTGCAATTGTGAATAGCACTGGGATGAACATACAAGTGCATAGGTCTTTTTTGTAGAACAATTGATTTTCCTTTGAGTATATACCCAGTAATGGGATGGCTGGGTCGAATGGTAGTTGTATTTTAAGTTCTTTGAGAAATCTCCAAACTGCCTTCCACAGTGGCTGAACTAATTTAAATTCCCATCAACAGTGTATAAACATTCCCTTTTCTCCACAGTCTCAGCAGCATCTGTTATTTTTTGATTTTTTAATAATAGCCATTCTGACTGGTGTGAGATGGTATCTCATTGTGGTTTTGATTCATTCACCAAATTAAGAGTTTTCTTTATGCACGTAGTGAATAAAAATAAAGTCCCTATCCTCAAGAAGCTTATATACTTTATTTAGCTTGTCTTTCCAGCATGTAGCAGCACATAGTAAACAATAAATAGATGAAGAGAGTTTGAGTGGATAGCAGTTGTTCTTGTCATTGTTATTGGTTGGGAAATCTCTAAGAACAACCTTGCCCAGGGCAGGAGAGTTTAGAACATTTACTTTGTTTATAATATTTATTTATTTTCTGGTTATTGAAAACTATATTCAGTATATGAAATTCAATATATATATATATATATATGCCTAAAGAAGTGAGTAAAAACTCAACTGAAAATACATATGAAACATGTATTGATATTTTATGTTTTCTTGCTGTATGTTTCTGTGTACGTGTATATGTATGGATATGTACAGGTTTTTAATTGTTTTATTGGAATATAATTCATACATCATGCAGTTCACCCATTTAAAGTGTTTTTTAGTGTGTTCACAGGATGATACAACAATCACCACAATCTAAATTTTAGAACATTTTCATCTTACCAGAAAGAGATTCTACATACCGTTTAATTAGCAATCACCCCCAACATCGCACTCCCTTGCTCCAGGCAACCACTAATCTACTTTCTGTCTCTATGGATTTGACTATTCTAGGCATTTTATATAAATGGAATTATACAATATATAGTTTTGTGACTTGCTTCCTTCACTTAGAATAATGTTTTCAAGGATCATCCATGTTGTAGCATGCCAGTACTTTATTTACTTTTATAACCAAATAATATTTCATTGTGTAGATATACCATATTTTATTTATCCATTCATCACTTGATAGACATTTGGGTTGTTTCCACTGTTTAGCTATCAGGAATAATTCTGCTATAAACATTCATATACAAGGTTTTGTGTGGTTGTATGCCTTCATTTCTTTTGCTTATCTTCCAAGTAGTAAAATTGCTGGGTAATATGGCAACTCTGTGTTTAACATTTTGAGCAAATACCAAACTGTTTTCAAAGTGGCTACACCAATTTATTTTCCCACCAGCAACAAATGAAGATTTCATTTTCTCCTACATTTCTTAACTTAGGGAAGTTCTTATTGTAGATAAGTAAGATTTTCTGTATAAAGCAGACTTAGGTTCTGCTTTACAAGCTACACAAGTGCTTCTCTCTTATAAAAGAATTACTTGTAATGGCTGTATTAGTCTGTTCAGGCTGCCATAACAAAATGCCACAGATTAGGTGGTGTAAACAACAGAAATTCATTTTCTTACAGTTCTAGAGGCTGGAAAGCGCAAAATCAAGTTTCCAGCGGAGTTTAGTGTCTGGCGAGGGCTCTCTTCCTGGCTTGCAGATGGGTGCTTTGTCCTCAGATGACCTTTTCTCAGAGCACATGCCTAAAGAAGAGAGAGAGCACTCTGGTCGATCTTCCTTTTCTTATAAAGACAAAAACTCTCTCAGATTAGAGCCCCACCTTTATGACCTCTCTTAACATCTATTACCTGTTTACAGTCCCTGTCTCCAAACACAGTCACATTAGGGGTTAGGGCTTCGACATGTGATTTTAGAGGAGGACACAATTCAGTCCATAGCAGTGACTAAAAAATGGTCTATTGCAAAATTCTATATGAAAATGATGCTCTAGGAGCAAGATATTAAAGTTTAAAAACTTTTTCCTTAAAATACATTATTTGCAAATTTTCTTTAAAATTCATTTTGTTGTGTTAGCTACATACCCTTCACGTCCAAGTGTGGATAAAAGTGTCTTTCTGAAATTTCTCACCTGCATCTACTTGCAATCTGGAAGAACAGACTTCACACTCTTTCAAAAGATATTTAAATTTTCTGTGTAGCTCAACTGTTGTTGTCTCTAACTCCATTTCCATGCTAGAGAAAATGATGCCTTTTACACCATTGAGAGCCTGTATAATCTTGAAAGTTTTCATTTGAACTGATGAAGGAAAAGAGGCCATCCTAGAGTTAGCTTTATTGGAAGCTTCTACTAAGCAAAAAACTTCAGATTTCCAAAGAAAACTAATTGGAACCCTGAAGCAGATGGGAAAAGCAGAAATTTCGGAACACCTCGGTGACCTCATTACAAGCATAATGAAGGAGGCAACGATGGAGTTAATTAGAAGAGAGGCAAGAAAAAGATTAAATGAGAGTACAAAAAAAATGTAACTCAGAGAAAGAGAGGCATTCAGCAAGAAATAGAATATGCTGATCTCTGCAAAACTATTCAGAACCGAGGGAGATGGGAGCTAGAATCAAACAAAAGGAATATAAACCAGGTGGCCACTGAGGATGAAAAGTCTGTAGAAAACACAAAGAGCGGGCACCTGGGAAGGAATTACCAGATATCTGCATCAAGCAGAAAATATAGACTTGGTAGCCAAAGGAATTTAGTTAGTTACACAAGAGGAGTCGTTCTTAATTGGGTGACACTGATTGTGTGCCTGTGTGTGTATGATGGATAAAACTCATGGATTTCTTAACAGTCACAAATAGACATTAGTCCAAATTTGTCCATTGCCACTTAAGGCCACCTTAAACTGTTAATATCTTAACCACTTTCTAACCTAAGGGCTATTACTCTACTATGTGTAGAGAACAAACAGACCTCTAAAGATCATTATTTTCATAAGCAATATTTGCCCTTCAGACATAGGCTGCGGATGGTAAATTTTAAAACTTGTCCATAAAATGGTATTTTAGACATGTAGTTTGTCCATTTATTTATGGCTCATACTCATTTTGAGAACAACAAGAAGACAGTTTCATAGCTCTAAAATTCACATGTGAAAGTTTGTTGCAAGAAAGGAATACCATGCTTTCTGGTCCAAATATAATTATGCTACTTGTGTAGACTGGTGGTTTAAATTATAAGAAATTGCAAAGACATGATCCAGAAAATATTCAGTTAACACAGACTAACTTCTAGAAAGTTCAGCTCCAAAATTTATTTCTGAATTATGTAGATTAGCTAGTTACAATGAGCACACAGATTAGAAATTTGCCACATATTTTCTTTATTTATATTTGAAGTAATCCAGGTCTACAAGCTGTGGTTGAATTGAACGTGAAACCATAAGTATGATTTGCTATAGTTCACCTTAATGCCACATGGTGATACATTTATGGCTCCAGATTCTCACTCATGTACCCCCCAGGGATGTCACCAGGCAAGCGTCAAATTGGACTAACCAGTCATTTTTGCTGTAGTCCTACAGTGATCAAGAATGTAAGATTTCTTCTAGCTCAGACTGTTACATGAATAATGTAGAAGGTACATTTCTCACATGTATCATACCTTCAAACCTCTTGCAGAACTATATTCCACTGTATACATAAATTAAAAGTTAATGCTTCAAACTTCCTTTATAGCATAAAAGAAGAAATAAAATTTTAAAATATAAACAAAGAGAAGGGTCAAATTATTTTGAATGTGATTTTGGGACAGTTGATTCCAAATAAAAGGAAGTAATATCTCATCAGAACTTTTGTAGAAATTTATACTATGGCAGCCTACTTCATTTAACCCCATCATGGCAATTGTTTCCTAGTAACTAGTCTTCTTAGTAAATCAGATATTCATTTTTTAAGCATGGTCTTTTTAGTTCACTAAACTCTTTAAGTACCCCCACTTCAACCCTTCTAACTATCTATCTGCCAGGCCAATTCCAAAGCCTAAAATTTCTAAATATTCCCTTCTATTTCCTCTGCCCTGTTGAACAGGGTGTTCAACAGTCTAACTTCTGAAAAAAGTCAGATAACCATGTTGATTGGCTTCCACAAACTTCTACTCCCTGAGTTTTCCCCAGTTGCTTTTAACTTCCAAGTTTACAGTAAATGAATAAACAGCAATAGCTATCCAATTGTGAGCTCTGGAGTCATTCCTATAACCCTTCTACCAATTCCTGAATCATATCAAGTTTCCTTCCATGTTCTTCCCACTATCTAACATTCTCTGGAAAACTGCCAAGCACTCCCACCCCCTCATTTGCAGCATACACCCAACTTTATCAATCAGTCCAAAGTCATTCAACAATATTAAGACTTTTAACTTCTTAACAATTCAAGGGCAATTATCACTTTCTCAAGAGTGAGTTTGGAAACGCCACTCGCAAGATTCTGACAAGTATGGTGCAGACACAAGGCGGACTCCAAACCTAAGCCATTTGTCTGGAGATCTGCTAGTTAAATTGGTTTTATTTGAAAACTAAATGGAAAAACTTAATGAAGGAAATGGTATGAAAGATTAAAGGCACAAAAGAGGGAAGAAGTTTACGGATACCAAATTGAGTTCATGAGAATGCTGGAAAATATTGTAAATACTGATCAAATGTGTGAAAGTGATACGGTTTGACTCTGTGTCCCCACCCAAATCTCATCTTGAATTGTACTCCCATAATCCCCATGTGTTGTGGGAGGGATCTGGTAGGAGATAATTTGAATCTTGGGGGTAGTTTCTCCCATAGTGTTTTCGTGGTAGTGAATAAGTCTCATGAGATCTGATGGTTTTATCAGAGGTTTCTGCTTTTACATCTGCCTCATTTTCTCTTGACACTGCCATGTAAGAAGTACCTTTTGCCTCTTGCCATGATTCTGAGGCCTCCCCTGCCATGTGGAACTGTAAGTCCAATTAAAACTTTTTCCCTTTTTTATTTTTTTTATTTTGAGATTGAGTCTTTCTCAGTTGCCTAGGCTAGAGCACGTGATCTTGGCTCACTGCAACCTCCGCCTCCCGAGTTCAAGCAATTCTCTGCCTCTGCCTCCCGAGTAGGTGGGATTATAGGTGCCTGCCACCATGCCAGGCTAATTTTTGTATTTTTAGTAGAGACAGGGTTTCACCATGTTGGCCAGGCTGGTCTTGAACTCCTGACCTCGTGCTCCACCGGCTTCAGCCTCCCAAAGTGCTGGGATTACAGGCGTGAGTCACCGCACCCAGCCTCAAACTTCTTTTTCTTCCCAGTCTTGGATATGTCTTTATCAGCAGCGTGAAAATAGACTAATACAGAAAGCCAGCATCGATCACTAGGAAAAGCACCAGAGTAGACAAGCAACAGGGAGCAGAACACATATTCCAGGGTGACAGAGCAAACAGAGTAGGGTGGGAGTGAAGGCATACCTTTCCTTATATGGAGCTGAGATGTGGTGAGAACAATGCAGTGTGATGACAGGAGTAGAATGGATGGGAATGAGTAAGCCAAGAATGGAGTGCCAAAGCCTTTGCTCTCACAAAAGAGAGGAAGAATGGAAATAAGACCACGTTATTAACAGATTGTGCTCCACTTTTAAAATAAATCTAATATTCCATTATTGTACATTGTCACACTCTTACACAATTAGTTCTGGTTCTATTTTAAATCAGAATTATATACTTGGAGCAAGTATGTTCTATATGACATTTGAAAGTTTCCTGTACAATGAGCACACTTAGTGATGAGGGAAGGAATAATAATGCCACCATTTATTTATATAAAATTTTATCATAATACTTTTTGGCAAAATACATATTTAATTGTATAAAATGATTATAAGTGATATATAATATTTTACTGATAATAATATAATAATGAAGACTATATAATATACAGTGTAACATAATATAATATAATAAAAAATACTATAACATATTTGTCTCCAAGCCTTTACTAAATCACTTGCCTTCTTCCCTCGACTCCTTGCTAGCTTTGACGTTGTTCACGTTCCTCTTCATCTGTAATTGAATTGTACCTAAGAGTACTTTACATCAGAGTACTTTCCCCTCCACCCAGCAGGGGTCTTGCTTTGTAGTTGCTCTTTGCACAGATGAGAAAAGAAACCAGCCCTTTCACCACTGAGGGGACTGCTGCTTTTTGCTTTTTTAGTCACATTATTATAAGAGCATCAGTGTTCAGGGACATATTCTGCTCATTTATCTAATCATCTCCAGAAGGTTTCTTAAAAGAACCAAAGCTCTTAGTGCAACTTCCTGAATGTGATCAGGTAAACATCAGTTCAAATTTTCAAATCGCAAAATTACACAGAGGCCAAGGAACTAGAGAACAGCGACCTTCTCATTCAGTTTCCCCAAAGAAGAATATCAAAGAAAGATAGGCTGCATTGTGAGTAACTTAAGTTCATAGGTAGACAGTCACCAAGGAAATTTTCATTAAGGTTTGATGCCAAGGAAAGCCATAGAATAGCCTACTGAAAGTATTAGGTCAAAACCCTAATGGAAGGGAGACAAAATGATAAGGGACAGAAAGGGGTAAAAGAGGAAGAGAAGGAAGAAGAAAATGGTATTCTTATTTAAAAATGCATATAATACCAGCTACATGTAAACCACCTTTACAAATAAAGTACAGCTGAAAAATGCCCACTCTTCAGTTAGATGCTAGATAACCACTTATCTCCATGGCTTACTTCACTCCCACCGTTGTCACTTTCCTCAGAGAGGTGGAAATCTAAGTTGTCAATTAATAGATAATGTAAGATTACTTAGACATCATGTAAACTTTTAGCCACATAGAAATACAATGTTGTAGTTCTTTTTCAAGGCTACAGGGTTTAGTCAAATCATTTTTTGGGGGAAAAATAAGAGTTTGAAAATATGATTGAAGATTACAGAGTACATGATCCTTTAAGATGTGAAATTTCACAATTATGACTTTTTAAATGACTCTACATTCCCCTTTCTGAGAATACAGAATATAATCTGTTTTTGTAAAATGTTTTCAGCGTGTATATGTGCATTTGCTTATATACACACAAACATATATACAATATATCTTTTGAAATATGATGGCTTGATGTTTAAAGTTTTCTGACACTAAGCTGGATTATATTTTGAATATAATCCTTTATAATATAACACAGTCCTTTTGTTTCAGTAAATTCTTTTCTTCCTGTTTTCAACACCTTAATGCTACATTATGAGTGCAATTCATACTGCAATAGAGCAATATAAGGCAGTATGACACAATTAGAAAGCACTTGTCTTGTAGGCTCTAGGTCTGGAAAAAAAAATGAAAAACAAAAAGAAAGCACTTATTTTCTATAGATATAGCATCAGTGTCTCTGAAAGAGTTAATATTACTTCCAAAATACCAAGCCAGGGACATAGGAAAGCAGTGAGAAAATTGGTTCAATATGATATTGATTTGTGGAATTCTTGAGTTCAGAGCAAGAGTTCCCCACTTAGTCTATAGATCCAATCTAGGTATTCCTGGAATACATAGTTCAGGCAGAACTCACTGGAGATCTAGCAATATAAACACTAACCAAATTAACTCTAAGATGCTTTAGATACTGGTTCATAAACAATGGTACCAGTACACTCCTATGTACTCTTAGATCTTCCCATACTATCCATCAAGCTGTGAAATGCCCAGACATACTCCAGCCACCAAGTAAAGAATGGATGGCATTTAATAAAAGCAAGTCAAAGTTAACATTTTGAATCAATTTCTTTCCCTAATATAGCAGCAGAGAGTGATTTAAAGCAAATGTTTTAATTGTGCATTTCCTCTGGCCGATCCTAATCTAGCATTAAAACAGTGCCTCCTACAACTTTGTCACTCCCACCTGCCACTGCTAATGTTGTAGTTGTGTAGGCATAACCTATGTGCATTTAGGTCCAAATTTAAAATATTCTGGAAGTTAGTGTTCCTTTCCAATGTACTTTTCTATATACAAACAGGAAAAAGTTAAATCGAGGCAAAAATCTGTAACTCTAAGGACACTTTGTCTTAAACATTTTCTTCACTATTTCTAATCATCTTTATAAAACTGCTTTGCCAACTAACAGCAGTCAAATTCTTAAATAAAAATAGCAGAAAATTGTAAATAAATAAAGAAATGAACAAACAGCTCCTTGCTCCAAATGAAAACATTTCCTATTATATTCCATCAGTGTAGTTACAGTTTAAAGGTATAAAGGGAGTGTCCAAAGTAGTGTGTAAACAATAAATATTATCTAAAAATGAAACACACTTTATTAGCTGTTTAGGGCTTTCTATTTCTTCTGGCTAATAAAGTGGAATTCAAATATTACATTTGAAGCTGAATCATAAATCCATCAAAGAGCTTATTTTCCCCAAATCCCAACTTCAAAACATATGGAAAATTGCCTAAAGGTAGAGAAAGTTGTTGCTTTTATCACACTGTGCATCTAAATTCCCAAGATGATTGATTTAACGAGGTTTGCACATTAGAAGCCTTTTCCATTGTTACAATAAGAGGAAATCACAAGAAAGATTAATGCCCTCCGCATGGTGCCACAGTATTAAAATGTCTTTGAAATGTCTTCACTCCAGGAGCACTTCCTACCCATGCCAGTACTTAGTAAAGTTGGTCTCAGTGTAAAGGATTTATTAGTTACAGCCAATGACGCTGTTGTGCTGGAAATAAATACCTGCAATACGCTTACTTTCCAAGAGACATATAAACCAGTCAGTTTCCAAACAAAATTTAATTTCATGGCCCGGTACAAGGAGAGCACGTCTCTGAGATGCTCACAAGTGAGGCCACCCACAGGTCTGCCACAGTATCTAGGATCTTGTCACAACACTGCAGTGTTACCAAATGGAAAGCAAAGCCACGCACCCTCCTATCTCTTGGAAAACTTCTCAGATCCTCACTGGCATTTTCTCTAAAGTAATGGAATGTTTTCTTGCTCTCACCTTTCCTCCTCTTCACAGACACAGGAGAAAAAACATTTCAATCTGCTGTTACAATCTCTGGGATGGTGCCATACGCCTGAGTCTGTTTTCTCATACTGCTTGGATTATATAAAAGAGGTAGCTTCAGAGAATTATTTTTTAAATGATTAAGACTAAGACTCCTATACTCATATACAAGCAATAGCATTAACTGTACAAATTATATGCTCCATATTGAGCTAAGTGCTGGGATATACACATGAAATAATTTATGAACAAAAAATTATTTATTATTTCATTACCATGAAGTAAAATAATAAATCTGAAGTAAGTAGCACATACAACGATAAAACAAGTTAAAATAAGAAATATCACATGAAATGCAACAGAACTGTGATTGACAAATACCAAAATGTACATGGCATAGAAAGGCAATTGCTGGCATGCATCAAATATTAAATCAATAAGCATAGAAATAGAAAGTTTCTATCTAGTATATCAATGTTATTCCCTGGTATTATGCATTTCTGTTTCTTTCCCTCTCCTCATGCTCCCCTGGTCTGGAATGTTTCGTCTCTTCTCTGTTCATCCAAGTGATATTGTCCTTAAGGACCCAGCTGAAATCCCACTTCCCCATGGCAACCACAAACTCCATCATTCTCCCACTTCTATAAACTTTTAGTTTTTCTAGTAACCATTTCATACTTCAGTGTCTATTGGCCCATGCTGCTTACTATTGTTTCCCCTTAATTAATTATCCTTGCTGGCTTGCAAGCGTCATGAGAGTAGGAAACAAACCTTCTATGACTTCTGTTTCCTCATAACACTTATAGGAGTGAGCACGTGTTTATTTGTACTTAATAAATACTTGACACTTTGGTTTGATGTAGGATGACCTGCTACCAAAGGACTTCATGAGGTTATAAAAAAGTTGTTAAATGCAGAATGGAAATATTAATTTATTCACCACTTCAAAGTGAATAAACAAAAATAGTCATCAAAATATATAGAAAACACAGACACTGAGGTACAAATTATGCAGTGGTAAATGTTTAACTCATTAGTTAGTTTAAAACAGTAAAAATTAGAATCGGGGAAAAAATCCATAGGTAAACACAATAGGAACAAGCAGTAATAGATGATGATTAATCCAGATGCAAATACAATAGGAACGAACATTCATGTATTAACTCATAGTTTCTTTGCCTTGTTCCAAAAATTCTAGTATTGCTTCCTAGGCATCTCTCTCCCTTGTAATGAAAAAGTTAAGATTAACTGTCAGCAGATCATGAGGGTGTGGGACAAGTAGAAAGAAGCAAAGAGCTTGTACACACGAGGCATTCAGGAGCCATGTAGGGAGAAAATTTACAGAGGATGAAGATAAAAGCTGCTCAGGGAGCTGCTGGTGAGAGAGGTAGGGGTGAAAACAAAGACCTGGATTCCAGTTATATTTAGCTGCTAAGTAGCAGAAATATTTGGGAAAGTTATTGAAACTCTTTGAATTACAGATAACGTACATATCTGTAAAATCTGAATAATAAAACCCACCATACGGGATTGTTGGAAGGATTAAATTAGTTCCTGGTTCATTATTGACATTCAGTAAATAGAGCAAATCTCACGTTATTATCAATAACAGGCTTTGAAATACTGGTAATCTCACTTCAGCCTCCCAAGTAACTGGGACTACAAGCACACACCACTGTGCCTGGCTAATGTTTTGTACTTTTTGTAGAAACGGAGTTTCACCATGTTGCCCAGTCTACCTTTTCCCTTCGTTTGGCTATTTCTTTGAGCATTCAGTGTCTTCCAATCCAGCTTCTATCTTCACACTTTCCTCCTCTTGATATTATTTCCATGGCTTCACTTTCACCTATTCTACGGCAAGCACATACTGCCCCTGAGAGTACAGAAAGAAAAAATGCAAAGAAGAAGAAAAATAAGGATTTTTTGTGTGTGTTTAATAAGTTGAATCAGCTGGGCACAGTGGTTCATGCCTGTAATCCCAGCACTTTGGGAGGCCAAGGTGGGTGAATCACCTGATCGGGAGTTCCAGACCAGCCTGGCCAACATGGTGAAACCCTGCCTCTATTAAACACACCAAAATTAGTCGGACATGGTGACTCATGCCTATAATCCCAGCTACTCAGGAGGCTGAGACAGGAGAATCGCTTGAACCTGGGAGGTGGAGGTTGCAGTGAGCTCACAGTGAGCTGAGATTGCACCACTGCACTCCAGCCTGGGTGACAGAGCAAGACCCTGTCTCAAAAATAATAATAATGATAATAACAATAAGTTGAATAGTATGAAATTATCATCTTGTGAGGAAAAGTTTATATATATATGATATATAATATGTTTATAACAGTATGTCTGTCTACAAATATTATAAATACCTTCTAATGTTTTATTGTTCTGAGCTTATGAAAAGTAAAGATACATTTACTTTGGTAACATTGCAAAGCCATGTTCAATGTGTGGGGAAATTTCAAAAGTTTGCCATAAACCTCATACAAATGGTTATACAGTTAAGTTTCTTCAGTTGAAAGCAATAGAAGCCAATTCTGGCTAATTTAAGCATAGAAAGTAATTTATCGGAAGGTATAGGATAGTTCATAGGATTTTTTTTAAATCTGAACAATTCTTGGGAAACATAGACTTAGGGCAACCATAGACCTCAAGAGCAAGAATTAATGTTCAGAAACCTGAACATTAGGTCCCAGAAATGAGGAAGTTCTACTTTTTATGCGTGGGTTTTCCTTTCATGATTCAAAGCTCACGTAGAGTCTAGCTGGCCTACTTTAGGCCAAGGCTCCACATAGAATCCCCATGTGGTACAACCCCAGGGGCCAAATTCCTATTTAGTCTGTGACTGAACCAGTGAGAAAGATGTTCCTTGGAATTACATGACATGGGATCTGGCGTTAAAGCATGTGGACTGACTGTTCCAACAGGGCAGACAAAATTTTACTTTTTTGCCCCCCAAAAGTAAAATTTTACTTCCCAAAGCTGGAGGAAGAAAGAAGAGAGGTCTACCAGAGCACGTGTCTGTGTCCAGTGACAAACGGCAAGCAAAAGATACTCTTCCGAGTTGAGTAACCTGGAAAAAAAAAATCACACTTATTATCACAATAGTTACACTTCAATTGTTTCTGTTACTGAACCCTGTAAGAGAACATTTTCATAGCTTCTTATGAGATGATTCTTACAATTGTTGTTTAGCTAAAGTATTATAAGAATATGAGTCTTCAAAGCACAGGGCTTCTTATTGTTTACGGGTGTAAAGAGGAGGGGTTCTTCTTAGCTGGAAATAAGTCAGATGCTTCTACAGAAAAAAATAAATAAATAAGCCCATAACCCTAGCCAGGAAGGATGAGGATATTCATTTATCGATTATCATAGTTCTGCCAGTCAGATATACAGGAAGCACACACTGCAGACCTGAAACCAGATCAGAAAAAGCACATTCTAAACAGATGGTGTTCAGCCAAGAAAAGTGTCTTTTATTAAGATTCCACACCTCCAGGTGCACATGTAAGTTTCCTGCTACCACAAGACAATGTCGAGACTTGGCTTCCTGAACTACCTGGTTGCCAGTTTCTACCCCATGTTTTGTGGGTACAGCTAAAATAGCACAAGTGGTTTAAGCTCAGATTACAATCTTGGCTCCATCATTTACTTGCTAGTTTTATGAGACCCTGAGCAAGTAATTTATTCTCTGTCTCTCGGTTTTCTCATCTGGAAAAAGTGGGAATAATATTCCTGCCCCACAGGGTTGCATATTATTACATAAGTTAATGCATGTAGAGTGCTTTGAATGTGCCTTGGGACTTCATAAATACTCAATAAAAATTAGCTAGATATTTTTCTCCTAACTCTCCTGGTATACAACTATTATTGATTCCATTATTATGGTTATACAATCACCTTTCACCCTTTTAGTTTGTATATATGTATGTCTGTTTCTCTGGACCATAATCTTAGCTTTCCTCCAAAGTATATTCTTTGGTTTTGTCTATCAGAAAACCAACATAGAGCACTTCTTTTGGTTAGACCCAATTTTTTTCTTGTTCACCCAAGAGTTCGCTGTCTCTTCATTACTAAGAGCACCCAAATTCATTCAAATATAAGTCAGCCATGTTCTTTCCAAAAGACAACTTCTACCCAACCTCAAGAAGTTAGGTTTCTTTGGTCCAAGACAATTATGGTAATTCTATTTTCCTTATTTTAGTTTGGGGCTGTATAAAGTATCACAGTCAATTCTTAGTCTGATCTTTTATGACTCCAGATGTGTGAGCAAACCAATGAGGAATCTGACCCTAGGTATTCAAGACATAACTCTCATATTGTGTAAAAAAAAAAATCAAAGCAATTAGCAGGGCATTAAGTTGGTAGTGAAGCCACTAGCCCTTTGAGGCTAGAATATAGCTAACTTGGGACAAAATTCTATAATCTGGGAATTTGACTCATCTATGCTAAAAATTTTCTTTCTAGTGTCCCGCTATGCTTAAATGTCACAAAGAAATTTCAAATACTAACAAGGTGTCTTGGGTAGCAGGAGCTCAGTGGTATACAGCACTCAAATTTGTCCCCAAGGAGTCAGACCAGGAGCTCATAGAGCAATGGCAGGCCATTGAAGCAAAAGCAAGTAACACATTTTGGTAGTTGTACCGCTAAGAGTTGCAATGGATTTGGCTAAGATGGAAAAATAAAGACTCAAAAAAATGAAAGAGGCTGTGCACCGTGGCTCACGCCTGTAATCCCAACACTTTGGGAGGCTGGGTAGGTGGATCACCTGAGGTCAGGAGTTCGAGACCAGCCCAGCCAACATGGTGAAACTCTATCTCCACTAAAAATACAAAAATTAGTCAGGCATGGTGGCACATGCCTGTAATCCCAGCTACTTGGGAGGCTGAGGCAGGAGAATCGCTTGAACCCCGGAGGTGGAGGTAGCAATGAGCCAAGATGGAGCCACTGTACTCCAGAATGGGCAACAGAGAGAGACTCCATCTCAAAAAATAATAATAATAATAAAATAAATAAAAATAAACAGAAAAAAAAGAAACAGTACTCAGCATGCAGGTAAAAGTTAAGGTTTATTTGAGCGAATTCAGTTAACTTGGTAATGATCAAAAGACAAGGAGATGACAGTAACATCTGGATAGAATAGTGTTCTATCATGCATTTTCGTTGTCTACTCAGTAGCAATTTCTCTGTCTCTTCATTACTAAGGGCACCCAAATTCATTCAAATCTAAGTCAGCCATGTTCTTCCCAAAAGACAGCATCTACCCAACCCCAAAAAGTTAGGTTTGTTTGGTCCAAGTCAATTACGGTAATTCCGTTTTCCTTATTTTAGGAATGGGCATGTAACAAAAGACTCACCTATAAGAAGTGAGGGGAGACTTCTGTGGATGGATAGATGAACAAGGTTTATAGTTTTTTAAAAAGGTAAGAAGAAAATGGTAAGAGAAAAAATCAAGCATTTATTCTCTTTTTCCTGTATTTTGAGTAACCAGATAGTTTTTGAGAAAGAGTTATTCTTTATTCAAGAATACCAACTAGGGCCGGGGGCGGTGGCTCACACCTGTAATCCCAGCACTTTGGGAGGCCTAGGAGGGTGGATCATGAGGTCAGGAGATCAAGACCACGATGAAACCCCGTCTCTAATAAAAATACAAAAACTTAGCCGGGCATGGTGGCTGGTGCCTGTAGTCCCAGCTACTCAGGAGGCTGAGGCAGGACAATGGCATGAACCCGGGAGGCAGAACTTGCAGTGAGCCGAGACCATGCCACAGCACTCCAGCCTGGGGGACAGAGCGAGACTGTCTCAGAAAAATAAAATAAAATAAAAAATTTAAATTAAATTAAATTAAATAAAACAAACGCCAACTAAAAAAATTCAACCCTTAAAAGAATAATGAATCTAGGCAACAACCATCAATAGATGTTAAAATATTATGGAAAAGTTGACGTGGAACTTTATAGTGGATGGAATTTTACAGTGGATAGATCTTATTGACAACTTCTGAATCCACAGATGAATTTTAGTATACTAAAAGTAGAACACAAGGCTGTATCTGTCATCCAATTTGAAGTTTGGGGCTGTATAAAGTATCACTTGTAAAATATTATTACAAAACAAAAGTGAATCTTAATCTATTAAAGTCTCTATATTTAAATCTCTAGTTTGGAAATATGAGGAGAGATAATCAGGTTAAAACCATCACAAGGAAGCAAACAGCCAAATCCAGAACATAGGATAAACTACAGGACAAACTAATTTCTTCAACAAAATGAGGAGAGAAGGACTCTTGTAGATTAAAAGATGGTTAGAGAAGCATAACAACCAAATGCAGTGTATGAACCTTATTTGGATTTTTTTCTTTAGAAAAAAAATTGAACACAGATTAGTGTGTAAATAAGTTGAACACTGAACACAGATTAGTGTGTAAATAAGTTTAAGAAATTATTATTATCATTGTATGTGATATCAGCATCACATTTAAATTAAAAGTCCTTAGATGCTTAAAATGCATGCTGAAATATTTATAGATAAAATATATAATACTTAAAGATAATCATATTTAAAAGTGTAGAAAGGAATAAATGAAACAGATTGGCAAATATCTGTAATTGTTGAAGCTAGGTGAAGGGCGTATGACTGAAATTTTCTGCAATTGAGATTTTAGACATATGGGAAAAATATGACATTAGAAATGATGCACTCTGTTCCCATTTCCAACTTCTGAATATCATTGTAACCACGAGGGGACAACTCTTCTTATGGCAGAGCAGAGAAAGAGAAAAAAAAAACAGACCTTGATGACATCATGAGCTAGTGGATTATGTAGCCCTGAAATCATTTTACTCTGTGATGTTACCACGTCAAATAAAAAATGCTTTATTATTTCATCTAATTTTAAAATGGGTTTTCTGTTACTTGCAGCCACAATTATCTTAATTGATAAAATGTTATATATAAAGTTATTTTGTTGCTGTTTTTAAATTATTTATTTTTAATTAACCAAATAATTACATGTTCATTGAAGCAAGTTATTATATGCTCAGTGAAAAAAAAAAGAATATAGAACACAGATTATTATTCTCCTTCATGTGGCCCCATCTCCCTCTCCTTAACAGAGGCAGCCACCCTTAACATATTTTGATTTAAATGTTATTGGAATATCTGCATCTATGCTTGCCTAGATGACATTGTTTATGAGGACTGCTCTGTCAGTCTGTGTGCCTATGTATCTATGTGTATCATCACATGTGGGACCTGATCCTTCTGGGACAGACAAGGAATCTGTCTTCTCATTCACTTCTAATTATCTCCCCCCTGTGGCTAATGTGGCACTAAAATTTCACCATGCACTCAGTAAACCCTTATTTGTAGGTAATATTAATGTTGATAAGAATAGCCAGGCTCACAAGAATCATTTCCAAACTGCGCTCAAACTGAACTCCAAGTCTGCAAAAGCAATATTGTACCTTCCCCACCCCCACAGAAAAATAACAATAGATCACAACCAAAGATACCAGCAGGTGTGCAACATGCA
Organism: Rhinopithecus roxellana; assembly: GCF_007565055.1. Lineage (NCBI taxonomy): Eukaryota > Metazoa > Chordata > Mammalia > Primates > Cercopithecidae > Rhinopithecus > Rhinopithecus roxellana. The sequence goes on along the minus strand of NC_044551.1, from coordinate 135,591,539 downwards.
AATGGCAAGCATGAAAACTGAAGTGACTGACATTCTGAAGACATTTTCCAGCAAGATAAATTGTCAAAGCTGAGAACATTTGAACAGCAGGGCACAGCAAAGAGGCATTACATCTTCACATTTCAAGTCATTTGGCTGTGCACGGCAGAGTTACTTATAAAACTTAGTAAAGAGAAATCTACATTAACTGTTGAGCCATCCATAGGACTGCATTTGGTAGGGAGAGAGGGCATATGTGCCCATCTGTTCCGGATCTAGCTACCTTCCCAACCTTCCCTCTCTTGTCATTTTTAGAATGTAAACATTCTGAATGTAGGGAGGAACTGGGTTCTGTGGTATGTTCTGAACAGTTTCCAGCACTTTGAGCACTTAGAACATTTTTAAGGAATAACAACATTTTGCATTGGACTGAAGGGAATAGAACTTCCCCTTCATTTGCTAAAATGAGAATATCTTTTATTCACCAAAAGCTGTTCTTTGGCTGACCAATTTAGCAAAAGAATAAAGAACTCCTTTTCTCATGCTTAGAAGGGACCTGTTCTTAAACAATGAAATGATAATTCAAGGAGACATGTAGCAGCAGACAGCCAGTTTGTAAAAGTACTTTTCTGGACAAGAAAGATAGTTTCAAAATGTAGAAACTCAATTGGACCCAGCTAGATTTTGCTTTGGGAGGCCCACAGTGCCTAATGCAGACACAGAAAAAAAAAGAAAAAAAAATGTGCCAGATTAGGGCAGGCATTTAGAAAAAGAACAAAAAGCTTTTTGATTCCACATGCCTAAGTTTAAAAGAGGGAAAAGGGAACTGGTGTCTATCTTTTAGAATCTTTAAGGAGTAATAGTAGCCTGATTATTTAAAAGAAAATCAAAGCTTTTAAAATTCTAAATTTTGTTTTAATTTTGATTTTTTTTAAATCAAAGCTTTTAAAATCCTAAAAAGTCCTTTAGAATTTTTTCTATAGATATCATCATTCATATGTGAAACAAATGTAAAAATAGAGTGACTTACTGTGCACTGAATTAGTGAAAAACTGGAAACAATACAAATATTCATCAACAGAACACCAGTTGTCATAAGCACATGAAAACATGAAATATTATGTAGCTATAAAAAAGGATGAAGTTTCTCTACATAATCATGAAAATATCTGAGTAGTATATTGTTAAGTTTAAAAAAAATACAAGAGTATATATAATATAATGACAGTTTTATAGTAAAGAAAAATATCTATATAGCAAATACATCCATGAAAAAAGTCTGTAAGGGCATATTTTAAAACCTCATGGTGGCTCCCTCGTGAGATTTGGAACTGAGCAGGTACAAGATAAGAACTGAAGGACTGATTTTCATGGTGTAGTGTTTCATAGTTTTTCATTTTGAATCATGTGACTGTTAAAAACTGTTTTTAATTAAGTCCTTTTAAAACCTTTCTCAAAACTTAGATCAATTAAACAGGCCAAGTTTCATCTTTTGGATGATTTTTTTTTTGATGCCTTCCTCCATTTATTGCAAAAGGAAAGCAATCCTGCCTGCATTTATGGACTCATATAAAAAAAATAGAGCAGGTAAAAAGGAGGTAAGTGTATAATACACTATTTTTCCCTAGACAGTTGAAAACTTGAATATATAAATATTTGAAATGGTGTGTTGCTAACATAAAATGAGAGATGTAACCTCAGGGGTAGAACGGAATTCACAAGGGAATGACTACAATTTAGAGGAAGAAAAATACATACAGTCAGACTAATGCTAAAACCCCAATTGTGTCCACAGAGACTGTAAACAAGAAGTCTGGGTGAGTGACAAACATCATAAGATCTTCAACAATGGATGATAGTTTATATGCTCCACTCCATTTATGTCAATAATAGTTATATTTATGGAATGTGTAGATGGCCTCACCCAAAGGCCCTATTACCATAGAGAATAAAAGTGTGGCATAAAGGGCAACTCTGCCCATTGCCCCTGGTTAAAATAAATTGCTGAGAATACAATCCAGTCCAAGAATGAATGCCTAAAGACCTCTGTTTAAAGTTTTAACTTAATCCCTAAAACCTTTTGTTGTATCTTTATTTTTCTATCATTTCTCAACTGTTTTGAAAATAAGCACCTATAGTATTTGGGGAAATAAAAGCTATATTAGGTTCTCTGTCAAGACCATATGGATCCTTCTTTCTCAATGATAACACAAAACAACACAAAACTAAACAAAAAATTCAAGTACTATTGTTGCCTTCATTTTATCCCTCTAGCTAAAAAAGAAAAAATTTAAATAAACTGGCCACTGCTTTTTAATGTTGACTAAATGAAAAATAAGCCAATATTACACATAAAAAACACTGAACATAAATGATAAGCTCCCATTATTATATTTGCTATTTAATTTGTAGATGTTAATTATAAAAGTAAATCAATGTAATGTAGACATATTGTGATAAATAATTCCACAGTGTGATTCACATAAAAATCCTTCATTTGAAAATGAAGTCACTTTTTCAAATTAGGGAAAATACACTTGGGATGATTGGAGTCTCTCCAAATAACTGGCAGAAGCATAAACATGACTTAATAATCTGAGTGTCATTTCAACTAAGTGTTTGTGAGGTATCAGATGCATGAAAAACTCTGGTGAAAAACAAACCAGAAACATATTGCAACAAATTATTATTATAATATGATTCATTTCTATACATGATTTTTAGTATTAAGTCAGTGATCCTTCCTAAAATCCAGACTACAGTGTATCACAGATACTATATCATTTGTCTAACACATTTAGTTTCATAACCAGATGGCTATCAGTAGTTGCAACTTTAAAACATTATAAAAGAGCCTGTTTAACAATTTGAGTGTGCCAAAAAGTGACTTCCTCTGAGAAAAAAAAAAAAAAAAATCAAATGCAAAAGTAAAAGTGCAATCACTCATCTTGATTATTTTGCCTGTCACTAAATATCTGAAAGTAGCAATAGAAACTTAAGAAATAGAGGGATCTAGGAGACTTTTAGTAAGAGAGAGAATTTCTTCTACAACATTCAACAGATGATTATTCAATCTGGATTATTGATGAGTGCCCTTAGTCAGTGATAAGCAGCTGCAGTAATAGTCTTTCCTTGTTGAATGGATCTAATTGTTATCAGAACTTTTAAGTTAGCAGCCCCCATGCTGTCTACCAAATATTCCGAAGCCAAAAAAAGAAAAGTTTATTTTTCCCCCAACATGGTAGTTTTTCAGATATTCAAACAGTCCTTCCATGTACCCAGGTTTTCTGGTTCCAAACCAAACATTTTTCAGTTGTCTTCTTATAACATACTTTCCAGATGCTATACCTTCCCAATTTCTCTTTGACACTCTCATAAGATAATGTCCCTATTAGAGCGTATTAAGTGTGACTAACACCATGCTTCAACTAACACAGCCTAAAATTGCGCACCTTAACAGTTGCAACACATTTTTTCAAATCTCAGAGTAGATTTAGGATTAACCATAATGCTAACGTCTTTTCAGTATTACACTTTTTGACATTTTATATTACTTTAATAATCATAGGACTTTATGTTAATATCTGAAAATTTTAACTGATTGTTTTTAGTACCTCTTTCCAAATAGTTTTAATTTTCAATCAAAATTGAGGCATACTCATTATACCTAAAGTTTATATTATTGTTAATTTTTATAACCTTGGAGCCTATTTCCAAAACAATAAAAAAGAATGTTTGAGTAACTACAGTTAGAAAATTTCATTAGAGAAAGTCTCAAAAACTAACATTGGTGCATCAATCAACCAGTTTTCTTTGCATTTTGTTGTACAGTCACATGCATTTCCAGTTATTTGTGTTATCACTAATTTCACATTTTAGTACCCGTTCAAAAAGTATGTGAAGAGGGTTGTCAAATAACCAAGCCACTCTATACCATGGAATAATGATGACCCACCAATTTAGCAATTCATAAAGAAATGGAAATGGCATTAGTTAGCAAGAACTTTTTGCTGGTGAATACATGCTGCCACCCAGAGATTACATTCCATATTTCAGTGCACTTTGTCCCAGTTTATTTCTTCACCCAAGAAAAAGGAAAACAATTAATTCTCCATGGGTATGACCTTGGAATTTGGATTTTAACTGTTATGAAATGTTAAATTTTAAAAGCTTAAACATTAATGAAATGTCTAAGAATAGTCAAAGCAAGAAACAGAAATCTAGTATGGTTACTCAGTCCCAGTGGAATCTGGATGTCTTCTTAGTGACATGAGATTTATCTCTGAGGTAGTAAACCGTAAGATATCCTGGAGAAGACAAGCTTCATTTAAACACGTACCTTATTAATGTTATCCAAAGTTGCACGTGTATTTGTTTTTAAACGCCTTCTCTTTCTGTCAATATTTGCTAACTTTCTGGCAAATACAAATAGGTTGGTAGCAAAGTATTCTTCCTTAGTTATGAAACTATGTACGGTGAAGAAATAAATGAACAAATGAATAAGTAAAAGATGACAGAAGGGAAGGAGAGGGAGAGAGGAGGGAGAAAATTGTCTATTGAATAAATTGGTCTTGCACTCTCTCTGTTGGATAGAAATGCTTTTCTTACTGGTTTCCAGTAGGAAAGGAAATTAACTAAAGGGAAGAGCACAAAGGTATTAGGAAAGAGGTACATCAATGATGTGAGACACCACTACCCAAGTTTTTACACAAGTTCTGGGATAGATTTGACTAACTTTTTCCAAATAGATTTTTAATTATCAAATGAGAGAGACAAACTCTGAAATCTAGCACATGGAAACATAACAAGCCAGTTAAGAGACACTGGTCGGCTGGGCACAGTGGCTCACGCCTGTAATCCCAGCATTTTGGGAGGTCAAGGCAGGAGAATTGCTTGAGTTCAAGAGTTCAAGACCAGCCAGGGCAACATGGTGAAACTCTGTCCCTACAAAAAATACCAAAATTAGCCAGCTGTGGTGGCACACACCTGTTGTCCCAGCTACTTGGGAGGCTGAGGCAGGAGGATCACTTGAGCCCAGGAGGCAGAGGTCACAGCGAGCTGAGACCACGCCACTGCACTCCAGCCTGGGCAATAGACTGAGACCCCACCTCAAAAGAAGAGATAGTGGACAGTGGCCTACTTGTAACATTTTAGAAGGCTTAATTTAAATTATAAAAAAAAAAAAAAAGTATTCAATTACTTTAAAAACATTGTCTTAATAAAAAAATGATTCTAATATAAAAGGCTTAAAACGTAAAACACATTTTAAAGAAACAAAAAAAGTTGAGATTAATCAATTTCTAAATAAAAACAAATTGAGCTAAAATAACCATATAATAAATCAGTTATGGTATAATTAGACTATGTAGAGATTAATTGGTCTGTAATGCTTACCATGACATTGTGGAGGTGAAGATAACAAAGCAAGTCTTTTTGTCATTAAGATTTCTTCAATTTCAGGTTATAGGATAATCCAAAAGCCTTTTTAAATATTCTTAACTTTTCAGAAGTAATTTATTTTGTAAGATTTTTCATCGTGTATATTTCTTTTTTTAATCTTTGCCCTGAACATTAAGAAAGTCATTTGTTTTTAATTTGCAGTGTTCTGCCAGCAGCAAATGTGAATGACAATATTACTTGCTTTTCCTTCCTCCTATTAAAGATTGCAAGCATTAAAAAATTTGATTCCTATTTTTATTTTGAGTCACTTTTCGCAAAGTTGGTAAGATGTTGATTGTGTAATGGTGAAGGGTTTTCTTCATCTTGACTTAACTCTACCCCTATTATCGCACCATGACATTTTCTTGGTCCTGGGATGGCTAGGAGGAGAAAAGGTATATGGGTACCTTGAGCTATACGGGCTGTAAGTTCTTTGGATATTTGAAACAGGAAAATCTGTAAATCTGTCATTGTAATACTGTGCCCTTCGAGATGGGAAAATCACACACTACTTCTTCCTTTGTCCTTGGAAAAATAGCAAAATGAGTCATTTTGTTATAAAAATATTAAGTAGTAATGTTTGAGAACCTATGGCTCCAAAGAGCTAAAATGCTCACTGAAATCATGTAGAAGGCTAAGTGTAACCTCTGCAGACTTTCTCCTTTTAAGAAATATCCTTTTTTAGCTCTGCATTTTCATGGTAGCATACTTGCTGACTGTTGCTTTCCTTATGGATGAGGATGTGTGATAAGTCTAATTATTATTGCTCATGTAATACTAGGAACTAAGACTTAGAACTACAAAAAAGATGTGTGATCTTATACTGGTTTCAAGGATATAAAAGCAAACTGGAGTCAGACTCTCCGGGAATGGAGGCTTACATTTATATTTTTAGAAAGCTCCATGCGTGCTTCTGAAGCAGTGCCAGGTTTGAAAAGTCTTTTACTACAGCGTATTGTAGGAAACTCCCTCATGGTATAATTTAAGATTCAATAAACCAGACTTTGAAAATAATCTGATGTTGGGCTATTATGTTCTGATGTGATTATTTGGGGCAAGGACACACCAGGAATGTTCTAAGACCGGAGTTTCCCTAGAAAGAAGTGGAAGTGAGAAGGCACAGGGACGAGAGAGGCAGGTTGAGACAGCACATGTGACTGAGATGGTGAAAATTTCTCTGCTCACATTGGGCCTTGTACTTCAAGCACAGCACCTTGGAGCATCAAGACATACTAAAAAGAGCTCCTGGCTGTGGGGAAAGCTGAACTACATTTATGGCAGCAGGCCGGGGCCATTCTTCTTTGTGCACAAGAATGATGAGTGCTAAGGGAAAGTGGATAGGGCACTGACAGCTTTACCCACACTCAGGAAGTAGGTTAAATGTGCATGAAGTATGCACAAAGTTATCGAGTATTTCTCATGTGTGTGTGTTTGTGTGTATGTCAGAGTTCACTACATTTAGTTCTGAACTGCAGTGCAAAGAACATACCATTTAAGATACTACAAGATCCACCTGTTCAAAGTTTAATTTTCCCTCAGCAAAAACAAACGAAGCAGAAAGGGTATATCTGGCACCTCTTGGCATTCAACACTTTCTCCATTACCAGCTCAAGATGAAACCTAAATGTTTGCATGTGCTCTAGGTCCTAGTGGAGGCAAAGATGTAGAAACAACAATGGTTACTGCTGTTTTCAGATTCACCTGGACAATGGAGATGCTTTTGCAGGTTGCCTTACCTTCAATGATAAGGCTACATCTCAGAAGTGAACAAGTATAGCATCATAATATCTGTATGTAGGCATTGAAAACCACACATTGCAAAATAATGTGTACAGGATTCACAAAACTTAATTTGTGTGCCATATAATGACAAATCTGATGACTGAATATGCTGTCACAGTGAACTTTCCTCACAGCTACAAAAAGATTCTAATGATCTGTACAGATTTATCTATAAGATTCTTATTGTTGGGTAAGAATGAAAACTTGCCTGTTATTTTATTACATATTGCATATTTCCTCCATAAAATTGTATCATTTTACACTCCCACAGCAGTGCAAAAATTCTCATAGACTTATCGACATTATATATTATCAAATTTGGGCTTTTTGCAAACCTGATAGATGAAAAATGACAACTTGGTGTGATTTTAACTTGCTTTTCACTCACTGTGAGTGAAGTTGAGCATCTTCTCATGTGCATTTGAGACCACATGTATTTCTGTTTCTGCGTTGTGTTCGTTCATGCCCTTTGCCTATTTTTTGGGAGGAAACCACTGGACTTCTTCTCAATTTTCACAATTTGTACACTTCTTCTATTAAGGTTCTCCAGAGCAACCAAATCCCCCATATATGTGTGTGTATATATATAATGTATGGAATATTTATATCATATATAGGGAATATCTGTATCCTTACTTATCTATCCTACATATATCAATTCCCTATATATATAAATTCCTATATATATAAATTCCCCATATATATGTAGGCTGGATAGATAGATGATAGATAAATAGATGGATAGATAATTTTTATATTAGGATATATAGATAGATAAAGATATAGATATAATAAAATTATTATGAGAATTAGCTCAAGGCCCACAATCTGCTGTATGCAAGCTAGATAACAAGGGGAAGGCCAGTGATGTAATTCAATTCAAGTCTAAAGGCCTGAGAACAGGGGAAGCTGTGGAAGTCCCAGTGGAAGGCTGAAGGCCTGAGAACTGGGGTAGTCACTTGCATAAGTCCTGGAGTCTGAAGTCTAGAAAACCAGGAGCTTTAATGTTCGAGGGCAAAAGATGGATATCCCAGCTCAAGAAGAGAGCATACACCCTCCTTCTGTCTTTTTGTTCTATTCAGTGAATTGGATGATGTCCATCCACGCTAGTGAGAGCAGATCTTCTGTGATCAGTCTACGAATTCAAATACTAATCTCTTTTGGTAACATCATAACAGACACCCAGAAATAATGTTTTATCAGCTATCTGGGCATCCCTTAGCCCAGTCAAGTTGATACATAAAATTAACCATCACAGGCCAGGGTACAGTGGCTTGCACCTCTAATCTCAGCAACTTTGGAGGCTAAGGCAAGAGGATCGCTTGAACCCAGGAGTTCAAGGCTGCAGTGAGCTATGATTATGCTACTTCACTCCTGCCTGGGCAACAGAGCAAGAATCTATCTCTAGAAAAACAAACAGGCCGGGCACGGTGGCTCATGCCTGTAATTCCAGCACTTTGGGAGGCCGAGGCAGGTGGATAACGAGGTCAGGAAATCGAGACCATCCTGGCTAACACGGTGAAACCCCGTCTCTACTAAAAATACAAAAAATTAGCTGGGCATGGTGGCAGGTGCCTATAGTCCCAGCTACTCAAGAGGCTGAGGCAGGAGAATAGCATGAGCCCAGGAGGCAGAGCTTGCAGTGAGCCGAGATCAAACCACTGCACTCCAGCCTGGGCAACAGAGCGAGACTCCATCTCAAAAAAAAAAAAACAAAAACAAAACAAAACAAAAAAATTATTATACTGCCCCTAAATTGATTCATAAATTTCATACAATTTGAATACAAATGCCAACAGGGTTTTTATTTATTTTTTGTTTTTCTGAAACAAGACAAAAAGTGCTGGGGTTTTTGGATACTTCTTGCTTGTTTATTTTTCTTTAGTAACAAGAAACAATTTGAATTTACTTTAAATATACAGAAAAGCTTATAAGCTTTTCCTATTTCTTAAGTTTCACCTACGTACTGTGTTTTATCTTTTTTTCTATTGTGAAAAGGGTCTTTTCTTCAAATTATATCTTCCAACTTATTGATTTTGCGTCTATTAGGTATTTATTTCTGTATGTTAATTTCAAATCCTGTGACCTTTCTGAGCTTTGTAATAGTTTTTAATAGATTCTCTTGGGATTTTTTAGTTACTTATTCATAGGTTGCCTTTTCATTTTCTCTTTTTATAATTTTAATTTTTTCTCTTATCTAATTGTGCTATCTAACGTTGTCAGTATAATTTTAAATAGTAATGCTGAAAATGAGTGTTACTGTCTTATTCCTGACTTGATTGAGAATTCCTTCAATGCTTATTTATTTTGTAATATGTTGTTCTGGAGATAATGAGACACAAATATGCACATATCTCTGTACATATATAAGTATTTGTATATATGCTATATCTATGTTTCTACACAGACATATATAGTTAATCTATCAGTTTTCATTTATAATTTTAATAAATTAAAAATGGAGATTGAATTATGTCAAATGTCTTTTCAGCATCCATAAACATAATTATATAATTTTATTCTTAAACCTATTAATTTACTAATATAAAACAATTCTTCCTGTGCTGGAATAAACCCCCATTTGGTTATGATGTGTTATTTTTTAAGGTACTGTAGAATATTATTTGCTTATATTTTATTTAATATAATTGCATAAATATTTAGAAGTGAGATCAATCTGTAGTTTTTATCTCATGGAGCTTTAGTAGTTTTGGTATCAGGCCAGGCGCAGTGGCTCAGCCTGTAATCCTAGCATTGGGAGGCCAAAACTGGCGAATCACCTGAAGTCAGGAGTTCGAGACCAGCCTGGCCAACATGGCAAAATCTCGTATCTACTAAAAAAGTACAAAAATTAGCCAGGCATGGTGGCAGGCATCTGTAATCCCAGCTACTCAGGAGGCTGAAGCAGGAGAATCACTTGAACCCAGGAGGCAGAGGTTGCAGTGAGCTGAGATCGCACCACTGCTCTCCAGCCTGGGCGACAAGAGTGAGACTCATCTCAAAACAAACAACAAAATTTGTTTTGGTATCAGGGTTATACTCACTTCATAAAATAAATCCCAACCTTGTCCTGTGTTTTCTTTATTAAGCTGGAACAGCTTAAAAAGCACTGAGAATACCTGCCTTTAATGATTTTATAGAAATATGATTTAGAAAACATCTGGCCGTGATGATCTTTTAAAGGATGGCCCTTTGATCCATTTTTCTATTTATTCTAACCTCTTTCCCTTCCTACCCCTCAAGTTCTCCATTATCCAATTTTAATCAATAATTATTTTCACAATGTTTATTTTTGGAAACTTACGTATGCTTACACTTATGCTACTTGACTTGTTACCTGTTTTACTTCCACTTATTACTTATGAGACAACTATTAAGTTCAGTCGACTTTTTTTTTTTTTTTAGACAGAGTTCCTATGTTGCTCAGGCTGGAGTGCAATGGCAATGGTGCGATCTCAGCTCACTGATTGCAACCTCCGCCTCCTGGGTTCAAGCAATTCTCCTGCCTCAGCCTCCCAAGTAGTTTGGATTATAGGCGCCCACCACCATGCCCGGCTAATTTTTGTATTTTTAGTAGAGACAGGATTTCACCATGTGGTTGGGCTGGTCTTGAACACCTGACCTCCTGTGATCCATGCACCTCATCATCCCAAAGTGCTGGGATTACGGGCATGAGCCATCGCGCCCAGCCAAGTTCATTCTACTTTCTACCATCTCTCCTTCTCCTTTCATTTTTTTCTCAGGTCCTCAATTTTTACATTGTCAAGGCATGCAACAATTATACACAAATATGTCACTTTTGTCTTTTTATACCTTTGTCTTATTATTGATAATGTATTTAAGTCTATTGCTTATTATTGGTTCTTTTGTCATTTCTTTCCTTAATCATCTTCTGGTTGGAAAATGTGCAACTTCAAGATCTTCCATGTTGTACATAGATTATCTGAAACCTGCACCCATAAAGGAGTGTTTGGCTCGGTATCTAATGCTCGGCTCAGACTTCTTTTCTTGAGTACAGGGCTCTACAATGTTCTGTAGGCATTAAATACTGCTTTCAAAAAGTACGATGCAGCTTAGTTTTTGTTCCTCATAACCTGGATATCTTGTGGAGTTATACAAAGAATTTTTTTTTTATTCTTTAAAGTCCGATACTTTTATTTGTTTATTTATTTATATCTTAATATTGATTCTGGATTGGTTTTCTTCGGTATATGATACGCCTTTTCAAGAGATTCAAGTCTCATGTGATTTTAGGGGCATTCCTTTGAATTATAATTTAAAATATTTGTTCTGTTACTTTATTTTGTTTTTCTTCCTCAAGAACTTAAATTATATGTTTCTGGATCTCCTTTGTCCATTTTTCTGTCTAGTCTCTTTTTTATTTTTTACTTTTTTCCCATTTTCTTTCTCATGTCATTATTGTGTTTTTATATCTGGTGTTACTTGTGCTTTTTGTAATTTAATCTGCATTTCTGAAATAATTTCATCTTTTCCTTTCATTTCTTTCCTGAATTCTGTCAATTCTCAGTTTCATGTTCCTACTGTCTGCCATCTTTTCTCTGAGTTCCTTTATTTCTATTCCATGATTTTTATAACTGTGAATATATAATATATATATATATATATATAGCTTTTCTATATAATATGAAAATGTTTGTGATTTTCTTCTAATCTTAGCAGTGTTTTTCTGGGGAGTTTTCTTCTGTTGTTCAGCTCTGATTTTTCTTGTGTTTTTACAACATCTTCATTTGAATTCAGCATTTTTACTTTTTCGTTCATAGCTGAATGAGTTTTTCCTGGCTCACCTATTATCAAAAGAACCTGGTAAATGGGAGAAAAGAGATAAGGGTTGTGTTTTAGCTCACTCGTGCTGCTATTACAGAATACTTGAAACTTGGAAATTTATAAAGAATAGAAATTTGTTTCTCACAGTTTGGCACTTTCAAGTCCACAAACAAGGTGCTAAAAGGTTTGGTTGTCTGGAGAGGGCTACTTCCTCCTTCCAGAATGGTGCCTCAATACTGCATCCTCCAAAGAGAAGGAAGGATGTGTTTTCACATGGCAGAAAACAGAAGGTTAAAAGGGGGCAAACTCTCTCCATCAAGCCCTTTTAAAAGAGCACCTAATTCTATTCGTAAGGGTGAAATCCTCATGATTCAATCACCTTGCAAAGGCCACACTTCCCAATACTGTTGCATTGGGGATTAAGTTTCACACAAATTTTCAAGAGGACAAAAATATTCAAACCATAACAGGTTGCTTTCTCAGTTTCTTAGCTCAAGAAATCTGCCTTAGATAGCTGAGCTGTTTTTACTCAAACATTTCTGACACCAAATGTGTGGGGATTTTTTCTCACACCAAACAATTCTCCCACTCTCTGGACACCAACTAGGTGTCCTACAATTCAATTAAATTGTGACACTACCCCAAGTTAGCACAGACCACGCAGTTGAAGGGTTGAGTCCCATAAGACTACCCCAACTTCAGATGCCAGTCACAAGTTCTGGGTTGCCACCTATACATATGACCAAATGACTATAAATTCAGGGTGTCCATGACTCCTCCCTCAGGTTCAATAACTTGCTAGAATGGCTCACAGAACTCAGAAAAACACATTACAAGTTTATTGTAAAGGATAAGGCTCAGAAACAGCCAATTGGAAGGGATGCATAGGACGAGGTATGCATGGGTTGGGGAGTCCATAGACTTTCCTTGCCCTGTCTGGATTATCCACTATCCCAGCACTTCAGTGTGTTTGCTAACCCAGAAGCTCTCCAAACCCTGTCACTGGGTAAGGGGGTGGTTATTGTGATTTCATTATGTAGCCATATTGATCAAATCATTGGCTATTGATACTTAGCTCAACCTCCATCTTCTCTCTCCTCCCCAGAGGTCAGGAGTTGAGGCTGAAAGTTCTGACCCTCTAATCATGCCTTGGTCTTTCTGATTACTAGCCTCCATAATGATGTCTAGGGGTCCCCAGCTACCAATCATCTCATTAGCAAACAAAGACACTCTTATTGCTTTTGAGATTACAGAGGTTTTAGGAGCTAGGCGCTAGAAACTAGGACAAAGATGAAATATATATCTCCTATTGTATCGCTCTGTAACCAGTATTTTCTTTAGTATCATCTTTAATATCGTTTAATACTGCCACCCTATTCTCTACACTGTCTACAATCGTTCACATTGCTTCTCTGAGCACTAATGCTCTCCCCTGCTTGTTCTTGGTTCTACCCACAGCAGTTCTCACACAGGGCCCCTTCCTTTGGTGGGGTGAAAATTTGCTGGCATTGTCTGTGCTCTGCTTCTGCTAGAAAATCTCACTCCCAGTTCTTTCCTACAACACCTGCCATCACCCAACACTGTGTGTCAACCCATGCTATTCTTCTTGTTTCAAATGTTCTTCCCCTAACTTATGTTTTATTCAGTTTGTGGATTTTTCTTGGTCTTCTAGTTCTTTTGAAGGCTGTGGAGAGTTGTAGTATTGTTGTTGTTGTCTCTATTGTAATCCATAATTCCTCTAGTTCTCATTTCAAGTTATTATTTCTGTTTTCTTACCTTGTATTATCCAGAAGACTTCAGAATAGTTTGATAAAACTTAGAGCTAGATCTCTGGAAGACTGTAGAAAACTAAGAGAAGCATCTATGCCCACGCATGCGATCAAACAGAAGGTATGGAAGAGCCCTTAGCAGGCTGAAGGAGGTCAGCCATCTGAGACCAGAGAAAGCATTATGAGTGGAAGGAGACTAGACTCAGAAAGTTTATCTGCAGTGTGGAAACAGACAGCTGAAAACAATACCAGATGTGTTATTTATAAAACTAGTAGGCACACTCAGGCATTCACTTGAATTCTGGTGGAAGAGAATAATAACAGCAACAACAGCTAACACAGAGCACCTCTATGTGCCAGGCACTGGTCTAAGTGCTTTACACACATTGACTCATTTGTCTCTCACAACAACACTATATGATAGTTACAGATTTTATCCCTATTTTACAGATAAGGAAACTGACGCGTAGAGCATATGAGTAATTTGCTACAGGTGAATAGCAAGTGAACAATGGAGCTGGAATTCAAATCCAAACAATCTGCTCCAGATTCCATCCTCTTAACTAGTAAGTTATTTGTATTCATCAAAATTTTGAAAGAAATAAGACACCTTCTGAAAAGCGGACTTTTAAGGTGTTCTCAATATAAGACTCTATGTTCTTTAGTCCCTTGGAATGCATGCTTAAAGCCACCATAATTTGAGCAACAATGTTAATCTGACTTCATGTGTGCCATAAGCCATTAGTTCAGGGAAATTCTGCGTTGCATATATGTATTAAGAATAAGTATTACTTTGGTACTTTAGAAATCAGTGGGTGAAAAATTCTAATCTGGAATATAGTTATTTAAGTAAGAAAATATATGGTTTACTTCAAGATGGCAACGATTTCATGTGATCCACATTTAAATAGAAAAGCTAATTATTTTAATTTTGAAATCAAATTAATATAAAAAATAAAGTGTCTACAAACTAAAAGCCATACCTGTCCTGCTTATAAAAATGGCAACTTTTATTTGTGTTCCACATAAGGTATAAAATCTTGCTTCCTTGAAAATGGCCCCATATTGAAAAATGAGGTTTTGTTTTGTTTTTTTGTTTTTTGTTTTTTGTTTTTGTTTTTGTTTTTTTGAGATGGAAGTCTCACTCTGTTGCCCAGGCTGGAGTGCAGTGGTGCGATCTCCGCTCACTGCAACCTCCACCTCCCGGGATCAAGCGATTCTTCTGCCTCAGCCTCCCAAGTAGCTGGGACTACATGCACGCACCACCACGCCTGGCTAATTTTTGTAATTTTAGTAGAGATGGGGTTTCACCATATTGGCCAGGGTGGTCTCAAACTCCTGACCTCGCAATCCATCCACCTCGGCCTCCCAAAGTGCTGGGATTACAGGTGTGAGCCACTGCACCTGGCCAAAAAAATGAGAATTTTTTAAACAACCACTAGTATGTAACAACTACCACTGAATAATTAGTGTCACAATCACTGGAGATACTGACATTGCACAGATAACTAATGTTCCTTTTTCTTAATTTTTTAAAAACTTTTATTTTAGGTTCAGGGATACAAGCGTAGGTTTGTTATGTAGGTACATTGTGTGCCATGGGGGTTTGGTGTATAGATTATTTTATTACCCAGGTAATAAGCATAGTACCTAATAGGTAGTTTTTTGATCCTTTGCCTCCTCCCACCCTCTGCCCTCAAAGGAGCCCCATGTTTGTTGTTCCCTTCTTTGTGTCCACGTGTACTCAATGTTTAGCTCCTACCTATACGTGAGAATATACAGTATTTGGTTTTCCGTTCCTGCATTAGTTTACTTAGGAAAATGGCCTCCAGCTCCATTCATGTTGCTGTAAAGGAAATGAACTTACTATTTTTTTGTCTGCATAGTATTCCATGGTGTGTTTGTACCACATTTTCCTTATTCAATCTACCATTGATAGGTATTTAGTTTGACTCTATGTCTTTGCAAATATATATATTTTGTTATATACCCAATAATGAGATTGATGGATTGAATGGTACTTCCATTTTAAATTCTTTGAGGAATCACAACACTGCTTTCCACAATGACTGAACTAATTTACAACCCCACCAGCAGTGTATAAACATTTCCTTTTCTACTCAACCTCACTAGCATCTTTTATTTTTTGACTTTTTAGTAATAGCCATTCTGACTGGTGTGAGATGGTATCTCATTGTGGTTTTGATTTGCATTTCTCTAATGATCAGTGGTGTTGAGCTTTTTTCCATATGTCTTCTTTTGAGAAGTGTCTGTTCATATCCTTTGCCAACTTTTTAATGGGGTTGTTTGTATTTTGCTTGTTAATTTATTTAAGTTCGTTATAGATTCTAGATATTAGACCTTTGTCAGATGCATTGTTTGCAATAATTTTCTCCAATTCTGTAGGTTATCTGTTTACATTGTTGATAGTTTCTATTGCTGTGCAGAAGCTGTTTAGTTTAATTAGGTCATACTTGCCAATTTTTGTTTTTGTTCCAATTACTTTTGGCATCTTAATCATGAAATCTTTGCCAGGGCCTCTGTCCAGAATGGCATTCCCTAAGTTATCTTCCAGGGCTTTTACAATTTTAAGTTTTACATTTAAGTCTTTAATCCTTCTTGAGTTTATTTTTGTATGTGGTGTGAAGAAGGGATCCTGCTTCAATCTTCTGAATATAGCTAGCCAGTTATCTTGTTGACATTTATTGAATGGAAAGTCTTTTGACTATTGCTTGTTTTGTTGACTTTAAGATCAGATGGTTGTAATTGTGCAGCTATTTTCACTCTGTTCTATTTCATTGGTCTATGTTTCTGTTTTTGTACCAGTACCATGCTGTTTTGGTTACTATAGCCTTGTAATATAGTTTGAAGTCAAGTAATGTGATACTTCCAGCTTTGTTTCTTGCTTTGTTTTGTTTGTTTGTTTGTTTTTGTTTTTGTTTTTGTAGTTTTTGCTTAGGTTTGCCTTGGCTGTTAGAGCTCTTGTTTTTCATTCCATAAGAATTTTAAAATAATTTTTTTAATTCTGCAAAAAATACCATTGGTAGTTTCATAGAAATAGCATTCAATCTGTAAATTTCTTTGGGCAGTATGGCCATTTTAACACTATTGATTCTTCCTATCCCTGTGCATGGAATGTTGTTCCATTTGTTTGTGTTATCTCTAATTTCTTTGAGCAGTGTTTTGTAATTCTTATTGTAGAGATCTTTCACCTCCCTGGTTAGCTGTGTGCCCAGGATTTTATTCTTTTTCTGGCTATCATGAATGGGATTGCATTCTTGATTTGGATCTCAACTTGGGCACTGTTGGTGTATAGACATGCTAGTGATTGTCTTACATTGGTTTTGTATCCTTTAACTTTGTTGAAGTTGTTTATCAGATCTAGGAGCTTTTGGGCAGAGAGTATAGGATTTTCTAGGTATGGAACCATATTGTCTGCGAATGGAAATAGTTTGACATCTTCGCTTCCTATTTGAATGACTTTTATTTCTTTCACTTGCCTGATTGCTCTGACTAGGACTTCTAATACTACGTTTAATCAAAGTGGTGACAGTGGGCATCACTATCTTATTCTGGTTTCAAGGGGAATGCTTCCAGCTTTTGCCCATTCAGTATGATGTTGACTATGGGTTTCTCATAGACAACTCATTATTTTGAGGTATGTTCATTCAATGTTTAGTTTGTTAAGGGTTTTTAACATGAAGGGATATTGAATTTTATCAAAAGTATTTTTTGCATTTATTGAGATGATCATGTGGTTTCTGATTTCAGTTCTGTTTATGTGGAGAATCACATTTTTTTGATTTGCATATGTTGAACCAACCTTGCATCCCAGAGATCAAGCCCACTTGATTGTGGTGAATTACCTTTTTGATGTGCTGCTGGATTTGGTTTGCTAGTATTTTGTTGACAATTTTTGCATCTATGTTCATCAAGAATATTTTTACATCTATGTTCATTAAGGATATTGGTCTGAAGTTTTCTTTCTTTGTTGTGTCTCTGCCAGATTTTGGTATGAGAATGATCCTCACAGAGTGAGTTAGGGAGGAGTCTCTCCTCAGTTTTTTGGAATAATTTCAGTAGGAATTGTACCAGCTCTTCTTTGTACATCTGGCAGAATTCAGTTGTGAATCCATCTGGTCCTTGGCTTTTTTTTATTGGTAGGCTATTTATTACTGATTCAATTTCAGAGCTCGTTATTAGTCTGTTCAAGGATTTGATATTTTTTTTCTATTCAATCTTGAGAGGTCATATGTTTCCAGAATTTATTCTTTTTTTTCTAGATTTTCTAGTTAGTGTGTATAGAGGTATTCACAGTAGTCTCTGAAAGTTTTTTGTATTTCTGTAGGATCTCTGGTAATGTCCTTTCTGTCATTTCTGATTGTGTTTATTTGGATCTTCTTTTTTCAAAATTAGTCTAGCTAGTGGCCTATTTTATTTATTCTTTCAAAGATTCTGCTCCTGGATTTGATGATCTTTTGTATGGTTTTAGGTTTCTCAATTCCCTTCAGTTCAGCTTTGATTGTGGTTATTTCTTGTCTTCTGCTAGCCTTGTGGTTGGTTTGCTCTCACTTATTTAGCTCTTCTACATGTAAGGTTAGGTTGTTAATTTGTGATCTGTCTGACTTTTTGATGTGGGCATTTGGCACTATAAACTTCCCTCTTAACACTGCCTTATCTATATCCCAGAGTTTCTTGTGTATTTTATCTTTGTTCTCATTAGTTTTGAAGAATTTCTTGATTTCTGCCTAATTTCATTGATAACTCAAAGTAAACTCATTGTTTACTCATGTAAGAGCAAGTTGTTTAATTTTCATGTAATTGTATAGTTTTGAGTGATTTGATTAATGTTGATTTTTATTTGTATTGCCCTGTGGCCAGGGAGTGTGGTTGATATGGTTTCGGTTTTCTTGTTTTTTTAATTTGCTGAGGATTGTTTTGTGTCCAATTTTGTGGCTGATTTTAGAATATATGCCATATGGTGATGAAAAGAATGTATATTCTGTTGTTTGGGGAATGGAAAGTAATGTAGGTATCTATTAGTACTAGTGTTGAGTTCAGGTCTTGAATATCTTCTGCCTCAATTTTATGCCTTGATGATCTGTCTAATACTGTCAGTGGCATGTTTAAGTCTCCCACTATTATGTGGAAATTTAAGTCTCTTTATAGGTCCTAAGAATTTGCTTTATAAATCTGGGTGTTCCTGTAGGGTGCATATATATTTAGGATAGTTCTTTTGTTGTTGTTGTTGAATTACACCTTTTACCATTATGGAATGCCCTCCTTGTCTTTTTCTAATCTTTGTTGATTTAAAGTCTGTTTTATTTGAAATTAGAATAGCAACCCCTGCTTTTTTCTGTTTCCCCTTTGCTTTCTAGTTTTTTTCTCCATTCCTTTACTTTGAGCCTATAAGGGTTATTGTATGTGAGACGGGTCTCGTAGAGACAGCATGCCATTGGATCTTGTTTTTTATCCAGCTTGCCACTCTGTGCCTTTTAATGGGAGCATTTAGCCCAATTGTATTCAAAGTAAATACTGATATGTGTGAATTTGGTCCTGTCATCCTGTTGTTAACTGGTTATCATGCAGACTTGTTTACGTGGTTGCTTTACAGTGTCAATGGTCTGTTTACTTAAGGTGTTTGTGTTTTTGTTTTTGTTTTTGTTTTGTAGTGGCTGGTAACAGTCTTTCCTTTCCACATTTACCACTCCTTTCAGGACCTCTTGTCAGCGAGGTATGACGTAATGAATTCCCTCAGCATTTGTTTGTCTGAAAAGGACCTTCTGTTTCCTTCACTTATGAATCTTAGTTTGGCTGAACGTGAAATTCTCGGTTGAATATTCCTTTTGTTAAGAATGCTGAATATAGGCCCCCATTATCTTCTGGCTTGTTGGGTTTCTGCTGAAAGATCTGCTGTTAGCCTGATGGAGTTCCCTTTGTAGGTGACCTGTTCCTTCTATCTAGCTGCCTTTAACAATTTTCTTTCATTCGACTTTGGGGAATCTGATTATTATGTGTCTTGGGGATGGCATTTTGTGTAGTACCTTGCAGGGGTTCTCTGCCTTTCCTGAATTTGAATGTTGGCCTCTCTAGTGAGGCTGGGAACGTTTTCATGATGATATCCTGAAATATGTTTTCCAAGTGGCTTGCTCTCTACCCATCTCTTCCAGGGATACCAATGATTTGTAGATTTGGTCTCCTTTCAAAATTGCATAATTCTCGGAGGTTTTGTTCATTCTCTTTTATTCTTTTTTCTTTATTTTTCTCTGGCCGAATTAGTTCAGAGAACCAGTCTCCAAGCTCCAAGATTCTTTCCTTACCTTGATCTATTCTGCTGTTAATAGTTACAATTGCATTATAAAGTTCTTTTAGCATCCTTGTCCACTCTATCAGATCAAATTGGTTCTGTCTTACAATGGCCATTTCATCTATCAGCTCCTGATTCATTTTATTGTAATCCTTGGATTCCTTGAGTTGGGTTTCAACTTTCTCATGAATCTCAATAATTTTCGTTCCTATCCGTATTCTGAATTCTATTTCTGTCATTTCTGCCATTTCAGCCTGGTTAAGAACCCTTGCTGAAGAACTAGTACAGTCATTTGGAGGAAAGAGAATGCTCTGTCTTTTTGAGTTGCCAGAGTTCTTGTGCTGGTTCTTTCTCATCTGTGTAAGGTGACGTTCCTTCACTGTAGTATAGTTTGAGTACAGTCAGCTGACTTCTTTTCTGGATGGTTTCAGAGGGCTGAGGCTTTGTGCAAGACCTTTATTTGTAGCTGAGTTCTTGTCCTTGGTGTCACAGGGTGGGTATATTATCAAAGTATTTTTGGAGTTGACATTTGGGCCGTGATCCAGCAGATGGTGCTTAAGCATAATGGCCAGTAGGTAGACTCTTGCTCAGTCACATGACTCCTCTGTATTTCTTCTCAATTGCAGCCATGCTCCCTCTTAGTGCTCTGAAAGTGTGGGCTCCTCTCCCACTGGAATGCTGGCTGTGCATCTCAGGTTGGTACTCCCAGACTGCACACCACAGACATGGTGCAAACTCAGGCTTTCTGTTCCCTCCCCATCTTGGAGCAGCAAGGGATGTGACCTTGGCAGTGACTGTGGCTGAGGGCCTTTCACTTGTCTCTTGGGATTTCACCACAGAGAAATGCAGAGCTCCTGCCAGTCAGTGCATTTGGCCCAGGGTGGGGCAGCTGTGTTGTGGGCCCCAGTCAGGTGGCCCTGCCTGGTAATAAGCAAGGATGGCAAGGGGCTTATCAAGGAGACAAACTGGTCTCTTACCCTTAGGGTGGCTGTGGCTTGCCAAAAGTGTGGCTAAAGTACTAGGGTCTTTACTCCTTTCCCAGTCCAGGGGCAGTACCACTGCAGTGACAATGGCAGAGGGGCTTTCAGTTGCTTCTGGGAGCTCCACCTCAGAGAAGCACGGGGCTGCTGCTACTGAGAATGTTCAGCCAGAGGATGGGTTTGTTGCCCTGCTGGCTCAAGCTGTGGGTCCCTCTTGGTGAAGAGTGGGGAGGTAAGGACTCACACGGAGGAGAGAGGGGGCTCCTCTGTATATGGTAACTGTGCTGTGCTAGCAGTGAGAGTAAAGCCCTCAGGCCCTTTGTTTCTTCTCCAATCCTTAGGCAACAGGGGCGGAACCACTGCCATGGCAGTGGATGAGGAGTTTTTGGTTGCCTCAAAGAGCCCCTCCCCAGGGAAACACAGAGCCGCCACTAACAATGGGAATGCTCAGCCAGGGTTGGGGTGGCTACTCTGCAGTCCTAAGCTGAGGGTCCTGCTTGGTGAAGAGTCAGGGATGGAGGCTTACATGCAAGAGACACTGGGCTCCTCTCCAAATAATGGATGCGGTGTGCTGGAGCTTCCAGCATAGTGACAAGACTCTATTCCTTCCCCAGCCCCAGGGCAGTAATAAAAGTACTACTGCAGCTACAATTGCAGAGGGTTTGTGGGATGCCTCTGTGATTTCCTCCTCAGAGAAATGCAGAGGGTCATTGACTGAAGTGTTCAGCAGGGAGCAGGGTGGTTGTGTTTAGATCCCAGGTGGAGAGGGACTGCCCAGTGACGAGTAGCAGAGGTGGGACCCATATGGAAAACAGTCTGGCCAGTTTTTCATAAAGCACCTGCACTGTGATGGGGGTTCGCATTGGTCCGCAACTGCTATGCTACCTTCCAAGCACAGAGGAGCAAGGGCTGTGGGCAGCAAAAATAGCAGCCTCCCTGCTTCCTCTGGGACCTCCATCCCAGGGAAGTGCAGAGCTCAAGAGCTCAGGCAGGGAGTGGGTAGAGTCCTTTCTCTATCAGGTCCCCTTATCCAGAGAGCAATAGTAGAAGTGATGACCCACGTGAAAAAGTCTGGCCACTTTTCTGAAAGGCAGCTGCACGGTACTTGGGGTCCAAGATAGTTCCTAGTCACTGCGCATGCTCCTGAGCCTGAGAGCAATGGGAGCGATGGCTGCAGAGCAGCAGAAATGACAGCCTATCTCTCCCTCTGGGGGCTCCACCCCAGGGAAACTGCAGAGCTGCTCCCGGCCCAGGAATGAAAGCAGAGCTGCAGTGGCCTCGCTAGCGTCTCAGGCCAGTAGGTCTTTCCCTGTAATTCTTCTTATAGAGATGGCTCACCTCCTTGGTTAAATATATTTTACTTTGTGTGTGTGACTATTGTAAATGAGATTGCTTCTTGACTTGGTTCTCAGCTAGATTGTTATTTGTGAACAGAAACATTACAGATTGCTGTATGATAATTTTGTTTTCTGGAAATTTACTAAATTCATTTTTAAAATCTAAGAGTTTCTAGTGAAGTCTTCAGGGTTTTCTAGATATAAAATCATATAATCAGCAAATAGGGATAATTTGACTTCTTTTCCAATTTGGATGCCTTTTATTTTTTTTTTTTCTTTTGCTTGATTGCTCTGGTAAGGACTTTCAGTATTATAAGAGTGGTAAAACTGGGCATCCTTGTCATATTCTAGTTCTTAGATGGAATGCTTTCAACTTTTCCCCATTAAGTATGATGTCAGCTGTGGGATTTTCATAGATGGCCTTCATTATGTTGAGATAGGTTCCTTTTATGCCTAGTCTGTTGAGGAGCTTTATCATGAAAGTTACTGAATTTTACTGAAGGTTCTTTCTGCATCTAATGAGATGATCAAAGAGTTTTTGTACTTAATTCTGTTTATGTAATAGTAATATATCACGTTTGTTGACTTGTATATATTGAACCATCCTTGCATCCCTGGGATAAATCCCAACTGATCATGGTTTATTATCTTTTTGCTGTGTTATTGGATTTTATTTGCTAGTATTTTGTTGAGGATTTTTGTATCTGTGTTCATCAGGATATTGGTCTGTAGTGCTTTTTCTTTGTTGTGTCTTTGTCTGGTTTTGATATCATAATGATACGGGCCTCATAGAATGAGTTAGGGAGAATTCTTGCCTCTTTGATTTTTGGAATAGTTTCAGGAAGATTGGTATTAGTTCTTCTTTATATGTTTCTTCTTTGTATGCACAATTCAGCGGTGAATCCATCTGGTCATGGGCTTTTTTTTCTTGGAAGTTTTTTTAGTATTGATTTAAAATTATTACTCATTATTGGTCCATTCTAGTGTTCTGTTTCTTCCTAGCTCAATCTCAAGAAATTGTGTGTTCCCAGAAATTTATTCACTTCCTCTAAATTTTCTACTTTGTGAAAGTATAGTTGTTCAAAACAGTCTCTGATGATCTTTTGTATTTCTGTGGTATCAGTTATAATGTCCCTTTTTCATCTCTGATTGTGTTTATTTGGATCTTCTCTCTTCTCAGTTAGTCTAGCTAGTGGCATATCAATTTTGCTTAGGTTTTTGAAGAACTAACTTTTCATTTTATTGATCCTTTGTGATTTGTGATTTGTGATATATTTCACTTAGTTCTACTCTGATCCTTATATCCTTTCTTCTGATAAATTTAGGTTTAGTTTGTTCTTCTTTTCCCTGTTCCTTAAGGTGCAATGTTAGGTTGTTAATTCATGATCATTTTACTTTTTTGATGTAGGCATTTAATGCTATAAATTTCCCTCTTACCACTTTTGCTGTATTCCACAGCTTTCGTGAAGTATTATGTTTTCATTTTTATTTACTTCAAAAAATTTTTCAATTTCCATCTTAATGTCTTCATTGACCTAGCCATTATTCTGGAGCATGTTGTTTAACTTCCTTATATTTGTATAGTTTTGGAAGTTCCTCTTACTATATATTTCTAGCTTTATTCCACTGTGGTATGAGAAGATACTTGATATAGTTTAGATTTTTTTATGTTTGTTGAGATTTTTGTTGTGGCTAAATATATGCTCTATCTTGGAGAATGTTCCATGTGCTGCTGAAAATAATGTATATTCTATAGTTGGGCAGAATGTTCTGTAAATGTCTGTTAAGTTTATTTGTTCTATCTCATGAGGCAAATTGAATTTTTTAAAAAATGTTGTTCAAAAGTCCAATTTAAAACCAATGTTCCTTTGTTAACTTTCTGTCTCAGTGATCTGTCTAGTGTTGTGAGCGAGGTGTGTTAAAGTCCCCTACTGTTATTGTATTGCTATCTATCTCTTTCTTTAGATCTAGTAATATTTGTTTGATAAATTTTGATGCTTTGATAATGAGTACATATATATTTATTATTATATAATTAACTTCTTTGTCTTTTTATACTGTTTTTTTAAATCTGTTTTATTTGATATAAATATAGCTATTCCTGCCTGCTTTTGGTTTCTATTTGTGTGGAATCTCTTTTTCCACCTCTTTACTTTCAAAATATATATATCTTTATAGGTAAGGTGAATTTCTTGTAGGTAGCATATAGTTGAATGATGTTTCTTGATCCATTCTGCCAATCTGTCTCTTAAGTGGAGTATTTAATCCATTTATATGCAAGGTTAATATCAATATGTGAAGCTTTTTTCGTGTCATACTGTTGATTATTTTCGAGTTGTTTTATAAATTCTTTCTTTCTTTTTCTCTTTTTGCCTTTGTGTTTTGATGAAATTTTGTCATGTTGCCATTTGATTTCTTTCTCTTTCTCCTTTATGTGATGGTTTTATACAAACTGTTTTATATGTCCATGTATTTTCATGGTGGTGAATATTAACCTTTTGCTTCCACATTTAAGATCATTTAGAGTATTTCTTATAGTCCCAGTCTAGCAGTGAAAATTTCCCTCAGCATTTGCTTATCTCAGAAAGACTTTGTTTCTCCTTTATTTATGAAGTTTCTTCTGAAAGGATACAAAATTCTTGGGGGATACATTCTTTTTCTCAGCATTTCAAAAATGCCATTTTTTTCTGGCCTTTAAGGTTTCTGCTGAAAAGTCCACTGTTAGTCTGATGGGATTTCCCTTGTAGGTAACTAGGCACTTTTCTCTTGCTGATTTTAGAATTATTTCTTTCACTTTGACTTTAGACATTCTGAATATATGTTGTGGTGGGGTCTTTTTTCAATGTCTTACCTTGGGGATCACTGGGCCTCCTGAATCTGAATGTCTCTCTTAATAGACTTGGGAAGTTTTCATTGATTGTTTCTTTAAATACGTTTTCTAATCACTCCCTTGAGAACACCAATAATTCATAAGTTTGGTTGCTTTTTATAGTCTCAGATGTTTCAAAGGCTTTGTTCATTCTTTTTATCCTTTGTATGTTATTTTTTTCTGATTGGATTATTTCAAAAGTCTTGTCTTCAAGGTCTGAGATTCTTTCCTCTGCTTGGTCTAGTCCATTATTGTAGCTTTAGAATGTATTTTTTATTTCCTTCTGTGAATTTTTTAGTTTCAGAATTTCCACTTGGTTGTTTGGGTTTTTGTTTCTTCATCTCCTTGGTAAATTTCTCATTCATGTCCTAGATTGATTTTCTGATTTATTTGCATTGGTTTTCAGATTTCTCTTGCATCTCATTGAACTTATTTAAAATCAATATTTTGAATCATTTATCTGGCATTTCAAGGACTTTTTTATTGGTATCTATTGCTGACAATTGTTCTGTCCTTTTGATTGTATATTGGCCTGTCCTTTTTTTTTTTTTTTTTTTTTTGAGACAGAGTCTCGCTGTCACCCAGGCTGGAGTGCAGTGGCCGGATCTCAGCTCACTGCAAGCTCCGCCTCCCGGGTTTATGTCATTCTCCTGCCTCAGCCTCCCGAGTAGCTGGGACTACCAGTGCCCGCCACCTTGCCTGGCTAGTTTTTTGGTTTTTTTAGTAGAGATGGGGTTTCACCGTGTTAGCCAGGATGGTCTTGATCTCCTGACCTCGTGATCCACCCGTCTCGGCCTCCCAAAGTGCTGGGATTACAGGCGGCCTGCCTTTTAATGTTCCTGTGTCCTTCTGCTGATTTTAACCTGTGCCTCCTGGGTTCAAGCAATTCTCCTGCCTCAGCCTCCCAAGAAGCTGGGATTACAGGCACATGCCACCACACCCAGCTAATTTTTGCATTTTTAGTAGAGACAGGGTTTCACCATGTAGGTAGGCAAGGCTGGTATCAAACTCCTAATCTCAAATGATCTACCTGCCTCAGCCTCCCAAAGTGTTAGTATTACAGGTGTGAGCCACCATACCCAATCTTTGTTCCAATTTCTTGAAATTGCTTTCGTAGGAGATATTTTTTTCCTCAGGATTTATGTATATTGTTGATTAAGATACTTTGGCTTTAATTTTGGGTGCCTGAAGTACTGTGATCTTTTTATGACTTCTTCAATAGTACATAGGGTCAATGGTCTGTGTCATTTCCTTGGCAATTTAGGGTACAGTTATTAGTTGAGGTTATGATGAAGTTTAGCTGAAGACTTAGATGCCAACTGAACCAGCCTTCAGGCCCTAGTGGTGGCAGCAGTGGGTTGACTGTGCCTGTTTTTAGGCCTCAGGTCAGCCTCCACTGACCCTGGTGTTAGTGGGTCCTGGAGGGCTAAATTTTAGGCTTCCAGGTGGCTTTCTTAGAACCCAGTACTGGGAGTGGTGGGCCCAGTGTGTGGTGTGAGTTCTAAGTTCTTGGACAACTGGTATTTCATGTGGGTGATGGAAGTGGAGAAACTCACTGGGACCCAAAAAGTCCATGTTGGTGCTGCTGGAAGCTGCAATAGGTTGGGCAAGTTAGTGCCCAGTCCCACAGACACCTGGAGCATGGCAGAGTGTATTGTCCTAAGAGTGCTTAAGAGAGCTTCGTCTTCCCTGTCCCTCCCTGAGCTGGGTGGTGGCTGCAGCTTAATTGCCTCAAATTCAGCCCAAGGGTGGGGCACAGCCCAGCATTAAACTCTCAAAATGGTACCAGCTGCCAGCGTGTGACCTGAGAGGGCAGGGCCTATCTCAGGCCAATAGCATGAGCAAGAAGCTGTGGGGAGTGTGATCCCCTTGAGTCTCAATCTTACAGAAGCCAATCTTACAGACAGCCTGGCTTCCTTGTTTCACTTCAACAAAGTCATGGCTGCAGCTATGTCAAGTCAAACTTGGCCAGAGGGTGGGATGTAGCCCAGCATTAAACTCTTAAAATGGCACCTTGGGCCTGTGACCAGGGAGGACAGGGCTCCTCCCAGGCAGACAGTGTGGGCAAGAAGTCTTAGGGAGTACGGTCTACTCATGTCTCAGTCTCAACAGCAGCCAGCAGTGATCCTCCCGGGGGTGAATGGGAGTGTTTGTTCTCCCTTCTGCCTCTTTGGAGCAGCTCAGCAGCAGCAGCAGCCATGTCTGTAGATTCCCCGGTCTCTCGGCTCAAAATGACTCCCAGCTGAGATGCTCCAGGCTCAGATACCTACAAGATTCTGTGTGGGTTACTTTTCTGGAGCAACATCTCTGTGCAATCTTTAGGCAGCTCTGTACGTCAGGCCCATTCCCTAGTAGGTCGATGATTTCTCCCTTGGCCAAGATCACAAAACCCCATTTTGGAGCCCTAGAGTTTTCTCTCTTACTGTTTCCTCACGTGCAGGAGCCTCTCCCAGCTCCCAGTCAGTTCCCAGCTGAGCAAGCTGCCTTAAACCCTCTACTTACTTACTTTGGGTGCTTCCCATCTCTCTTCTCTTGCTTATCCTAGCGTTCTTTTCTATGAAATCTGTTCAAAATGTGTTGAGATTAGCATTTAAGTCAATAGACTGAATAAAGCATCTTGCCCTTCCCAATGTGGGTAGACATCATGCAGTATGTTGAGGACCTCAGTAGAACATAAGGAAGAGGAAGGAGGCATTTATTCCTTTTATCTGTCTCACTGTTTGAGCTGGTACATCTCATCTCTTCTTCTGCCTTGCAGCTGGGCTTTACATCATGGGCTCCCCTGATTCTCATACCTTCAGACTCAGACTCTGAGTTATATCACCAACTTCCCTGGGTCTTCAGCTTACAGACGGCAGATAATGAGATGATGGGATTTTTCAGCCTCCATAACCATGTGAGCCAATTCCTATGTGTATTAACTTACATGTGCTTATATGTGTGTGTATATTTGTATACATATATGTATATCTGTATACATATATGTGTATATGTATATGTATATCTGTATACATATATATGTATATGTATATGTATATCTGTATACATATATATGTATATGTATATGTATATCCTATTGGTCTGTTTTTCCAGAGGAACCCAACATATAACCTAATGCTGTTCAAAGCATCTGCACTCCTATTTGGAGTTTACAACAGTCTAGTAAGGTGAGTGAAATTTTAGCATTCTCATTTCACAGATGAGGAGATGCAGGTTCTAAGAAGTTAAGTGATTTTCCAAGGCCACATGGAGACTTAAATTGTTAAAAGAGATGAAGACTTAGGGCTTCTGCCCCCCAGATCTAGTGTTCTACCCACAGCACCCCACCAACATGGACATGTGAGAGACAACTCAAACGCGTGCAAATAGTAGACAACTCTGTCTACTATTACAGTACACAACTCTGTACTGAACCTCAGGTTCCCCAGGTTATGTTCAAGATTAATAAAAGTCAGACACCCAAGAATGTCACCCTAAGTATCTGGAAGCCCCTGACTTCTGATTTCTTGTCCAGTAAAGATATTATAATTGATTTGATTTTCTGTATATTTGCCCTCTGAAGTCATCCAGCTATTCATTCAGTCAATAATAACTGAATATTAATAGAAAATGTGTTATGTGTGTTGATTAAACATATGGCTACGGTTTTTGGGGGCAAATAAGAGACTTACATGGATTAAAACTATTAAATTTACATTTACAAGTATATGCCAATATATTAAAATCAGTTGACCCAAACCCACACAAGTTATCCACCAACTTGATATCAAAGTATAATACTACATTCTATTCTAGTAGTTTATTTTTACAAACATTTATTTTTAAAATAAATTAAATAACTCTTAGATTTTAAAATATCAACAAAAACATTGTTTAAATTTCCTGAGAAATTCATCATCATTAGGAAATAATACATTTATATTTAGAGTCAAATTACATTTGACTAAGACTTTATGGATTCAATAACCTACTTCAGGAAATACTATCCCACAACATCTTTTCTTCATATATAATTAATGTGTTCTAAAGTTCTTGTTTATTTATTTATTTTTTAAATATATTATTGATTTCCTGCCCTGAGCCATGCTGGACACTGGGGACACAACAGGGAATAAAACAAATTTAAACAATTTTTAGAATCACCCATCCTCATGGAGATAACATTGCAGGAGGTGGCACAGGGACAGATACTGAAAAAGACAGGTAGATAAAATGTAAAGTATGTTAGATCGTGATCAATGCTGAGAGGAAAAGTAAAGGGGGCAAGCCAGATAGAAGGAGCTGTTGTTTAGATAGGGTGACCAGGGCTTCTTATTTGTCCAGTAAAGTTTCATGTCCTAGGAATCCTCAGTCCCAGGCAAAATAGGATCTTTGGTCACTCTAAATCTGTATTGAGAGGCAAGGGAAGACATACTATGAAAATATTCTTTCAGTGAAAAGAACACTTCCAGTAGAGGAAGCAGCAAGTGGAAAGACCCTGAGGCAGGAATATGCCTGGCTTATTACTTGGGCAAAGTCAAGGATTAGTGGGGCAGTAGTGAGCAAGATATGAGATGAAGAGAAGTATGAGGCTGCAAGTTGCTTCAGAGAAATGCTCAGTGTCCTCCACAGGAAGAAGGAACACCCTCAGTACTGCTAGCTTTGGCTGGGAAGAAACTTACTCTGAATGCTGGCTGTTCCTAGTTCTTACTTCTGGTACTTCTGGAGAAGCCAAGGGGCAAAAGGGGTCAAGAATAATAGTTTAGGAAGAAAAGGGAAAGAAATGAGCCCAGCCACAAGGAAAGGCTCCCTCCCACAAATCCATCTCCCTTTGGAAAGTCTTAGGTTAAATCCTTGAAAGTGCCTGCATATTTATCCCATCTCTCCATTTTTTCTTCTCTGATCTTGCTCAACTGGGCTCCTTCTGTTTGTTGACAACTCAGGATTTTAAAGTTAGTACTACCACCAGGCATTCCTGCTAATGGAAGAAGTCCAAATTCTATTTGGCCACGAATACAATTACACCCACAGAAGTGTATTTTTGCTCCCAGCTTCAGTCTTCTTTTTGCCAGGTAGATAATTTATACAGAACTAGAAAAAGA